>NC_090265.1:1402543561-1403143561 GCF_040414725.1 Anabrus simplex
TGATATGGAAAATGGAGCTGCCGGAATCCAAGGACATCGCCAGCCATAGGACGAGGAACATTTTCTACTGTATCCGCTGTACAGAGGTGACATTACTTTCAATTTCTTAATAAACTCTGGAAAAAAAATGTTTAAGATTTATTTAAACAAACCCTCTCCCTCTGTATGCACTTCAACGAATGGTACACGCCCTGCGTTTCATCTCTACCGAAGTACCACATTTACTGTTACAATATACCAGCTTGCAGTTTATTCATTATTGATTCCATATTTTGTTAATGTTCTCACAATTTGGTGGAACTTGACGCGAAGGTTAGGTAGACAGACAGAACGCATCTTGAGTCGTTCATGACTTTCTGAGCTAATATTTTTGGAGATATATAGGAATGGAGCAAAATATGAAGGATTCATAGAGAGGGCACACTTTAGTAATCCAGGGATTTTTGAGCTAATTTTTGGGGGGAGATGTGTAGGAGTGTACAAAAGCATGATTTTTTTTAATTTCCCCTTCTTAGTACCTAGTTTTGTCAACTCACTAATTTCTCAACCTTTATTTTCAGCTGTCGGTATCGAATGAGAGTCTTGTGGTTCTGCGGAAGGTGGGCTTCAACTTATCCGGGAACTTCAGCTGTGAAGTAACTGTGGATGCCCCGTCCTTCTCTACGAAGACCGTCACGGAGCAAATGCTGGTTGTCGGTAAGTGAACATTCATTATTTTTCTGCTTCATAACATAATATTAACAACCGCTTATATTATACAGTTATAATTCGAAATATGTATATTATATGAGCATGATAATGAATGTTATGGGCATAGAATTGGAAAATAAGTACAAGATGAAACTGAGTAAAACGAAAACTAAAGAAATGGAATTAAGACAAATATGAGTCAAGAAGTAAATTGCCGGACTGAGTGGCTCAGACGGATGAGGCGCTGGCCTTCTGACGACAACTTGGCAGGTTCGATTTTGGCTCAGTCCGGTGGAATTTGATGGTGCTCAAATACGTCAGCCTCGTGTCAGTAAATTTACTGGCACGTAAAAGAGCTCGTCCGGGACTAAATTGCGGCACTTCGGCGTCTCCGAAAACCTTACAAAAGTAGATAGTGGTGCATAAAGCAAATAATACTTTTATTACTAGAAGAAATTAATATGGTTACTTGAGTGATAGGATGAGTAAGGATAGCAGAAGTATGGAGGACATAAAATGTGGACTAGCAAAAGTGAGGAAGGTATCTCTGCGGATAATATGTGTAAGCGTTTTAACATTTTTCTTACAATTAGTTTTACGTCTCACAGACACAGATGGGTCTTACGACCGACGATGGAATTTAAAAAGGCTAGGAGTGGGAAGGAATCGGCCATGGCCTTAATTAAAGTATAGTCCCATAAATTCTTTGATATGAAAATGGGTAACCATGGAAATCAATCTTCCGGGATGCCAACAGTGGGATTCGAATACATGATATTATTTTTAGCTGAACTCTATGCTTAATCAATTTTCTGGTATGTTCCGTCAATCTCTCCTTATTTCCATTCCTACCTTTATTTAGTTCCAAATCGTACGTCCTTCGTAGTATCTTTAATTCTCTGTTGATATTAATGGCTAATATTTGCACGAATAATTATTTTATTAGGACGCGTGTTAAAGAAAAGGAGTTTAGAACATGAATTTTATACAAATAATGTGCACTGCTATCCAGATTCTGCGCGCAATTCTTGAACTCATTTTGAATTATGAAGAATAACATCTGTAGAACTGAAAGTTATGGAAGATGACCTACAGACGTTTGACAAAGTAGGGCGTACGGCGTAGAAAGTGGCTTACATGGATATTTACAAATATATATTTTGAGTGCAGACTATTAAAATGTCAATTAAATACTATAGTGTATTCTCTGAAGGAGAAAATACGTTGAAACTTGCAACCATAATGGTGTACTCTCCACTATTTACTTCTGATATTTATGGAGATTAATTGAGAAACAGGGATTAGTATTATTTACTTCTTCTAATGTGGAGTACTATTTGTACTTAGTGAAGCTGCAGTTAAGGTGTGTTATTTAGGGAATATTGCATTGAAAGCTTGATAACTGAGGTGACATATAGCTTTAATTACATGGCATTGTAACTGAGAGAGGAATAGTTCAGGAGAAGTCTTCAATAATGAGACCTACCTTGTCCTCAGAGGGAATTAAATGTAGCTTCCGAGATTTCTTGCTCACTGCTTCAGTGGGATGTTCCAATGAAGTAAAAAGACCGATCATCTGCTTTAATACGGCTACGGTCTGCTTAACGTAGTTACAAACTAACATGTGCGGAGCATAGGAGGCAAGAAAATGCCCTTACAATCTTTGCACTCGGCGCCAAGATGTTTTGTTTACTAGTGTCGCTCAACTCAAAACATGAACAAGAGGGTATTGTTTAGAAAAAGTAGACGGGTAGAGCTTGTTGCTCGTTTTCCTGAACGTTGCTTGTTTAGCTTGCTGCTACGTCCTTTAGCGAGCAGCTGCCATCAGTTGGTCGCTCCGAGACATTGAATCTATTGTCTTATATCCGAGGCAATTCGTCTCTTTTGGGCTTACGAAAAGACATACTGTATAGTGACGTATTTGATCACTTAATCTAGCACTTATTACACTGTAAGTTTCTTAATATAGTTCATTTATTTTAGATTTTTACAGGATGTGGAATAACGAAAGCCAAACGAACGTAAAGCCGTCTCATACAAGACATGAAAGTTGTTGGAGAAGTGGAAGATAAAGTCTTCCCTTATCTATAAACACGGCAATAAATAAGCAGAAGCACCCTTCATGTATTTCGGACTTCGGATGCCATGATTGTGGGCTCAAACCACGCAGAATAGTCTGAATTTTGAAGGATAGATAAGAGTCGTTTCAGCCGTTCATTTCGTACGATGATTGATCTCTAGTGACAAATTTGATGCTAAATGAAATGGCGTATGGCTTATAGTGCCAGGAGTGTCCGAAGATATGTTCGGCTCACTAGGTGCAGGTCTTTTGATATGACGTTCGTAGGCTAGTTGCTCGTCGTTATGAAGATGAAATGATGACGAAGGCAACAAATATACCCAGCCCCCGTGACAGCGAAATTAACCAAAAATGGTTAAAATTCCTGACACTGCCGGGAATCGAACCAGAGACCCGTGTCACCAAAGTTCATCACCCTAAGCCATGGAACCGAACATTACCTTGGTAGGTATTAGACAAAATTAATTAAAACTCAATCATATACAGTATAACCAAATAGTGATCCGATTCCCCTCCATCGCTTTCTTTATTTATTTTTCTAGCGTTATTGTCTTCAAATGGGATCTACTGTTCTGTTACATTTGGTCCTGTCTAGGACGACTTGAGGGTTGAAGTCCATAGCCTTGCGAGTCTCTCAAAATTTTGCTTCTTCATTGCTTCAGCAGTTTCCTTCGCGGCGAGCATTCTTCGGAGTCAAGTTGCTGGACTGTGCAATCATTTGGACCATAATGGAGTACTCTCCGCAATTTATTGCTCATCTTTATTGATATTAATTGATCATCACGGATTAATATTACTTACTTACTCTAATTTGAAATACTGTTTGTAGTTAGTGAAGTTGCAGTTAATGTGTGTTATTAAGGGAATGCTGCATTCAGTACTTGATAACTGAGGTACCATGTAACTTTAATTACATGTCATTCATTGAATTTGAGTGAGGAATATTTTAGGAAAAGTCTTTCATAACATGACATGGTATTTGTGGGAGAAATATGGCCATACCACCGGAGTCGAACCTCCCTCGTTTTCTGTACGATTGTGGCCACACACATTATAAGCCCCACATCTTCATTTCTGACATTGTCCAAGAGGGTGAGTACCAGTTTCCATCACAGCATTCTCATCTCCATAACATGGATGATCTGTCAATGTATTCTCTAGTGAAGAGCTGCCAGCATTTAGTCGTTCCGAGATACTGAATCTATTACCTTATATCTGAGGCGTTTAGCATCTTTGACCAAGAATAATTGACTCACAGGCAGCCAAATCATATCAAAATGTCTGCAGACGGTAACTCATATCGTAGAGTAATAATAATAATAATAATAATAATAATAATAATAATAATAATAATAATAATAATAATAATAATAATAATAATAATAATAATAATAATAATAATAATAATAATAATAATAATAATAATAAATTATAATTATAATAAATTATTATACCATTCATTGTCACCGTGGTTTGGTGGATTAGCAGAGGTGAAAGAAGGTGCTGGGATGAATAGGTCTCAGTATACGAAATTAAAGTTAATTTAAAATTTAACAAGATCAAGATCAAGATCAAGAAATAATAAATATAACAGGTACTCAGTAGCCTAGCAACAAATCGAGAATGTACAATTACAGTGTTACAGGATTTGGGCTCCGAGAGCCAGACACATAATTCTTGAGCAATTAGCCCAACATTAGCCAGATACCAGGTTTGACAAAGGGGCAGAAAACCCAATCATGCCCAGGAGCTCTTGCTCCCTATTACTCAGTAAAGCCTGCTCGAGGCACACAGAAATCAAAATTTTAAGAAAGAGCAACCCGCTCTTAAAGTTCAAGCCTATCAAAGGCCACACCAAGGTCCACCTTCAAGCTGACCTCCAAGCACATGAGAACAGGGGTAAAAATACCCAACCTACTGAGGCCTATTAAGTAAAGAAACAGGTCAATTACATGGCCTCCAAAATACCAACTTGAGAGGAGGCGAAACAGCACTCCTAATACACTTTATTAAAACCTACTTGGCACTAGGCCGCATATGCAAGGGCTAATCCCATACTAATGAGGTGACACGATAGGAAAACTTATTACATTACGAAACGAAGAAAAATGGTTGAGAAAACGTAGTCACCTCAAAAACAATATGAAAGGGAGCTCGAGAGGGTTAGGCACTCTCTATCCCAATTTGTAGTTTAAGGAGATAGAATTTATGCCAAGAGTCTATTACATTTTAGATGGAATTTTACATGGTAAAAGGTATCGAACCTGCCCCGAAAGTTAAACTGCTGAGCTAGCAAGAAAAGAAGTTATTAAAAGGCCATTACCTTATTGCTGAACTGCTGCCCGAAGAAAGAGGCGCTTCCCGCCCCCTGCTACATAATTGCACTAAGAGAGATGTTACTGAAGTGGCGCAGAGACCCGAAAATCACCAGTTTATATACCCTCGTGGAACATTCGAGACCTTTCATGAATGATAACACCCGCCCACAAGCATTTTATTGGACGGCCAAAACATTACAAGTCAAAACTGAAGATGACATCTAGGATTGGTGGAAAATTAATTACAAAAATTACTTATTGGTCGAATTCAAAACTGGCGGAAAGAGAAGGGTTATACAGCCAACCTCAACAATGACTGAAAGAAATTTAACAAAGAACAAACTTATGCATACTAAAATTCTTCAAAAAAAAGTTCTTTCACTTCGCACCGTTGTATTTCTTCAGTAGTGCCATCTAGAAGAGAATGTTCACACTTCTCACTACAGAGAAAACAAAAATAAATCGAAAAAGACACAGTTCAGAACTCTTCAAAATTTACAGATCGCGACATCTTCTGATAACCTTTAGAATTAACATGGTTGTTAGAGTTCAGGCTTCCTCCACTAGAGGAGTTTCAACTGGCGCAGAGTTTGAATTAGCGGCGCGGAGGTGTACCGCCTGGTACATTCATTATTAATATCATAATATAACGTTATAATTATAATAATTTATTATAATTTATTATTTGTTATTTATTATTATTATTATTATTATTATTATTATTATTATTATTATTATTATTATTATTATTATTATTATTATTATTTGTTAGTAGTACAGTAGTTTAGAGTGGTGATTTCTATGTCCGGTCAGCTTTGAAGCCAGGAATTAACATGGTACTCATTTTTGGTGTAGACAGAGTGAAACTCCTCCCCACAATAGGAAAACTAGTTTCTAATTTTTCCCCCGAATATAAATCGAAATATTTGTCCTTCCAGGTGAAGTGAGCACGCAGTCCCAACGTGAAATAACCAAGGTTACAAAATGGGAGAAGTGACGGAACATGCGAAGAAAATCAGCAGAGAGAATGTACCAAGCTCGTTATTTTACGTGAATGATCATAGTTGCGAGACTTTCGCTTTTACGTAGTGTATAGATCACAGAATACATAACATTTGGAAGCGCCTCACATACTTTTCTGAGTATTTGAATCATTGGCGCCTTGTAGTAATGTAATTAACGATGATGCTCACAAAAGAAAATCATTTATAGGATGATGAACTTTGGTTTGAAATGGGTAACTTTTGCGTGATTGATAGATTGATTGACAGATTAATCGATTTTCGATTATCTACAGAATTAGGCGTCAATTACTGATCAAATAATAAAGCCATAAACAAAAAGTAACATTGAACTGATTTATAATTCTGTGGGTTGGATATTCCTCGTGATATTATCCGAGGTTTAGGCTGTTTTAATAGGAATAGAACGGGCTAGAAGACTTGATCTTCCAGATGCATTTAGCTATAAAACCTGAGTCACTATTTTAGGCTATTCTGTATGCGGTGCTGATATCTAAGTTTTTCCTACTGATTGGATTTGGACAGGATATATTCTTCCTTTACCTTCTGCACATCCAGTACTCGATCTTGGGGATCACGTGGTGAATTTTCATTCCTTCAGAATCTGCATCCAGTCCTGCATGATTTTGGGTCAAGGGATTTCTTATCTTCTTGCACTTCCTTCACCAATTAAATTTCCTTCAAGAGTTAGTTGAAGCATTTTATATCCGAGATTCCTCATTATGTGGCGCAAATAACATTTCTTTCTATAGTTCATTATTGGAATCGATTTTCTCTTCATTTCGACCTTTTCCAAGACGTCATCATTACGTATTCGATCAGGTTAGGGAACTTTCAGTAAGTGACAAGAAAAATGATTTTTCACAGAAACTACATACACGAGACAATGCGTCGTTCTCAAATAACTCAGTGAAATGAAGTCAGTAGTGCTCTCATTATTCATAGCAACAGAGAACACATTAAACATGTACACAAATAATTCTCAGCGGACCGAACGTAATTTATTGATTCCAGTAAAATACACATTCACACTGTAGTGGCATGTATTGAGGCCCTGGACTCTTACTTGTTTTATAACTACCACAACCACATTGCAAATTATGTGGTAACAAAACACACAATAGAACAAAAGAATTACAAACGAAAAAAAAGTCAAACAATTATATTTGAAATTCAAACATTTGTATCAACAGCGCACATTTTATTGCATAAATTACTGTTGTGAGAACAAACTTCAGATTTTTGTGTTTTAAATGACTGTTTTGTTACGAATATTTACTTCGCCCATTTATTGGTAAAGATAAATTCATTCCAACAACTGAATTCCTCTGCGGACAAGTGGTAGATTCAAAGATGGCCTAAGTAGCTGGAATTTTGAAGAACACAAGAAAGTAAATTCAGCATTTCAAATTGTACAACGTCCACATGTAACTGGTGATAAACTTGGTGTCAACCAGACAAAATCAAAACTATGTAGTAGATCGCCCAATAGAGTGCAAGATTCTCTGTCGTAATAAATGCGAACTTCAAAATCAACATGCAGGCAACTTAAATAGAATTTTCACTCACACAGAAATTCAGAGTAAATTTACAGAATATACTGTATATTATAATATATTCTATTACAAGGAATCTAATAATTATAACACAGTTGTGCTTACATTCGCGGATAACTTAAACACTGTACTACGAATACCTCAGTAGTATGATCTACAGTGGATTGAGTGATTTCATGATTTGCTACTGACGTAAGATTGTATTTTCAAAATCATCGTACATACATTTATACGCAATTATCAGCATACTGGAGTTATTTCTTGAAGGAATAGATGTCCCTCTTCTTCCTGTTACTGATATTCCTCCACATTTGTTAAAGTGGGCTTTTCATGTGGTTTTAGCCTTTATAACGTTATGTCCTTCACAGTTCTAACACTATACGGAGGGATATATTCATTATTGTGCATTTCTGTTGAGGCTGGCAGTATGGTGTAATCAATGTAGATGAGAAAAAGACCTGAAATGCTTTAGGACCGAACACGATTAGGAAGAGTGCCTTTAAAAGAACCGACTCTGTTTCCGGGTGGTATGGCGGAAAGGACCAATACTGTGGCTCTCCTTTCATAAATCAATAGCATAGGTTGTAAATATATTTCTATGTTTATAATGTATTAAAACTCTCATCTTTCACAGAAATAGCAATGAAAGCATATATTTTGTATATTACATGTTATAGGTTTACTTTATCGACGACCGGGCGAGTTAGCCGTGCGGTTATGGGCGCGCGGCTTTGAGCTTGCATCCGAGGGATTGTGGTCTCGAATCCCACTGTCCGAAGCCCTAAAGATGGTTTTCCCATTTTAATACCATGCAAATGCTAGGGATGTACCTTAATTAAGGCAATGACCCTTCCTTCCAACTCCTAGGCATGTTCTGTCCAATCGTCGCCATATGACCTATCTGTGTCGGTGCATCGTAAATCCACTAGCAAAGAAACAATAATAATCTATCGACGAAATATCACCACGTGTTCTATTTAGCTAGTGAGGCCGTAGGCCGACCTCAGTCGTCAGTCGGACTATTTCACAAGGGAGAGGAGTGATTATATATTAACAGCTAGTCCAATAAGAGTTAAGAAAAACACGAAAACCCATCCCCGAGCCAAAGGAATTAACCATACGCAGTTGAAATTCCCGGTCTGGCGGGGGATCGAACGCAGGTTTCTCTAAATTGGAGGCCAATACGCTGATCATTCAGCCATGAGCCAGGCTGTTGATGAAATAGAGTGTGATACTACTTCTACTTTTTTGTGATATCTGAAGCCATCTTGTTTCATTTTCGAATCCATTCAGTTAATTTATAAGTGTCAGTTTCTTCAGTCTGAATAGGATAATTTTGAAAGAATACATTTATAAACTACCTGAAAAACTGGTAACAGAATTATACTCCAAAAATGAAGTATGTGATTCGTTTATATAACCTAATAGTTATAAATTGAAAATTATGTCACAGAACATTCTCCTGGTGAGATTAAATTGTGCCGTTATTGACTGCAAGCAGAGACATATTCATTTGAAGCGATAGTCTCGACGATTTCCTTACTGAAGCGCAATATTTGAAGTGTGAGAGGATTTCAGACCCTCATACTCCCTTTGCAGAATTAGCATATATTTACGGCTACTATATGAATAATACATGCATTTCTCGTGCATACAAGTAAAGGCAAAGAGCGCCCGTATATGCCGTGTATTAAATATATTTGTGTTCTCTCACTTTGTGTAATTTGTTTCGTTGGCTCTTGTTGTTTCTGTTGTTGCTCCACTCCATGAACTTATGATATCATGTGCGTCCTCTATGTCTGAATTCAAACTGATAATATTTTCATACTTTATTTGTTCCTACACTGTTTGTTCTACTCCGCAGTGGATTCAAGAGTAGTTTCGATGTCTAACATGTGTGCATTGCCCTATTTTACGGCCTAATGCCCTTCCTGACGTCAACCCTATGCAGACTGAAGAATTTTCTCGTGTGTTTCCCTTTGGTGGCTGGTAGCATGGCCTATTGGGTTCAACTGAAGAGATATTTATTGAGATAAAAATACAGAAATTAACCAGTCGCTGGAAAAATCGATTAACTGGTTTTTATTTGTACCCAGGGCCCTCTGTATCATAGGCCGCAACGCTGATCTTACATTCAGAGCGTAGGAGAAACACACAAAATTCAGAAATATATTCCTATTCCATTCCTTATTTTTATTAGTTTTGTTATCGTTAATTAATTAGGGATTGCAATCCAAATGCTCCGTAAAGAATTCAGTATCACAGAGATTAATGACATCATGGGAAACTCAATTGTGAGACCGTATTTTGATTTATTACTTGGCCGACGGCTTTCAAAGTGTGCTCCACGATACGCTAGTTTACCATGAAATTGCCAAGATTTGTTTGAAAAAATAGTGCATTGAGGAAATTCAAGTGTAAAATCGGGCATTGTATTAAATGTTTTAGTAATATCATTTGGGCATCTAGTCAGGTGACTACAGAATTATCAACAAAATGAAACATGTAAAATGCAGGATTTGGTTTAATAATGAATAGGAAAGTAGGGCAGCGGCTGAGCTACTTCAGCCGGCATAGTGAACGAATTATTGTTGTCAAGATAGGCACCAAGCCAATGCCCACCACAGTAATGCAGGTCTATATGCCTACTAGTCATCAGAAGGTGAAGACATCGAAAATAACATATGAAGAGATAGATGGTTTACTACAATGTATAGAAAGGGACGATAATCTAATTGTGATTGGATTCAAAAATGTAGGGATAGGCTAAAGAAGAGAAGGTATTGCCGTAGAGGAATTCTAACTGGGAAAAAGGCATGAAAGAGGAAGTTGGATAGTTGAATTCTACACCAATCATAATTTAGTCTTTGATAATGTTTGGTTCAGACACCACAAACGAAGACTGTACACTTGAAAGAGACCTAGAGACATATGAAGGTATTAAATATACTTCAGTATGACGAGGTATCGATTCAGAAACCTCTTGTTGGATTGCAAGACCTTCCCAGGAGCAGACGTGGACTCGGAGCACAACCACATAGTCATGGCATCTAAAGTAAAGTTTATGAAATTGAGTAAAGTAAGCAATGCATAATGATGCGATCTAGAAAAGTTAAAGATTGTGAGGGATTGTTTACAGGAACATGTTGCACAAGGACTAAATGAAAAGGCTGAAGGAAACACAATAAATGAAGAGTGGACAGTCATGAAGAATGAGGTCAATAGGTTTAATAATAATAATAATGTTAGTTGTTTTTCGTCCCACTAACTACTCTTTGACGGTTTTCGGAGACGCCGAGGTGCCGGAATTTAGTCCCGCAGGAGTTCTTTTACATGCCAGTAAATCTACCGACACGAGGCTGACGTATTTGAGCACCTTCGATTACCACCGGACTGAGCCAGGATCGAACTTGCCAAGTTGGGGTCAGAAGGCCAGCGCCTTAACCGTTTGAGCCACTCAGCCCGGGTCAGTAGGTTTGCTGAAGAAAGTTTAGGAAGAAAGGTAAGATCATGTAAGGATATATCTGTAACTCAGGAGACATTTGACCTGATTGATGAACGGTGAAAATTCAAAAATGCAAAAAATGATGAGGGCATAAAATAATACAGGTGATTACAAAATGAAGTAGATAGAATGTGCAGGTCAGATAAGGATGAATATCTGAAGGAGAAAGCAAGAATGTTAAAAATTGAATAGTTGTAGGAAAGGAATGTGGTATGTACAGGAAGATGAACGAATCCTTAGGAGAAATGGAAACTAAGGTATAAATATTAGGAGCTCAGATGGAAAACCATTTCCAGGGAAAGAAGACAAGGCAAGAAGATAGCAGGAACATGTCCAACAGTTATATCAAGTTAAAAATGTGGACGATATTGTTGTGGAACAAGAAGCTGTTGATACTGATGAAATGATAGACCCAATTTTGAGGTCAGAATTCGACAGAGTTTCGAGAGACCTAAATAGGAACAAGTCGCCTGGATTTGATGACATTCCCTCTTAATTACTGCCTCCCTTAGGAGAAACCAGCATGGCGAGGTTATTCCTTTTAGTGTGTAAGCTGTATGGTACGTGAGAAGTACCATCCGATTTCGGACGGAACTTTGTTATACCTATTACCAAGCAAAAAATGGTGTTACCAAGTGCGAGAACTATGGCAAAATTAATTTAGTATATCACGCCTGCAAAATGTTAACACGTATTATTTACAGAAGAATGGAAAGAACAAGTTGAAACTGAGCTGGGATATGATCAAATTGGCTTCGTAAGAAATGTAGGAAAACGTGAACCAATACTCACTTTACGTCTGATCTTAGAGGACCGAATTAAGAAAGACAAGCCCATGTATACGGTGTTAGTAAATCTAGAAAAGGCATTCGATAATATTGATTGGCCCAAGATATTTCAAATTGTGAAGGTGATCTGGATCAGTACCGAGTGCAAATAATTATCTACAATCTGTATAAGAATAAATCTCCAGTGGTAAGTACCGAGGCTTTGGAAAAGAAGCACCAATCCAGAAAGGAGTGGGGCAAGGCTGCAGTTGGTCTCTTCCTCTGTTTATATAGAAGAGGCAGGAAAGGAAAGCAAAGAGGAATTTATAAAGGGAATCACAATCTAAGGAGAGGAAATCACAACCCTGAGATTTTATGATGATATGGTTATTTTATCTGAGTCTGCAGAGAACCTGGAGAAATTGATGAATGTTATGGACGGAGTATTGGGTAAGGAGTACAAGATGGAAATAAATAATTTCAAAAGAAAGGCAATGGAGTGCAGTCGAACGAAGTCAGGTGATGCAGGTAACATTAGATTAGGAAATGAAGTCTTAATGGAAGTAGATGAATAACTTCTACTTGGTAGTGGAATAACGAATGATGGCACAATTAAGGAGGATGTAAAATGCAAACTAGCGCAAGCTAGGAAGGCCTTTCTTAAGAAAAGATACTTGTTCACTTCGAACATTGAGATAGGAATTAGAAAGTATTTTTTGAACATTTCCTTATGGAGCGTGACAGTGTATACAAGTGAATTATGGACGATAACTCGCTCAGAAAGAACGAGAATGGAAGCTTCTGCAATGTTGTGTTATAGACGAATGATGAAGGTGAGATGGGTAGATCGAATCACGGATGAGGAGGTACTGAGTAGAAATGGTGAAAGGCAAACGATTTGGCGAAAATTAACGAGAATAAGAGATCGAATGATAGGACACATATTAAGACACCCAGGTCTCGTTCAGTTGGTTTTAGAAGGATGTGTAGATGGTATGATCGTTAGGGGTGGACAAAGATATGAGAAACAGATTTAGAGTAGTTGTAGGATGTAGTGCCGGCTCCGTGGTGTAGGGGTAGCGTGCCTGCCTCAAACCCGGAGGCCCCGGGTTCGATTCCCTGCCAGATCAGGGATTTTTACCTGGACCTGAGGGCTGGTTCGAGGTCCACTCAGCCTACGTGATTAGAATTGAGGAACTATCTGACGGAGATATAGTGGCCCCGGTCTAGAAAGCGAAGGATAACGGCCGAGGATATTCGTCGTGCTGACCACACTACCCCTAGTTATCTGCAGGCCTTCGGGTTGAGCAGCGGTCATTTGGTAGGCCAAGGCGCTTCATGGGCTGTAATACCATGGGGGGAGGGTGGTTAGAATGTAGTAGTTACGTAAAAATGAAACGATTAACACAGGATAAGATGGCATTGAGAACTGCAGCTAACCAATCTATGGACTGATGACCCAAATAAAAATAATATTTATTAAAATAGAGTTTAAAACATGCAAATGAAGCTGATAAATGACCTATTCTGTCAGTAGTTACATTAATTTTTCAATCCAGTGCTGAATACGAGCTGCTTACTTTTACACAATACTTCAGTACAGGGGAGATTCGCAACGTAATACACTCGTAATTCGTAATCTACAGAAATCATTATCTCCTGCTTTATGTTTTAATGATGTGCAGTGCCAAGAATCCGCCTTCAGACGGAAAACTGTAGTATATATGGGCATGGGCGATAGACAGTGATTTACAGTGATTTATGTACTTCCTGCTAGGGTTGGTTCTTGATCAATCGGAACTGCTACCTGGCATTTGAAATTATTCTTAAGCCAGTCGAATGTGCTGCAATATCCCACAAAGCGAAACAGTGTGCTGTGTTTCGAAGAAGTTCAAGAACCCCTGTACTAGTTGATAACAATCTAGGTGGAAAATTACACGAATGCCATCGCGGTTTGTTGTTATCAAAGAAGACGGCCAGAAATAAAGAGGCACGAAAGACTGGAAGATGCTTATGCTGATGATGTGTAGTATGAACATCTCGAAGGACGTCTCGAATTGTGACAAATCATGCAAGCAGTATCGTAGGCTACGCTAAGTAAACGAAATTACATTACGGCAAAATCGAGCAATGGAAAAGGAAAATGAGACTAATACCTAGTGGATGAACGTTTACTTGGGAACTGAGGAGGTATAAGCCGTGTCTATTACAACGTAAATTCTTTAACATTTTGTTGCTAACGGTCGTTGATTTAGCCGTAAAATAAAAGGGGTTACTCGTATTACAGCGCTATCGAATATGTCGGGTTGAAAGTGGAGTACATGGAAATACAGTATTTTACACCTTGATCAATAGGGTCATGTAACTATGTATACTCTCGTCTACCAAATTCTGGTCCCCTCTTAAGATCGGAATTTGCAGGACATTCAACTGTCATTCATTTTCGAAACATTTTTTCATGACTTTCCGTCATTAGCTCAACTAATATCATATAATAACTCCATTTGCAAGAATTCGGCCACCACCTTTCCAGCTGAAGTAATGCCCCTCTTACTCTTATTACTCCTTTCCTTCTTTTACACCTCGATCTTCTTTCTTCTAATACTAATTCCATTTAGCTGAAGTATCCGTTCCAAGGAGTTTCTTGTACTATTTTTCTCTTTATCTAAGTAAAATTAGCAAGGTGAATATTATTAGACAACCACCCCTACAATATCAGACTTTATTGACTTCCTGATATGCAAGTTGAAAACATGAAATTATCTATGAGTTTCAGCAATGAGTGTAATACGTAAAACAATTAGGCCTACTGTAACTTCATAGAAGAGAAAGTAAGCAAACTTTTATTAGTAAATGTCTGTTTATTAGGCAATCACAGCCATGGGGAGTTAAGTTTGGCATGGAATATGGAACACAGGGACGTGACGTATCATGGACTGGAATTTGAACCGCGAACCCTTGGCGAGAAGCGATTGATGACATAATTCCGTTACTATGCGAGTTTTTTGCGTGGGCCATAAATCGATAGATTCGATGCAGCCGTCCATCCTATCCTAGTCTGAGCTGACCTGTCCAGTTCTATGTTCCCTCCGAAATTTACTGGAGAAGACCAGGGTGTATCAATTTCTGTCGTGTCAATCAATCTTTCACTGGTCAAACATTACGAAATCGGTTTCACACCCGCAACTTGATCCTTTGTCTTTTTATATGAGACACCATCAACCCATTACACTTTCATCAATCTCCTATGACGCCACTCTCCAAAAGTTATTTCTTCCAGCGCCAGCTTTCCACGTTCCACATCTGTTCAGTGACAGTCTTCATACGAGTACTAAAGTCTTCAGAAACTGATTTATAATACGCAGGTACAGGTATATGAAGAAATGCATGGAAATAGTTCCGTTAAAATACCGTATAAATGTAGGAAACAGTCAAGAGTTTATACGACTCTATGTGATAAAGGAGAATGTATCTGTAGAATTGAAATACCTGTGCAGGTGATGTAAAGTCAACTGCTGGAATGTTCTTTATATCGCACCGACAGAGAACGGTTTATGGCGTTGATGGGATAGGAAAGGGCTACGAGTGGGAATAAAGTGACCGTGGACTTCATTAAGGTATTTGCCTGGTGTGAAAATGGGAAATAGCGGAAATCCTCTTCAGGGATACCGAGAGTGGGGTTCGAACACAATATCTCGCGACTGCAAACTGACAGCTGCATGGCCTAAACCACACAGCCACTCACTCGGTTAAATCTTACTCTCTCATGCTGTGTTCTTGCTCTCTGTTTTCCTTTATATTCTATCCCTTGTCAGAGGTCTAATTAGCCCGCTTACCTCGTTTGTATAATTACCAGGTCCTTTTTCTACCTTCGATGCAGCTAATACTGTTACACATATATGTACATGTGCGTCACCCTTCTTCATCACTAATATATCACATTTTATGAGTCCTTGTTCTCCTTCTTCTACCTTACCCGCACTTGTTCTGTAATATTACACCCATCTGTACATGTGTGGCATGTATATGAAGCAAGCGAACCTTTATTTTAATCATTAACCAGCTTGTCATCTGTGTATATAAAGAGAAGTTTTCTTTGGACATTCCATCGCTTTTGTTTGTGGAACTGACTTATGAAATTATTTTTAAAATATGTCTTCTTTCTAGAGTGGTATGGTTGAAAGTACTTCTTACTGGCTATTGATATATATGGTAAATTTCAGTTTTTACTTTGATTATGCGTTTACATAATTACTCGATTTACGGAGAAGTTACTCTATGTCGTTAAGGCGGTTAATGTTTTGAAGAGAAGTGATCGAGTTGTTTTGATTTTATTGTACTTCCCCAAATTCATTTCTTCTCCAAATATTAGCATTCAAACGTCCTCCTGAGTCACGCTCCATCTATATCGATCGGTTTTTCATTGTGTTTCTTTTGTAACTGCCATGCGTTTGAGGTTACGGATTAGTTTAGAGTTTACTTCATATAGTGAAACAAAATTATCAGTATCGCGTGTCATGAGTTGTAGCTCTATTGTGAAGTCATCACACTGCATGTACAGAAATATTCAGTTTGTCTCTTTGCACTTCCAAGAACTGACATGCAATTTGAAAGTTTTAGGTTACGGTAATAGTTTACTTCATGCTTTTTACTTAAATAGTCACTAAGGCATACCAAGAATGTTAACTCCCTTGAGAAATTGTTTTAGCTGTGGTGGCGGTAATTGTTTATTCCACTCAGATTCCGTTTTTTATTCAATATCGACAGTCATCATCGTGAAACCCGTTTGTCAATACTGTAGCCTAAAATTTAAAAGTGAATGAAAATATTATGACAGCTTAGTTGTCAGTGATTTATGTTATAGGCATCTGATTAATAGCTCTGGGTAATGAGCAAATTTCCCTTATTTATATGGTGAGTTCGGTTGTCAAGTTCATCTACTCTGCATTACTCACTCATTTCCTCAACGTGTATTTAGAGTACTCAGAAATAGTAATAACATGTTTGACTATCGTACTGGAAGTATTATTTAAAAATTACTTCCTCCCTAACAGTTTTGATGCAGGTCACTATAAAGTTGAAGATTTTACCCCTCTATAATTTTTTTCGAAAATATTCAGGAAAAATCGGAGTCATATATATAACCATTGCTTGATAAAAGACAAAGTAACTTTCTCATCCCACATATTCAAATACATCGCACATCCCTTACAATGCTTACGTTGTAATTGATATATTAAAGTGTTATAATTAAGATAATTATTCTTATTCACAGATGTATAATAAGTATGTCATTTATATTCCTGCTTCCTTCGGGCTTAACATTACATATATTAGCTACCATAAAATATCAAAATCATGGTTCATGGCTAAATAAAAGAGACGACAATGAATTATTGCAGATGTTTCAGATACTGCGTTGTATATTGTACAGTTTGTACATGAGATTGAGATGTTCATTACAGATTTAAAATTGCACGGACTGCAATCAAATCACGAAACTCTTTCATGCCGATGAATTGTTCTGTGTTAAAGACCTCTATGGCGTATGTGGTATGTGCACTACACGGTTTAATAGAAGGAAATATTCACGTGAAAGGCGATATTTCACAGGCACATCCTTTAACCATCGTAACATCTTGATGTTCCCTATTTAATACGTCTTTACACTGAACTTGCACACGTTAGGAATTCTTCAATGGAAAGGGTTTGGAGAAATGAGGTTGAATTCCACAAGGTATCGAGCGAGCCTGTGGTCAGTTTACCCCTACCACAGCACTTCCCTCTCTGTGGAATGCTCTCTTGAACTTTTATCCCCCTCAGCATGATGGATTCCACTCGTTTATTGGGTCCGGACTCAGGTGTTAATAGACAGAAATTCCTGATCTTCGGCAGCCAATTAATTCTCTCTGGTGGAAAGTCTTTGACAGACGTAGTTTTGATTATTGACGAAGATAAAGAAACAAAAGCAGCGAACGATTTAATTCATTTAATTCACGATAAATTGACCTTATATTATAGTTCTCACGAGTCCCAGTAATATTTAATTCAGTTTGCCCTATAGGGTGAATACGAACATCTATATTAAAATCAGATTTTCCTACCAATTATTTCGGGCATGCAATGTACCCACTTGGACGATAATGATCAATCTGGTTTCGTGATAGCAATTTAAGGACTGTTCTGCATCTTCAAGACAGTCAGTTCATAAAGCTACATATTTAACGTACACATACAGTTGTATTTTTCAACCAAAAGGGCATGAAAATAACGATGGAAATACTTTGTCAACATAACGTTGAGAGCACAACATTTCCTTTTTACACGCGTGGCCATAGAACTGCCTTTTGAAAACCACAGGTGAAAGAATTGAAAAGTGTGGTTATAAATCCTGTACGTTAGCTTATTAAAACTACAGTAAGTATGACTTTAAAATGTCTGTTGTTGTTGTTGTTGTTGTTGTTGTTGTTGTTGTTGTTGTTTGGTTTGAAGGGAAAGTTCAGTCGACTAATATTCTTTAGAAACCCACATCGGCTGATCATTCTGTCGTACACCTATCGGAATTTACGAATGTGTGTGGATTTCATTTCCTGCCTTCTCGTGAACTGATTTCTTCTGGCACCTTAAAATTTCAAATATATTTCATCCTGAGATATTAATACCACATCTGCGACTGTATGAAATGGTAGATGTTTAAAAATGTTCCTTGTGTTTCTGTTCAAACATTAGGCTCAATTAGTGCCAGGTGTGTGTTGACATGTGTAAGCCCTAAGAACAGCAGAAAAGGAACTACCTTCCGCATAGTAGGTTTCGAGAATGTAGTCGGAAGAACTACTAACGGAGTTGCGGTGAATCACTGGTGAGTCCACAAATGCTTCCTTTGTTCGCTTTTAATACCTTGCCCTATGTTATTAACGTGGTTGTGTGTCATATCGCAGTTTCCATCTCATTAGAAAAATATTCTGTTTAGTTAAGAGGATTGGATTCTAAGCCTTCACAAGCTTTTATTTTTCAAACATTGAAGATAATTGATCTATCGATTTCATCGTCCACAATTTCCTCATGATTATGAATATTAATTACAAATAAGGAAGTACTAAAAGTTACGTTTCAGTGGTTTGCAGACCGGGCGAGTTGGCCGTGCGCGTAGAGGCGCGCGGCTGTGAGCTTGCATCCGGGGATAGTAGATTCGAATCCCACTATCGGCAGCCCTCAAGATAGTTTTCCGTCATTTCCCATTTTCACACCAGGCAAATGCTGGGGCTGTACCTTAATTAAGGCCAAGGCCGCTTCCTTCCAACTCCTAGGCCTTTCCTCTCCCATCCTCGCCCTAAGACGGTGCGACGTAAAGCCCCTAGCAAGTGGTTTGCAGCACTATACTTTCGTGAATTACACTACATGAAATGCTGCCAATTGGAAACAAACGGAAATATCTGTATTTGTAATTGGATCATACAATAGACGCATTTCTCATTAGGAAGGTTACCTCTGAGCAACGGTCAGCGTGCAAGAAGTATTAGTATGTATAAGTGGCTAGCCTCCCATGGATCGATTACCACAACTATTGTACTATTCTCTTGGGTATGTTTGGAGAATATCTGCAAAACTGGAGGTATAGTTGAATGACTGATCGTAAATGAGGTTAATCGTACACACGTGATTGCAATTCAAATATATTCTAACTTAAGGTACAATAAACACAAGTTTAGGTTGTAAAACTGTACCTTAGTTTGGTTATATTTCACATTATGTACAAAATTATGATTGTGAGTTATTAAGAATAGCCAACATCCCATTTTTGGTGAAATTTATAAGTGACAGAGGACATGATATTAACTGCATTCGAATTAAACACGTCTTTTAAAGATCGGCGATCACTTCCTTTGCCTTCACGGAATTAAATTTTATGAAGATAAACACTTGTACCTACAATAATGTTTGATTGGGTTTAATATCCCTTCTGAATGACTATAACCTGGCGATCCAGTGTCCCTGAAAGTCCATAATAATTGGTGAAACGGTAGCCATACAAATATTATATCATTCATTCTGACAGTCAAGTATGGTCGAGATAAAAATCTCGTCTCAAAATTATGCTATAAACAAATTTACATGTCATATTGATAGTTGTAATACGAAGGGCAATACAATCGTAACTCATTTCCTTATCTATATATTAATTGTGGTTACCTGAAGCGAATTAATTCAATCATAGATATAAATTATGTCAGGTGACGAAAGAGTGATTTTTCATATAATACAAACCAATATATTTATTTCAATAAAATGGAATAATAACTTGCTCATTTAGTATTTATCAAATGAAATCACACTTACTTTTCTCGAAATATTAGTAACACAGTTTAATGGACAAAACTTATATAATACACTAAACCAGTGCATTCCAAACTTTTCTCATGGTGACACCCTACTAGCACACATAATTATCCATGACACCCATTTAATTAATTAAAACATAAACTATTTTAATAAATGAGATTCATTTTAATGAAATATTAATTTCTCATAGTAAAATAGGCTACATTAAATACCTTTCTCATAGGTAGAAAACTTTCACCTAGATGTTCCAATTCAATGACTGCTATGGACTTGACGATCATTACAAGTCTGCGTAATATCGGGTCGAATCCAGGACAAATTCACACGCATTTCCTCATTTAATATTTTCAAACTTCCATGTTTAACTGGCTATGTATTAGCCATAACAGAAAACGCACTTTAACACGAATATCCCGTAGAAAAGTGCAACAAAACGATGAGGGTTCTTTTACTCAGGTATAGAAGCTAGAAAGCTGTCTAAATCTGACTCTTGGTAAGTTTTAAAGTCCGGTTATTTTTAATTTCCGCCGGTTCCTCCTCATCGATAAGTTGAAGTTCACAAGAGCTGGAGGGTGCAGAAGGATTTCATATCCAGTTATATTGATTTACATTTAGTGCTGGAAAATATCCATGCAGAACTTATTTGAGTTGTATCAAATGATTATGAACCAGTGGTTTTATTTTGTCACCCACTGGAAATTTAGATGTCAATGGAAAACAGCTCGATATTGGTTTCATTTTTTCTGAACCATACACCCACTTTGTCCCTTAATGCGGCAATAATGTCTGTAGAGGTAAGGAGATTTGCACTCCTCCCTTGTAGACCAGCATTTGTTATGTTGAGTATTTAAAAATATCAGAAAGGAAAACTAACTTTGTATACCAGAGTTCGTCTTTTAATGCAACCGTAAACTCGGTTTTCTTTCGTTGCTTAAATAGTTGCAGCATTGCATCCTTCAGTTCATACACACGACTAAGTATTCGCCCTCATGATACCCAAGGGACTTCTGTGTGGAGGAGGAGATGACTATGTTGTGTTCCTAGCTCGCCACACATCTGGGCAAATAACCGTGACTTGAGAGGCTTGCTTTTAATGAAATTTATCATCTCAGTAGTCTTGTCTAAAACTGACTTCAAATACTCTCCAATTATTGTTTTTTCTACCAGCGCTCCTCTATGTAGAAAACAGTTCGTAATAATAATGTTTTCGTTTCGTTGTTTCATCAGTACTATGAATCCTTTTATTGAACCTGTCATTGAAGGGGTTCCATCTGTGCACATACCTACACAATTCTTCCACGACAAGTTCATTGTCTCCATGTATCCGTTTATTACTTCAAACATGTCTTTTCCTTTGGCCGTGCAGGGAATTTCCTTGCAACCGAGGTGTTGTTAAATGATTTTCCCTTCATCAAGAAAACGAATAAAATAAACTAATTGAGTTAGTTCACCTATATGGGTAGATTTGTCCAATTGCATTGCTGTCATTGATTTTGTTTCACCAACTATAATTTTAACTGAGTTGTAAGTATTTACAGACATATCCCCTGTGCGGCTGCCAACTGTGTTATCAGACAAGGTGATTTTCTTGATATAGGTTTCGTCCTCACAGCAAAACATCGTTTTCACTATAGCACGGCAAGCTGAAATTATGGCTTTCTCTGCCACTACATGAAGCATCATATTCTTTGCAATAATCTCAGCTACAAGACTACTAGATTATTTAGATCTATCTGAGGTCTTCAACTTCTTAGTAAACACACTTAATTTTTCTTCTGTCTTAGAAGTTCTTTGAAATAATCCAAAACTTTCCTTTGTAAATATTTGTGTTTTGTTCAAACATGGCGCAGCAATTTATTACGTGCCATGTTCGCATTAGAAAGTTTTCCTCCACATATCAAACACTCCGGTATAGGATATCCTTCATTCCCACACCACGTGAAACCCATTTTTAGGTATTCCTCATTACACAACAATCTCATTTTCCCGTTCTTGCTACGACATGATGGCCCGGAAGAAACACAGGTGATAGGTGCACAACTCGATTGTTGTTCTGTACCTTCTGAAGTTTCACAGACATTACTTGGCTGTTGCTCCACATCTGCTGTTTCATAATCTGCCACAATTCTCTTTCTGACCAAGAATTTGTAATTTCGTGGTGTTTCTAGTAAAGTATATTACTTTGAATTAAGAAATAATTACACATGTTACAGAAACAAACTGAAGGAAAGCACTTGATAATCTAGCTGTGTGTGATATGTATCAGGTAGGCCGTGTGAAGAGTTAAAATATCAATCGATAGATAGTGCCAACATACATAATTAAGAACAGAGAGGTTTAATGCCATCTTTGGATGTTAATAGCAAGTTTGTGAATATCAACATCTCGATCACGGGGCTAATACGCCGAACGAAGGGAAGCAAGTTTACTATTTCCTCAATGATTCTTTATTCGTTTTCTATCCTGAACTAATAAGTAAGACGAATCTAACGACACCCACTTTGGAAAGCACTGCACTAAACTGTTCACTACAATAACCCAGTCCTAAAATTAATTAAGAACAACAACAACAACAACGTTAGTTTTATATAATAAGAATTGTACTGCATTCAATGCTTAATAACCGCAGTAAACAATATTACGTTATAGCTCAGTGTAGTTCTCACTGTTTTACTAATGATCGCTGTGTGCTGTTTTGTGATTCCAAGTATACTGTTGACAGCGACAATTCCGAGAGTCGGTTTGTTCCAAATAAGAACGTGAAGAGTCATTCAACGAAATATAATGTATCTATTGACAGTGTGATAATAGCCGCGGCTCCTCCAGATTTAAAAACAATCCAAACCTCAAAAACATGCCTTTTCAGTTTCAAATATCATTTATGGAATCGACGGAATTCGATCCCAGCCACCATGGTAACAGCGGCGAGACAGTATCACTGAGCTACCAGAACCTCATGAAATTATATATACACTTCTTTGCTCGAGCATATTTGCTATTGTCAGAGCCATGAAACAGTTATGTGATAAATACAAATATGAAAAGGTTACTTCATCCCTGGTTTCAATGTCTGAGGTTAATTGTAAAATCGGTTCCGCATGTAGGTCAGGTGCATCCTGGAATTTTCAGTCATCTTCCATTCATTAATACTAGTTAATAATTCATGTGTTCTCGTCATAAAAGCATGTGATGAGGCAACGGTCATCGATCGAACCTAGTCCCATATCTTGGCTCTTAGTAGAACTTCATGATCTAGTGATCAGTTAAAATGATTTTATAGATACGTAGATACGTAATTATTTCGACAATATAAAATGATATTATCGAAATTAAAATCTGGAGATGGTGAGCTTTGTCATGATTACTTCATGGAGAACTGAAACTGGACAACCATACCCTCCTAACTTTAACAGCAAGAAGAGATCATATCCTTTCGATAATTAAGTTAACTTAAAAAGAAAGGGAAGTTAAACGAAGGGCATGAAAATGAAAGAATTCCTAGGCTTCACAAATCGAATACCGTCGGGAAGAAGACAAAAGTTGATCAAGTTGAAGTAATGCAAGACTCAAGTAGAATTCATTTGGTCACCAACACTTACTCCCAAATCAAAATCCCCTTGAAGTCCAACTATTAGTCACCTCTAACGGCCGATACAAAGGGATTCTATATCCAAAAACCAAGAAATGTAATATAATTACCGAAAGAGATCATTCATTATCACGTACTTACTGCGTACCTGCAGCAAGATACAGTATTATTATATGTATATTGATGAATGGCGAGTCTAATTGTGATTTTTCTCAGACTGTAATATCCACTAATATTTTGAGTGCCAGGCACTACCACTTCCAGTATAATAGGATAGGTATTCTATAGTTACAAAGATTGTTAACCACGGTATTATATCTTAGATTTGTCTGTTGATATTTTAACCAATGTCAGGGTAACTCCAGTCTTAAAGGGAGTCTAAAGGACGTGAAAATATCGATAACTACGGTATTACTCCTTCAAGGTATCTACTTAAATTATGATCATTGTCACCCTGTCTCTAAATGTTACGCTGATCCAGTAAGGAGAAACGTGATATCGTCGTTTTGTCTAAAAACCCTGTATATGGTAATATTTCAGCTTAGAACTATGACCTGAAAGGTTCTGTCATCTAAGGTTCAGTATTGAATAAATTATTTGAACGAATTTTCGTCCTAACTGATAATGCACTGCGGGACGGTATTTGTCCCTTCAACATTGTTTATAATGATATTGGCTTTATTTCCCGCTAACTACTAGTACTTTAACGGTTTCCGGAGACATCGAGGTGTCACAATTTAGTACCGCAGGAGTTCTTGTACGTGCCATTAAATCTACCTACACGAGGCTGACCTATTTGACCACCTTCAAATACCACCGGACTGAGCCAGGATTTAAACTGCCAAGCCGGGGTCAGGAAGCCAGCGCCTCAACCGTCCGAGTCACTCAGCCCGGCCTTAGTATTGTCACATAACGGTATTTTGAGGCGTAACGATGCTATATTAATTAAAATTCCAACATGTGGTAGCTTGGATTCGCAGCATGACTAGCATGGTGGGAAGCCAGTGGCGTTCCCTCCCAAAATTAATAAGTAATGAGAAGAACACGTTAATTCATGGATTTTATTATGTAAAATATTTTAACTGTAAAGCTCACGAGGTAAATTGTTCTAAACTATAGAATTTCGTTCAGTTCGAGAAATTCAATGCCTCCCTCCTAGGAGACTAAATTGCATTCATTTTTCCGTCGCATGCAGTGAAAATAGTAAAAATGAAGGGTGATATATGGGGAGTCACGGAGTGGGTGCACTTCTCAGGAGTATCTGCTCATATTGGTGTGACAGCGGTAGTGTGCGGGATTGAGGTCAAGCCGTGCAGGGGAATGAGATAAACCAGCGAGCAGACAAGAACGTCAAACACTGCGCACTGGGGACCTTTTGCCGAGCTAATGCAATGCCCGTGTCGACTGTTTTGCTTGTCCCTGGCTCGAACTTCTATTTGCCTGTACATTTGTGAGTCCGCAGTCCGGCTAATAATGTGCTCATCCAGTTTAGAAGTTAAAACTTCATTGATCCCTACCTTATGAATTTATGAACAAGATTTCTCTTCGAACTAGTTATTATTCACTGTAATATTTGATTTTTTTGTTACAATTGGCTTTAAGTCGCACCGACACAGATAGGTATTACGGCGACGATGGGATAGGAATTGGCGAGGAGTGGGAAGGTACAGTCCCAGCACTTGCCTGGTGTAAACATGGGGAACCGCGGAAAACCATCTTCAGGACTCCCGACAATGGGGTGCAATATTTGAAAAACACAAAACACTTGTATGTCGTTATCATGACATTTGTTACTCTAAAAGGTTTAAAATCGCTGTTTTCGATCATATAATAATAATAATAATAATAATAATAATAATAATAATAATAATAATAATAATAATAATAATAATAATAATAATAATAATAATAATAATAATAATGGATCTTGGATGAGTGGTAGGTAAATGCTTCCACCTTTGTTAACCTCGGCATTAAATGTAGTAGGTTGATCACCCCTATATCCGGCCACTTTTGCGATCAGGAATTAACCTGGTACTTATTGTTTTGGCGGTTGCTTGAGTCTCAAGAATATATGAAAGTCCTTTCTAAACTGTTCGACTTCATACCGAGGAATCGAACCCATTATCTTTCAGGTAAAACAACCATGCCTTGATCATCACGATAGACATTCTCTAATAATAATAATAATAATATGAAGAAGAAGAAGAAGAAGAAGAAGAATATATTATAGTGACTTGTTCTACATTTGTTGTTTCATGGTGCAAGTTGGAAGTGTGCTTCGATCACTTTTGTGATCATTGACGATAACCAGTTTTTGTAGTTACTCTTTTCTACCTGGGCCGATGACCTTCGATGTTGATTCAACTCTTTTACCAAAGCTTATCTTTCAGTTCAGAAGCAGCCAAAGGTCAGCTTTCCATCATTCTTTAGGATAAGCTTACCTTAATATTACATATGTGGACTAGATGTTTCATGGGGCTTTCAATGGTATCACCTATATTGCGGGATAGGTTCCTCGCATGTCTGTGGCATATGGAAGTACCGCGGGTAGGTATAAACATTCGCCAAATTAAGAAATGCGCAGCTGGTACTGCGGGCAAGTATGAACGTGCCGAACTAGGGGTAGATACTTTGCTATTGGCGATTAACTTGGTCGTCTATGCTTTCGATAGCTGTTGCTTTGTAAAAGGGACTTCAGACTATTGTCATCATCCACGTGTACTTCGTGCGTTTGTAATTTATCGTATTTTACTTATATACTGTTATATAAAAACAGTACTTAATCTGGAGTTACTTGTGAGAGAAATATGCGCAGTAACTATGAAGTATTTACCTAAAGATGAGGTGAAAAAGAACACCACACACTTATGGACTTTCAAAAGTAGGATTTTGAGAAAGTATCTGCTCAGATGTGTTACTGAGGCTGATTCACTCTGCCTGGATCATCACATATCATTCATTAACGGTATAGTCACGAATCGAATGAGGTAATCTGATGTAAGGAAGTAAATAAGGAAATCACGTTTAAGGAAACTGGAACTATTAAGCTTGCTTCTTGTCACGGGTCAGATAGCTGCAATATTACATTCATTCCTTGGTGGATTCGAATACCATCGTCATCAATTTTGAAGATGGATGTATCGGTATATCATATTTACGCGAGACAAAAGCCGGTACGATATCTTAATTAAAACAATGTGGTGATATTTCCATAGCGCTAGTTATTTCCTATGCCATCGCCACCGAAAACTAACATTAGTTAGTGTGATGTCAAATAAAATGCAAATATAGGACGACTATATGCCAATTATTTGAAATCGGGGTACATGGATCCTAATGCATCGGTCCAAACTAGTAGTGCTATAGCAAGAAACGCCATCTGTTTCCCCCATTATACATTATAAATGGATATATTTCAAAATCTAACTTTTTGAAACACGCGTTGTTCAATGCATGCCGTGAAATTATAAGAGCCGGTATGTGTTCACCTGCAGAATGCTATATATCTTTTAAGAACAATACCCCCGTGGCATTCTGATTTGTGTGTTACACCTATACAAACTCATAGTTATATACAAGTCATTCCGTTACGTGAACAGTGAATATAATTTATCTTCGTTTTCATTCATATTAGTAATATTTTAATAGTTTAAGTTAGTCCCTTCTCGTTATACGTTCGGTTTATCATTTTCCATCCGTTAA
This sequence comes from Anabrus simplex, assembly GCF_040414725.1. Classification (NCBI taxonomy): domain Eukaryota; kingdom Metazoa; phylum Arthropoda; class Insecta; order Orthoptera; family Tettigoniidae; genus Anabrus; species Anabrus simplex. The sequence goes on from NC_090265.1 coordinate 1,402,571,134, forward strand.
CCACGTCATGGGTTTGACCCAGGTCAAAGAATTTTGAATTTGTTTAAATGTAACACTGTTGTAGTTTCGATTTCATATTAAATAACCCTTGGGAGACAAACTAGTGATAATACCAATGTAAACGATCCGTTAATGGACATTATAAATTTTCCACCTAACTCATTCCTGGTTGCCAGCGTTTCGCCCCAGTGTGCTAAGTTGGGCTCATCAGTTGGTAAATAGCACACCTACCAAGAAGCATGGCTAATGCATACCATGGTGTATGATTGTGTGCAGTGCTTAGCCAATTTGTCAAACACTGCACCCGTATTGATGTGACCGTTGGTTGTGTATTATAGAGGTATTTACGCAGATAATGATTAAAGGGAATGAAGTAGGCAGTAGCAGTGGCATTGCGTTAAATGTAAGTAGACAGTCCAAGATATAGATAATTGTATCTGGATGCAGCGTCACCGTTTAGTAATTCCCGATCCAGGGGTATTGTGTTCGCACCACCCAGAAGAGTGATTTCAAGGTTGCTGGTAAGCTGGTAAATGTTTCTTCCTTCCATTCCGAGGGCGTATAGAATTCTCAAAGATCCGTCAAGTTATAATGCTACCCCACGTGGTGAAAGGGTAAGTACGGCTACAAATATCACTGCCAGCAATACGTAACTGAAAATTTAAGGCTATAGAAGCAGCTCAACAAGCTGTAGCTAGTAAGGACTCGGTATCCACACGAAGTAGGAGTAACACATACTGAAACGTAATATATAATATATATTATTATTATTATTATTATTATTATTATTATTATTATTATTATTATTATTATTATTATTATTATTATTATTATTACTCAAAAACGTGCCTAGCCAAGTTGGTAAAAGTGTGCTCGGTTCACGTGGAAGGACGTGGGTTCGATTACCCATCAAGAAGCCAAAAAATTAAGAAAGAAAATCTCCTTTTATGGAGCATCACATGGCTCCGAGGATTACTCAGCGTACACAACAGTAAGAACTAAGTTAATATTTGGTGGCAATGGTGGCCGGGAGTTTGAGTTTCACTTCCATTACCCATTTTTTATTTGTGTTTAGATTTTCTTTAGTTTTTCAAATTACAATGTATCAAACCATCATTCACTTTCATGTACTTTATCCCGCGTAGTGCTGCATTAAGGATAACTTAGTGGAAGCCTTTACCATCCAGTCATCCAAGGATATTCAGGTTCTTAATGTGAATGACTTTTCTCTATCTGAAATTTTTACTATGTACTTTCACCAAAATATTCATTACAAGTTTTGTTTTAGATCTGTATCGCTTAGGAGTCGGATGTTACTTAGTTGTTCCTGGAAATAGTAGGTGGCGCAGTCGTAGGTATGAACTATTGTGCCGATGATCGAGTGTGTGAATAACAATGATTTCACGATTAACATGGGTAGATAGAGCAATGACAAGAGTATGTTAGCACTTTCTAGTACCTTATAGAAGACATGAAAATTATGTAATCTTCTTAACTAAGCTAGTGAAAGTGGATGATGTCATGATAAATTTCGATTTGAAAAACTAAAGACGATATAAGACAACGTAAACACGGGAGAATGGAAGGGAAAGTGGAAGGTAAGAAGTTTTGAAGCCAGTGAGAGTGAAAAGAAATAAGAATTTTATTATTACTATGTTAACAAATCAAGTCGTATATCATCATCATCATCATCTGTTTACCCTCCAGGTTCGGCTTTTCCCTCGGACTCAGCGAGGGATCCCACCTCTACCGCCTCAAGGGCAGTGTCCTGGAACTTCAGACTCTTGGTCGGGGATACAACTGGGGAGTATGACCAGTACCTCGCCCAGGCGGCCTCACCTGCTATGGTGAACAGGGGCCTTGTAGGGGGAAGGGAAGATTGGAAGGGATAGGCAAGGATCAGGGAAGGAAGCGGCCGTGGCCTTAAGTTAGGTACCATCCCGGCATTCGCCTGGAGGTGAAGTGGGAAACCACGGGAAACCACTTCGAGGATGGCTGAGGTGGGAATCGAACCCACCTCTACTCAGTTGACCTCCCGAGGCTGAGTGGACCCCGTTCCAGCCCTCGTACCACTTTTCAAATTTCGTGGCAGAGCCGGGAATCGAACCCGGACCTCCGGTGGTGGCAGCTAATCACGCTAACCACTACACCACAGAGGCGGCCAAGTCGTATATAATTTAGAAAATTGAAACTTTCATACAGTCAGCCTCTGTGGTGTAGTGGTTAGCGTGATTAGCTGCCACCCCCGGAGGCCCGGCTCTAATCTAGGAAATCAATATACCTTCCCGTTCTTTACATTATTTGGTGCTTACATTCGTGTCACAAGTCTTATCGAGTAGCCTACCATTAGTACGCCTCCGTAGCGTAACGGTTAGTGTTATTAGCTGCCGTCCTCGGAGGCCCGGGTTCGATTCCCGGTACTACCAGAAATTTAAGAATGGCAGGAGGGCTGGTATATGGTTGAAATGGTACATGCAGCCCACCTCCAATGGGGCTGTGCCTCAAAAGAGCTGCACCACCTCGGGATGAGGACACAAGTTTACTTTAATATACATTATGACTGAATTGAGTGAGTGGTAACTACATGAATAAAATTACTTTTACGTACATTGCAATCCTAAAACCGTAATTTTAGTGTCCTTATTTATTAACAAGAAAAGTGCGCTCAGGGGGAACATTAATATACAGTAAATAAAGAACATCACGTTTAATCTTTGCTATAGCCTGTATGAGAGTTTGCTCTCTTCGCAAATATTCATCATCATCATCATCATCTGTTTACCCTCCAGGTTCGGTTTTTCCTTCGGACTCAGCGAGGGATACCACCTCTACCGCCTCAAGGGCAGTGTCCTGGAGCTTCAGACTCTTGGTCGGGGGATACAACTGGGGAGAATGACCAGTACCTCGCCCAGGCGGCCTCACCTGCTATGCTGAACAGGGGCCTTGCGGGGGATGGGGAAGATTGGAAGGGATAGACAAGGAAGAGGGAAGGAAGTAGCCGCGGCCGTAAGTTAGGTACCATCCCGGCATTTGCCTGGAGGAGAAGTGGGAAACCACGGAAAACCACTTCGAGGATGGCTGAGGTGGGAATCGAACCCACATCTACTCAGTTGACCTCCCGAGGCTGAGTGGACCCCGTTCCAGCCCTCGTACCACTTTTCAAATTTCGTGGCAGAGCCGCGAATCGAACCCGGACCTCCGGGGGTGGCAGCTAATCACGCTAACCACTACACCACACAGGCGGACTTTGCAAATATTATTGTATGATATTTATCACAGCTCTGTCCACATAGCACACACTTGCATTTTTCGTTCGGTTCATGGAATCCCTTTCTCTCGCACACTTGTGGTGGATCCCATGGATTGCTGTTCTTATTGTAACGTGTCTGTGGCTCTTGCATTCCTTTTTCCAACTGTCATCCATCATGGCTGATGTACTGTAGAACTCTTGTCCTATCTTATTTTTCCTGCTTTCTCTGATATTGATCAGTTCCTGATAGGGTCTTGTGGATGGTATCCAGTGCTGTAGCCTTATGTCCTCTACAGGGTAAATCTCCTTTATGAGTTCATATACCAGTCGTGATTGCTCTGTTTTCCCGACTCCTAATACCCGTTTCATGAATATCGTCTTGACTTTTTATATTCTATTCAAGTCACTTATCTTCAGTTTTTCCCAGACGATTTCAATGCCATATGTTGCGACTGGCGCCACGACCATTTTGAATAACTTCATCGCTGTATTTGTTGATAGATTTATATAAAAAAGTTGTAGGGAATCCGCTCTCTGTAATTTCGTTCGTTTTGCCAATTATTCAGATATTTATCGGTTTTAGGTAAACTGAAGTCCGTATCAGTGTATTTTATTTTTCGTTCTGTTTGTCTAATATGCATATGATTTAAAAATCTCTGAATAGACGGGGGAATTATACGGCAACCAGAACAGTTTTCTTCCATTTTCCCTTATACTATTGATTTTCTATGAAAATCTGTGGATTATATGTGAATCATCCCTTCATTATAAACAACTTTTGTTATAAATTCGCTTTCTCTTCAAATGGCCGTACCGTGCTTGATAGCTGCAGTCGCTTAAGTGCGGCCAGTATCCAATATTCGGGAGATAGTGTATTGGAACCCCACTGTCGGCAGCCCTGAAGATGGTTTCGCGTGGTTTCCTATTTTCACACCAGGCTGTATCTTATTTAGGCCACGGCCCCTTCCTTCCTGCTCCTAGTCCTTTATTCTCCTATTTTCGCCACAAGACCTATCTGTGTCGGTGCTACGTAATGCAACTTGCAATTGACCGTAGCCTTGTTGAAACACCGGATCCCTTGAGATCTCCGAAGTCAAGCAGCAATGGGCGTTGTCAAGATTTGGATGAGTTACCACGCGCTGTTGGTGGGAGGTAAAGTAATGGAGGAGCGGGAAGGAACTGGCCACCCTACCGTACGTAAACTCCGGCTCAGGCACACCTCTGTGGAGGTTCGGACTTGCCTCTGGGCAGAATACACCCTTACATTTTATCTTCAAATGGCGGAGAAAATTGCTAGCTTCTACGGGTCTCCTGCTCTGCATTGAGTGTCCGACAGACCGACAGCGAACCTAGCGGTTTTGTCGTATCTCGATTCTATATACGTTAGATAGCTCTGCATTTCTCGATTATAATCAAATGTCTGCAGCTCGATTGTGATTGTCATTAGGAAAAAGGGTCTTTATTTGTAATGAAATATCTCCATTTCTGTTGTGAGTCTCAGTTGACAAGTGAGTTCCCCGGCATACTAAGATGACCCAAGTCGATTATGAATAGCAGTACGAAGTGTAGCTATCATTATTATCAAAGCTTTGCCAAAGCCCACCTTACATGGGAACTATCGGATGGCGTCCTCTCTGTTTTGTTTCTTGGTAGCCCTAAGAGGCATGCAACTTAATATCTCACTCACTGCGCGTATAATAATTTACGTAGAAATCCGTATACATGCTAGAATACCGTAGCGATGCACGGGTACATTTGCTAGTTGGTAATGTTCGGGATATTGTATGAGGCTCTGATTGCTGCTGTTGTTCTCTTCAGGACATGCATACCAAAATACGTTATTGTTGTCTGAAGCGTAACTCCAAGATATTTATAATGTCCTACTACCTGTAGAGTCCCATTGTATAATGACCTATTTTATGTGTTCGTTCCTAGTCTGTTTTCGATGCCTAAAGCAGCGATCCAGGTAATTTTCCTCTTTTTTAAGCACAGTTGTATTTGCATTCTTATGAGCCTGAATTCGGACGTCGCGTACATCAAGTTCCAGTTCTATAGTATCCCAGTCAAGACCCCAGGGCTTAAGACTATAAACAAACCTTGGCAGAGATTCTTGGCATTGTTTCTCAGATTTCGAACATCGTAGAGGATGTACCAGGTAGCGTAGGCCAAGTAGTGCATGCCAGACTACAGCATGAGGTTCGGCATAATAATTTCAGTGATTTTCAGTGTTTTAGAGCGTTATTCACTAACTCCGGTACAAGTAATTTTTGAACCACATGGAGTTGTTGACGTGACTTTTTTCCTGTTGTTCCATGTGAAGTAGGTAGTAGTTTATTTCTGTATAAAAATATGTTCCTTGACAAGAGGCGAGATTCCTAAACATTTAACAAATATATGATAATACAGTGCAACACAACTTCATTCACGGATAGGGTGCGATAATTTGACCGGAAATGCGCCTTCTCTTTAAAACTTGTGCAAGTAATTTACTTATAATTTTGTGGCTATTTTGTGGAATTAAGTGATTTATTAAGCCTGTACTTGTTGAATTCTGCTTCTTTATATGTACATATTGCTCACACTCATGACCAATTCCTACCTTCCTATTTGATGCGCTTGTCGTGCTCATAAATTCGCACCGTACTCGTGAATTACGAACAGGAGTATACATTTGTAATCATTAGATTCAAATATTGAAGGGGATATAAATCGCCTGTATTTTAAATATATTCACTATTTGCGTTGAATTTATGTGAGAAAGACGTTTTGGAATTAATGAGAAATATTGAAGACCTCGGTGCAAAAGCCGGCCAAGTTCAAAACGTAAAATTGTACATGAAACTTAAAAATCATTCCAAATGTTCCAAGTGTGCATGAACATCAAATCGAATTGTTCGCACAAAATGCAGTGTATATACGAATTTTAAGAGGTTACCACCATTCTCGTGCTTTCCTTTCTGTACACAGAAACCTTTTATAATGATGGACATGACTGTTTCTTGACTCTATAAGGTCCAGTACCCCATTAGTCACGCTAAATGGTGTTAATTTGTTGATTACTTGAAAGCAAAACCTTAAAACACATCTTCCTTTCAGTTTACATTCCAAATAAGACAAATTGTACGTTTATCATTTCAAATGTGGAGGGAGGTCTTACACATAATTCTATACGTATATTTATACAGTAGACACATATTTCATTTTTATTTCCATGTTGCATATAATACAGACTAAAGGCACAAAAATGACAAATGTAACTTGGTCAGAATTGTACAACTTACGGTTTTTATGGCCTCTAATCTGATTAACTTAAATCACAATGTCTTGTTCTTTAGTGCTTCACAACACTCTTTATAAAAACGTATCATAGAAATTTTACGTCTCACCAAATACATTTACGGTTTCCGGAGGAGTCAAAGATCCGAGGCAAAATTTAGTTTACTGGAATAATTTTACGTACTGGTAAATCTACCGATACGAAGCTTTCACATTTGAGCACTTTCAAATTCCACCGGACAGAGTAAGAATCAAATCCATCACCTTGGCCTAAAAAAGCTTGTGGTCTACCATCTCACACAGCCCAGTAGTATTTTTTCTCAATGTAATTGATGTACTCTGCTCGATTCATAGTAATATTCTTCCCGTGCAACTGAAATTTATTTCGTGTTTTTCGATCATTAGGCCGTGTAAGTTACTGCAGAATGAAACGTCCGTTGCTGTATGTTTGGAATCTATACACCCTCATCACTTCTTAATTACATAGGTTTTATTATTTTTGATTCCTTAATAGTAAAAATAGCAAATATAATATTTGCTATCAGGCATGATTTCCCAAATTAATAAAGTAGAAGCCTTTGTATTATAACACTTTACTCCATGCGAATGAATATCTTCGGAGCTGTGCTTCTTTGCTCAAATGCGTCAGTTATTAGTGAAGGTTCATTAATTGAGGAAACACCTGAGGCTAATCCCGGTTTTGTGACACGCCGCACTGCGGTATTAGTTGCAATTACGACAGTTTACATGACCCACTTGGAGGCTGCCCCAGTGCAATGCTGAGCCGTCATTGTTTCACATGCTGGACTCATAAGCAATGCTGTTAGCTCTACATAATACGCTTTGAGCGCTGAAGCACCTAGCCAGAGTAATAGTTTGTCGACTGGAGAGGATCAGGGTACAATGAGTCATAAGTGCTCACACCAGCATGCCGACATTTAACTAAACAATAGTCATAATTACGGGAAGTAAATGATGTTTACACACACAAATTATATCTCCTGAAAGACGCATTTCGTAACGAACATTTAGGAGATGCGGTGTTTGTTGATTCATAATTATATTACTCCTACCCTATTCAGATTCTCCAACACAGTAAAAGAAGTGATGGAACGTAAATGCAAATGCACTTCTACGAAAATTTCTCCGAATTTGTCACGTAAAAGGACGATGAAAGTGATTTTTTTTTTTTTTGTGAGAGACTGAGGTTCGTAAACGGTAATTATAACAATACGTCCATTCCTGGCTAAAATTCGTTTTTACAGTGCACTCTGATTTGTAATAAGGACTACAGCAAGTCTTTTACAGTACTTTCACTGACCTGTCTCAGTCATAACGTTGTTTTTGAAAATATGAATGTGCCTTTGGCAAGAGCAATGCATGTGATACCATATATTACGCAGCCTGACTGTGATATGAATGCTGTACAAGTGTTGCTCAAGGCGATTGATTGCTGTCAGTATTTCAGCGGGCACGATAAATTGACATGTAATAGCTCCTTCTGGCTCAATGAGGGAAGCAATAGGCTAGTTTAACAACACGTTTTTGATTACCAGTAGCACTATGTGACAGCATTTCACTGAAATATGTTCTGAAAGTAAGATATACTTATGTACTAGCTTTCTGTTAATTTCCCTAGTATGCCTCAGGGACACCCAGACTACTTATGACAGCTGATTTTGGAGCTTTTGTGGATCCAGTCAATCTTCAGGCTGAGCATTCAACATGCAAAATTCAATTACGATAGTTAAATAATTTACATATGTTGTTGGAAATATATGGGTTTTTATTTTCAACAGCACCCTGTACCGCTCATGCGAGCATTCAAGAGAGTTTAGTACTTGCTTCGAAGTTTAACCCAACAAGTGCTAATGGTCTATATTTTTGGTAATGAAATGTCGTATGGCTTTTTAGTGCCGGGATATCGCAGGACGGGTTCGGCTTGCCAGGTGCAGGTCTTTCTATTTGACTCCCGTAGGCGACCTGCGCGTCGTGATGAGGATGAAATGATGACGAAGAGAACACATACACCCAGCCCCCGTGCCACTGGAATTAACCAATTAAGGTTAAAATCCCCGACCCGGCCGGGAATCGAACCCGGGGCCCTCTGAACCGAAGTCCAGTACGCTGACCGTTCAGCCAACGAGTCATTCCTTTTGATCCGTAATGCCAGGACAATAAAATTGGAAATTTAGTTAAATAACGCTTTCTTTCTTATCAATGACATGTCAGCATGTCATTGAATTATGTTCCGGAAGTAAGGTAGAGGGAAGTATCATATATTTTTCCAGCCTCTGTGAGATCTGCTTTCATCATATTTCCAAATTCTCTTCACCTTTTATATTTGATACGTGTCTTAATGCAACAGACTTTCTAAATATCCAAACACTTATCTCAGAAATGCTCATTAAATCAATGTCAATATTAAGTACAAATGGAAATAGTAAACAGTACTAAGAACTCAAGATTTTCGTCTAGCAATACAGAGAGGAACACGTGACACTTGCATGGTTACCGGATATCCTCTCTTCTTGCAACGTGCAAATCATCGAAATTCCCTCTGTGATTCTCGGGTAACTCAGCCTCGGTAGGTCAACTGAGTAGAGGTGGGTTCGATTCCCCCCTCAGCCATCCTGGAAGTGGTTTTCCGTGGTTTCCCACTTCTCCTCCAGGCGAATGCCGGGATGGTACCTAACTTAAGGCCACGGCCGCTTTCTTCCCTCTTCCTTGCCTATCCCTTCCAATCTTCCCATCCCTCCACAAGGGCCCTGTTCAGCATAGCAGGTGAGGCCGCCTGGGCGAGGTACTGGCCATACTCCCCTGTTGTATCCCCCGACCAAGAGTCTGAAGCTCTAGGACACTGCCCTTGAGGCGGTAGAGGTGGGATCCCTCGCTAAGTCCGAGAGGAAAACCGAACCTGGAGGGTAAACAGATGATGATGATGATGATGATGATGATGATGATGATGATTCTCGGGTAGGTAGCCAAATGACGAGATCATTCTGTCAACGTCCACATTCCACCCACTCTTGTCCCATACATCAGAAAAGCAGAAGACGTTAAAAAACACACTCATAAATCGGATGAGTTGAGTCGGTAGGTTTACGGGTTGAAATGTACACTGTAAATTGTGTACTCCCGCATCATGAGGAAAATTAATCCAATTAATATTGTTAAAATATTACCGACAAAGTTCCGACGTGCTGAATAGGGAAATGCAATCGGCGTCGAGGACGTTGAGTTCGCGAATATGTTTATCATAATAATGCAGAAAGATAATGGGTGTGACAGACAAATGTATGACATTACTCTGGATGGATATACTGATTTTGAAAGAGAGGGAGAGTATACATCTGAAGACGGCTGGTCAAGCAGTACAGGAATTCCATCTTCAGAGCAACTGGATCCGTCAAGTCAAAGTGAGTGCTTCTATCTGCACCCAAAATGTCCAAGTCAAGTATATTGAAATATATTGTAGCAGGAAATTATAAGGCACGACTAGATATTTCGGATGGCCGATGGCCTTCGATGTTAGGCCCCTTTAAACAATAAGCATCATCATCATCAACAAACAAGGTATTTCGGAGAGTGATATCGCAGGGCACACTGCGTGTAGACCTGGAGCTGGCTACAGGGGTCCTAACTACAATGAGTTCCAAATCCTTTCAATTAATTTATTTAAATAAGGTTCACCTTGCAATTGTGCTGGTTACAGTGAAATTTTATCCACAGATCCTCCTTGATGGACAGCGACCCAACCATGGAGACACGATGCCTCGTTGGCAGCAACGAAAACATGGAACTACGATCCCTTTTAGGCAGCGATGGGTCATCATTGATTCTTGAAGGTCTCTGTGCGGGGTAACCACTCACTGATTATATTATGCGAGTGTCCACATTTAACTGTTCCTCGACTATCGGAATGATTCACATAAACTACAGCACTATGTGAATTGTAACCGTTGTCTAGATTCTGACTTAGAACATAAAACGTAAAATTTGGGAAACATGTGGTGGCTTTCCACAGGAATAAAACTAAAGTTTGACTTCTATCACTTGCGTAGAGTTTTTCTACTAAATTGAAACTTATACTATTCATTGGAACTCATTACAACACAGTTTATTCCTATTCACGTCGATAAATAGAACGTTTGATATAATAACTGCACTCTTACAATTATTTATAATTCTAAATGAACTGAATGTCTGTAGCGACCTACTAAAAGTACAGTTCACTTGGAAGTTGCACTTGCATTATTTTTTTTGCTAGGGGCTTTACGTCGCACCGACACAGATAGGTCTTATGGCGACGATGGGACAGGAAAGGCCTAGGAGTTGGAAGGAAGCGGCCGTGGCCTTAATTGAGGTACAGCCCCAGCATTTGCCTGGTGTGAAAATGGGAAACCACGGAAAACCATCTTCAGGGCTGCCGATAGTGGGATTCGAACCTAGTATCTCCCGGATGCAAGCTCACGGCTGCGCGCCTCTACGCGCACGGCCAACTCGCCCGGTCACTTGCATTTTAGGCGAATGTCCATTAGTGCACTTGTGTCTATTTACGTAGTGTAAATCACCTGGAAAAATCACTAGCATACCTAACTACTGCTACTGCATTTTATGCGAAGCAATTATTATTATTATTATTATTATTAGTAGTAGTAGTAGTAGTAGTAGTAGTAGTAGTAGTAGTAGTAGTAGTAGTAGTAGTAGTAGTAGTAGTAGTAGTAGTAGTAGTATTTTTTGTTATGGCAGGGGAAAATCGTTTAAAGACACCACTCTGTGTGGGAGTTGGATTTCCACCAACTAAAAACCCCTGCCCTCTTCACTCAGACCATTATGGAACTGCTTGTTGGCATGACATCAGAATGAAGTGATGTATGTTATTAAGTTCTTCCTTTCTCTTCTTTCTCCTTCATCCCCATAATGCTTGTCGCCATTGCCTTTACTGTGTTCCAGGCAAACGGGCTCTCTAACATAATCTGAACCAGATTCCCTGGCGTGAGTTGTCGGCCAAGTTGTTGGCAGGCTTTTCTTCGTTCTTCTTCCCATCGAACACAGTAGAAAATGGTGTGTTCTACTGTATCCCTTTCAGAACAGTACCAACAACCATCTCCCTGCGTCTTTCCCATCTTCATGGCGTATACGCCGAATCTTCCATGTCCTGTCAGGATCTGCGACAGATAGTAATCTACCTGCCGATGTCTACATTTAAGCCAGTCTCCTATGTAGGGTATTAGCTTTTTTGTCAATTGGCCAACATCGGTTGTGCCATCCCATCGGTCTTGCCAGTCTAGTAAGAGTTGGTTCCTCGAGGCTTTCTTTTCCTCAGCAGATATAGTTGCACCCCTTTCATGCCAAAGTTTTCTCTCTACAACGAGGAGGTCAATGGGAATACTGGCAGCTACAACTTGTAAAGCTGCTGTCGAAACAGTTCGATATGCACAGGTAACTCTGAGCAGCATTTTCCTCTGTACTCTTTCCATAGCTCTTCGGTGAATCTTCCTCCTGAGTGCATTTTGCCAGATAGGTGCAGCATAAAGTAAAATGGAATATACTGCAGAGCACATAATCTGTCTCTTAACTGTTCTTGGTCCCCCGATGTTAGGCATAAGTCTGGCTAATGCCGATGCCTTCTTCTCTGCCTTTTGGGTTACTGCCTTCACATGTGCACCAAATGTGCAATTCCTGTCAATAAGAACCCCAAGGTATCGTACAGACTTTCCTGGGATAATCACTGTATCATTTAATAAGAAACGGACATTTTTCCAATTCCTGGAACCTTTCAAAATTACAGCCTCAGTCTTATGTGGAGCCAATCTCAACTTATTATTTACCATCCAAAGGTTAACTCGTCTCAGTGATTCATTTACTCGGAAGGTCAGTTCTTCTACATTCTCTGCTATTACCACTATTACCGGGCGAGTTGGCCGTGCGCGTAGAGGCGCGCGGCTGTGAGCTTGCATCCGGAAGATAGTAGGTTCGAATCCCACTATCGGCAGCCCTGAAGATGGTTTTCCGTGGTTTCCCATTTTCACACCAGGCAAATGCTGGGGCTGTACCTTAATTAAGGCCACGGCCGCTTCCTTCCAACTCCTAGGCCTTTCCTATCCCATCGTCGCCATAAGACCTATCTGTGTCGGTGCGACGTAAAGCCGCTAGCAAAAAAAAAAATTACCACTATTGCAAGGTCATCTGCATAACCAATAGATGTTGTCCCTTTTGTCAGCTGCAGGCGTAAGACACCATCATATAGAATGTTCCACAAGGTGGGTCCTAGGACAGATCCCTGTGGAACGCCAGCACTCATTTCAAGATCTTCTAAATCATGAAATCGTATTCTTCGTCCTTTGAAGTACTTAACAATTATTTGTTGTAGATACTGAGAAATGTTCATCCTACGAAGTTCTCTCAAAATAATGCTCCAAGAAGCAGTGTTAAAAGCATTTTTGACATCTAGCGTTATCAAGGCAGCCCATTTCACACTGCTTTCTGCCTGTATTTGAATCACTCTCTCAATAGCTTGGGTTGTGGTTCTACCCTTTCTAAATCCAAACTGGTTCGAAGAAAGTCCTCCCTGTTGTTCAAGTTCTTTCTCCAGTCTAGTTTTAATCAATCCTTCGTAAAGTTTGCTCAAGGTGTTTAATAAGCACAGTGGCCTGTATGCTGATGGATCTAATGATAGTTTCCCTGCCTTCAATAACAGCACTAGCTTGGCTACTTTCCACTCATCGGGGAATTTACGCTTTTTTAATAAATCATTGAAGACTGATAAGATCCAACCAGGTGCCACCTCAACTGCATACTTGATGGCTTCTGGTGGGGTTCCATCTACACCTGGTGCCTTACCAGTCTTCATATTGCGTGCTACCTCTTGTAACTCAACCACAGTAAACGGTTCTGCAACACAAAAATCTGATTCCGTTTCAAGTCTGTCATTAGTACAAGGGAACAACTCCATTGTTATGGCTTTCCTTCTATCAGCTGGGAGCTGAACTTGTACCCTGTTGATTATTCGACCGGTCACTATCTTATATCCCGCTCCCTAGATATCACTGTCTAGATCTTCGCATAGCTTTTGCCAGAGATTTCTCTTAGAATCCTTTATTAGCTTCATTAGTTGCCTCTTTGATGCCTTATAGTCAGCTTCTAATGGTATTAAGTTGACCTGGCTGATTTTTTTCCTAGATCTTGTAAGAATTCGTCTCTTGCGATTGCAGTCTTTCCTTTGCATGTCTATTTCATTGTTCCACCAGTAAGGGACTCGTGTTTTATATTTAGTAGTAGTAGTAGTAGTAGTAGTAGTAGTAGTAGTAGTAGTAGTAGTAGTAGTAGTAGTGAAAAATCTGTTCGCAAAGAACACCTATAACTTTCAACTAACGCATTTGCTATAATGTCTAATGAATTATTAAACACTTGTAGTACGAAATATTATGTCTCTGAATATTTTGTTATTCACATCGTGATGTTTAATTTCAAGCTAGGTTCACTCGGAATCTTTGCCCAAATCAGGCCAAGGTAGAAGTATGCTCATTCCATCTGTGTAACTAAACAGCTCACCGAAAGCTCAACGTTGTGTCCTCCAAACAAAGAATTAAACATAATTTCTACCCCAAGTACCTTCGCTTCACCTTAGATCGTTATTTAACATACAAAATCACCTGTAAAACACAAGTAAGAGATGTAAGTCACGAAGTTCATGAAGGAACTAGCTGGGGCTACATTGGGAGCTGATGCATGCGCACTACGTATTACCATGGTTTATCCAGTAGGTGAATATTGTGCCCCGGTATGTAAATGTTACGCTCATAATAGGATGATTTACGTCCCTTTGAAGGAATGTATGAGGAGCATCACAGGCACACTTAAATCTATCCCTGTCGCGTGGCTATATACTATCAGTAACGTACCACCTCCGGAACTGAGACGACAGGATGCAAACATACGCGAGTGGAAAATGTTACACCATCCTGATCATCTATAGAATTTTCCAATCCATGAGGTCCTTATTGACCTACCCCCTTCCTGTCTTAAATCAAGGAACCCAATATGGCATGACATAACTAGCTTCAATATCCAGAAAAATTGGTGTCAAAGCTGGAGCTCTGCTTTGTGAAACACCAAGGCATCCATGCCCCACAACTGGACTCCAAAAATTTCACTTGAAGGGATATCAAAGGCCTAAACTCAACCGTTTAAGAACAGGCCACGCTAGGTGTAATGCCATGCTACATAAGTGGGGGCATTGACAATCCGCTGCCTGTGACAGCGGAGCCCCTTCCCGTCAGTGCAGCACATTATTGAGTAGTGCCCTGTGAGGAAATATGATGAACCAGCTCGACATGTCATCAGTGCTACACCTCCCTTCTTAGAATAGCTACAGCAACTGGACATTGATTTGTAATTGTGAACGCTACCAACATTCTTGTCCTTGAATATATTGTAGAATTTATTTTTCTTTTGTATACTTGTCACAGAATAAATAATAATAATAGTTGGAAACTATGCTGACTTCATATATACAGGAACTCGTAAATGTTAGTTATAAAATTATTTGAATCACCGACTTCAATATTTATAAGTTCCTCAACGAGGTTCTACTTACTGAAAGTTTATAATTACCATAACGCCAAAATTATTCAATGATCCACAATTCTCACGTCACTTGGACATAATCCCGCCCTACAGGCGACTCCGTACCATGCGGCAGACCAACATCGTCGTGCTGCCAGTGTGAACTGAAGTAACACGCTCAGGATCTATGGCATTTTATTCAAATTTAGCTCTGACGTAATGTTTTATATAATCTTGAATATATCCGTAATCCCTGGATCGACTTTGGAGAAGCTAATGAGAAGACGTTCAAAATATGTCCTATACTATGCACTTATTTCTGAATCAGTACATCAATTGGTTTAGAAAGTAGCACATTTCTTGCATGGAAGTTTTGAGATCGTATGACGCAACCCGTCCTTGACCCCGTGGTGGATGTGCGATGAAGAGGGCAGCGTTGCGCCGGGTTGACTACTCGCTCCTTCGAGACTTCTTTGTTATTATTAGCGCTGAAAATACACTCGCCAATACTTTAAAAATTACTTACGACATATTTTATTTAAGAAATATTTTTTGTACGGCCAATCCCGTTACAGTATTGACAACAGCAAACTGGAGAACATTTTATGAAGGCTATTACAATAGTGGCTTCAACTTCTAGAGCTTTTTTTTTTTGGTTTTGCTAGGGGCTTTACGTCGCACCGACACAGATAGGTCTTATGGCGACGATGGGATAGGAAAGGCCTAGGAGTTGGAAGGAAGCGACCGTGGCCTTAATTAAGGTACAGCCCCAGCATTTGCCTGGTGTGAAAATGGGAAACCACGGAAAACCATTTTCAGGGCTGCCGATAGTGGGATTCGAACCTACTATCTCCCGGATGCAAGCTCACAGCGGCGCGCCTCTACGCGCACGGCCAACTCGCCCGGTAACTTCTAACTAGTGATGCACTATACAGAGGGGTTCAGAAAAATGTAGACAGGCTCTGATAGTTAGTATGGATGGAACAAAATGACATACCCTTACTATTCTTGCACGGGGGGAAGGTATTTTAGCAGACAAACGGCGTCATTGTCGCTGAAATGCTGACCAAACTACGGCTATCAGTGTTGCTGGTGTGATAGCCGCACAGGACGTCTCGATTGTTTCTCGCAGCTCGTTCAGTGTAGCTGGATTCTATCGATAAACAATTTTCAAGGTCCCCCATACGTAGAAGTCAAGAGGTGTAAGGTCTGGAGACCGTGGTGGGTACTCAGCAGCTGCACTTCGATACATCCATCGTCCAGGTAGATTTTCATCCAGATAGGCTTTGACATCTCTGTGGTAGTGAGGCAGAGCGCCATCTTGTTGTAGGTAAAATGTTTCATTTTCAAGCACCTCTCAGATGGCAGGTAAAATCGATGTTTGCAGCATATGAAGATACACCTCACCATTTACGGTACCTTCAAAGAGGAATGGGCCAATCAAACCGCACGATGAAGAACCACACCACACATTAACACCGGGTAGAATAACATGTTTGTCCAGGTGAACGTGAGGATTTTCAGGAGACCAGGACAAGTAGTTTCGGTGGTTACAGTACCGTTCGGTTTGAATTGCGCCTCGTCAGACCAGATAACCATCCCAGAAAAGCTTTTATCCTCGCGAAGCATGCCTTCAAACCACTCGCAGTACTTCATCCTTCGATCATGGTCGTCCTCGTTCATAGCGTGCAGCGAACTTGGAAGGTACACTTTCCATTTTGCAGCCTTCTGAATTCGTCGTACGATTGATCAGTATACCACGCTTTCACGTGCACCCTGACTCACAGGGTTTTGAGGTGACCTAGTAAAATCTTGCTACACAGCAGCGCTGGAAACTGGACTTGTTGATGTTTTTGGTCGGCCAGAACTTTCTTATTCACATCCCGAACAGTTCTGTCGACTTAAAATTTATCCCGAATACCATAAATTGCTGTACGTGTTGGTGGATGAGTTTCATACACATTGCGCTATTGTCGATGTACCTCCGTCATGTATTCGTACTTACAGTACCACTTCAATACGGCCTTGCTTTGCTCAAATAACAATCTTACTTCATTCATTGTTGCACTATCATCTGCTGGAAAACGCGCGCCAACATTGTCGTGTCATTCCACTTTGTTCCAATGATATTAACTATGAGAAAGTGTCTAAATTTTTCTAGACCTCTCTGGATGTCCAGTATGAGTACATCAAGTTGCAAGTTAATTTTTTCTCTGACTAGTAGACAACGGGAATGAAGGAAGGGACTCACTTCAAAGGGAACAGACTGTTACAAATACAAATTTTAAACGAGCATGTAATGCTGCAATTTGATAGATCAAGGGCGTATAGATCTAAGAATTACTACTGGCATCTGCAAATTTGGGGGCAAAGAGCGTCTAAATGGTTGGTCTGCAAATCTACCCGCGCTACGTTACGGTATTCTACATTGTATACGGATTTCTACGTAAACTATTATTCAAGCAGTAATTAATTTGCAAGTCTCTTAGCGTTATTCAAGGAACACCACGGGGAGGTCCCCATATGCTGTTTCCCTTGAAAGATGCGCGTTGGTGAGTTTTCCTAATGCAGTTTACTATCGAGTTTGGGAGTTTCTACTATAACGGCAGGTTCACCTGTCTACTGAAATTCACAATCGAGTTGGGGAGTTTTAATAGGAGGACACTTTGCGTACTACCAGTAACAATGTACTTTGGAAATTTTATTTACAATGGCGGGCACCCTTTCCTACTGATGGATACAATTGGATAGGGGAGTTTTGATCAAACTTGCATGCTCCCTTGCCTACTACCAGTCAAATCGAGACGGAGACTTTTCATTACAATGGCAGGCCCCATTTATTAACAACAGTTACAGCGGAGTTGGGGAGTTTCCATTATAATAGCAGGACCCATTCCTACTGCCGGACACATTCGATGAAGGGATTTTTTATTAGAGTTGCAGACCGTTCTCCTACTGACAGTCACTATCGATTTAGGGAATTTTAGTTATCCTGGCAAATCCTCCCCCTCTTTCTACATCGCTACACATTGAATTCAGAGCGTGCATGTATATAGGATAGTATTTGCACGTTTATAGTTGGAGACGTTCATTTTGAGAGTTACTGCTGTTAAATGGTACGTCACATTGACAAACAGATTGCGCAATCAGATACCATTTTTAATGATTCATATGGGTAGTCCTATCATATTTTATCGTATCTCCTCTATCTATGCGTTAGATTGTGTTATACATGTTGAATAGTGAGAAATTTGGGTACAGTTTCTACACACTCCTTTATTAATTGCATAATTGTTAGGCAGATAGTATCATAAAATTTGGCTAGGAAATGGCCATTGTTTCTGCTAATGTGCATGCCGAATTTCCTCTTTCTAAATTTCTTATAAATGTGTCAAACGATAAAATATACGTTTAAATATAACTACAATCGAGAAATGCATCTCAATCTGACGTATAAGGGATCGAGACACGACAAAATGTCATAGGTCCTAAGCTGTAGATCACTCCAAATTGCGCGGTGATTGTGTTATCCACTTTTTGATATGGCTTACCTCGAAATGAAAGTGAACACTGTCATTAGAATTGCTTCCATATTTACATACTTTTCTGGGCTAAAATGTTAAACATTTGAACATCTTCGAATTTTTCCGTTGCTTACAGGTTAAAAATAATTATTTTTCCAAACTTTAATTTCCTAGCTCGTCTCGCAGATTGTGTCCGCCATCTTGATTTGTAGGGGAGAAAAATGTAGAAATTTTGGGAAACTGTTTAGTCGCACTGGGTTGGAAGAAATGCTTACATTTTTGTTCTGAGCTCCTAATTTCGGTTTGATCCTGCCTCATTTTGATGGTATATGATGAGGTGTTGCCCGTGGAAAGCTGGCCATCTGAAAAGCTCGTGTCGGTAGAGCTACCTGTACATAAATGAATACTTGCGGCATAAAATATCCGGCTCCTCGCTGTCTTCGGAAATCTTGGGTAATAAATCAACATTATTAAATGTAGACTCAGACACCCTAGATTTTCAGTGACCTCTCTGCGAGCATCACTCCCAAAACGCCCACATTCAAACCGGCCTCAGGTTGATAAGTATTCTCAGACGTCCTAGACTAGGACTGGTGTTCTAATGCTTTGAACGAAGATTTTTTCCAGGGCAGCTTGCTTTCTTGTTGCCATGGTAAGAGGCACCAACTCTCAAGTGTCACAACCTACCTACTGACTAAATAAGTTCCAGTAAACGGTACGTCATATGACTTAATCGGCGTAATCTTAGACTGTGAATAAAAAATGCACGAAAGAAATAGTGAATAGTATTACTCAAAGGAAACACAAGTTAAAGAAATGAAGAAAATGAAGAATGTGAGGCAGTTAAGAAAGTTGATATTAATGGAAGATATGTAGATACGTAAAAATATTTTAAATTAAGAGACATTTCACTTAGAGTCAATTTATTTTACAGAAAATCAATAGTGAATGAGAAAACATCAAATAAACAGTTTGATCTACGTATAAATCCCGAATCTATTCACTGTTTTTGTATCATATGCTTATCAAAACCTGCTTCTGGATGAGTGTGATCTAAGTGTGAAGTTTGATCGAGATAAATCCAGCCGTTTCGCAAGTTGGCGGAACAGACACAAAACAGACACGAGAGCTAAAATCCACAGATACGGTCTTCAGTTGGCCTAAAAAGGATGAATATCTGAAAATCTGCCAAGATAAGAGAGATTAAAGTATGTGGATCCCCTACAACTTTATTTATATAGATGTTAAGGATGAACATGTTATTTCTACATTCGTCACACGTAAGAACATAGAAGACAATAGCAGTCTACTTCGTAAGGCAATGGAGTTCGTGGAGGAAGTAAACAGATTTGTAACAGAGGGGAGTGTGGACAATGGACATGTTTGGAACAGTTCCCAAAGACAATTTCATTATGAAACTTCCTCAATGTCTGCGCTATCTCACAGAGAAAATTAAACTACAGCTTGGTTGTTGCAGTCAGTGCAGAGCTCTTCATACAGTTGTGGTGGCTTTATCAATGAGTGTGAGATTTGATAACAAGCTGTATATCTGTTTTCAAATGATCAAAGGCATTTTAAAAGAAACTTGAAGCAACTTGACCACGAATCATTCATATGGAGAGCAGCACAAGTGGAAACATGACGAAAGAGCATATGAAACGGTTTCTAACTTCAGTGTTTGGTAAACATGTTCGTGAGAGAGACCATTTCTATGTGATTTCTGGTCTTTATATTCAGATCGTACCCTGTTAGACCATGCAAGTTTTCCAACAAACTATTTCCAACCTTTTGACGGGTACTTAAGATTTATGTGAGAAGGATGGCAAATGTGGTAAGACTACAATTGAAATTTCATGATCGGCATTTCGTCATTGTACAGTCATTTTTCTGCATCGAAGTACGAGCCTACGTAGTAATATGCTTGCCAATAACAGGTCATTACATTTTCATACACTTATCATCGTTTGAAAACGTAATGATTGTGGCTTTTGTTATTGGGGTGCTTGAATGCGAACATGTTTAAAATATGGCTTTAGTGAAATGTGCCTACTGTTGTCTCCCGGTTTACTTTAACTTCTTCGTTAAAATTCCTCATCTGCACTTTGAATACTGATAGCAGCACAAATGTGGTTTACGTTTCTTAATTACTTTAAGCAAATGGTTTGTGACCCTGTTGATGAAAAATGTAACAATATACTCACGGCAATTAGATCTATTTGAACCCATCACTACTGAAATTACCATTGAACACTACCATATCTTTCCTTATTTTTGTCATTGGGCCCCTTTATATTGGTGCATAACATGTCTTACGGCCGTAGTTTGGCATGACTCAAGGCAAAATGAGTCAGTCTCAACTTATGTTTTCCTCATACTCTGTTGATATTATGTTTCCTTACTTGACCAATGTTTGTCTCTTATAATGATAATTCGGATGTTTCTTGGGGTAAAATGCAACACATTGTTCATTCAATCAATACTGATCTGCGTTTAGGGCAGTCGCCCAGGTGGCATATTCCCTATTTCTGTTGTTTTCCTACCTTTTTCTTAAATGATTTCAAAGAAATTGGAAATTTATTGTACATCTGGGAATGACTCAGACCACTGTTATTGCGATCTACGTTCTGATATAGTTTTCGTACGGCTTAGAGAGTTTGAGCTCAAGGGTGGGGTTCCGTTGTTAGAATCCTGTGAGTATACACATCCTAAGTACCGGTACTTGAAAAATAATTTCTTTCATTTGAAGAAAACATTAATTCAGTTTTTCTGAAAAGGACATATTTGTAAGACGTATCAATATAATTATCAGCAAGGATTATGTAACTAGCGAGTGGGACAGCGTATGGTCCCGTACCAACAATGATGTCCTTTAGAAAATACCAGATCGCCGTGTAACATGTTAATAGTGAGATAAGTTAGAAGGATAATCTTACCGCTCCGCTAAGAAGCATTTATACTCTAACGTAAAATCCTCTGAATTGTGAGAGATTCTACTGATAAATCAGATTCAGGACAAATCTAGAGTGGTTAACTATACGTCCCCACACATATTTGATCACAGGAATTAATGTAGTAATTTTCTGCCTTACGGATTAAAATTATACAAATTTAGAGCCTCCACTAAGCATCTCCGTTAGTAACAACAAGCTCAATAACTATAAAATCAACAATACTGTTGATATTGAGAACATATATTAATATTTGTATTAAAAACGGATTGAATAAGTCGACATCACCACTGGCCGAATAACGAAGCATCATCCCTCACTTTACGACGGAATAATGAAGGCGTCCCAATCCACTGTGAATGTCACGAGAAATTTACACGGATTCATTCGCATATATACGCAGCAGTTGTTGGTTCATTGATAATATCCAGTTGTATTATTAAATAAGGTGAAGTGTCGAATTAACCTGCTACTTTTCTGATGATGTTTTGCCTTCGACGACACGCTGCTTTCCATGTAAATGGTATTCAAAAAATAAATGCTTCTACCTTTCTCATTACAGTGACATTCATTTAATTAAATTCATATTTTGTCCAAATATTTGTCTTATATAAGTTCGTCACCATACCTATTGGAAACTGGTGATGTTTGTTCCCTAGATTTTAGAGATCTCGATATTAATACCAAAACTGGTCTGAGTAGCTTAGGCGGTAGCGTGCTGGCCTTCTGAGCCCAACTTAGCATGTTCAAACCTCGATCAGTCCGGTGGTATTTGCTCAAATACAGGAGCCTCCTGTCGGATAATTTACTGTCACGTAAAGTAAGCCCTGCGTGACAAATTTCTAGCATCTCGGCGTCTAATAAAACAATATAAGCGCAGTTAATGGGATGTGAACGTATTATTATTATTATTATTATTATTATTATTATTATTATTATTATTATTATTATTATTATTATTATTATTATTATTATTATTATTATTATTCATAATGTAAGGAATCAGGAGGAACTTATGAAGACGTTGTAATGACTAAGTTATATAATACATCGACCGTGAGAGGAGTATATAAGTAAGTACATAACTAGGTAAGTAAGTGCAGTACCGACTAAGTTTTGAGTAATATTCGAAGTGGTAGGTAGGTAGGTATCTTGATTGATTCACTGTAGGTGATTTAACAGCCTCAAGGTTTTGCCTCCTGTGCTGTTTTATTCGGTATTTTCTGTGAATTGGTTACTTTCATAATGTAGAAAGCAAGCAAACAAGCTTGTAGTTCTTGAAACAGTGATCATAGCCAGGGGACCTACAGTTTAACATGCATCCAACAGCCAAGAACGTAAATTTTAATTTCGAAAATCCCACATGCATTAGTTTTTCATAATATAATAGGTAATTTAATTGATGTCCCTGAACATGCAATACATGTTGCTTTTCTACAATATATTATAATAATTGATTTCCAAATTCTGCTTTGTGTAACTGGAAGCTGCTATGTACAAAAATGCAGATGAACATAAAGAGCAGTGGAATATAACAATCATAATATTGCGTCTGGCCTTCGGTGAGACATGGTGCAGGTCTTTCGAATTGACACCTGGTAGGTGAATTGTAATGCTAAGCACGGCACATACACACCCGGCCACCGAACCATCGGAATTAACCAACGACGGTTAATATTTCCGACCCGCCCTTAAATCGAACCCGAGATTTATTGGAGCAAAGGCCAGTACTCCAACCATTTAGCCATGGAGCCGAAAATTGAATAATATTATAAATTAGAATAAGGCACCATTTTTCTAAACATCAAATTCACAGATATAACGTGTGTTATCAATGGGACGTAACCAATTATGATGATGATTTTTTTGAACGGGCCTAAAATCTCGGTCATCAGCCCCTAATGGTACGAAATGAGGTGAAATGTAATAACAAAGTCAAGAATTCGTCCACTGACTAGAATTCAAAACGTGAATGAATGGAAATGAATTTAAAGTAATCCGCGGATCCAACTCACAATACTGAAAATTAAAGTTAATTCCA
Source organism: Anabrus simplex (assembly GCF_040414725.1). Lineage (NCBI taxonomy): Eukaryota > Metazoa > Arthropoda > Insecta > Orthoptera > Tettigoniidae > Anabrus > Anabrus simplex. The sequence goes on from NC_090265.1 coordinate 1,402,594,744, forward strand.
AAATCGATCCACTGACTAGAATTAAAAACGACGACGATGAACAATGATTATGAACTTAAAACAATCAGTGGATCCGATCCCCAATGCCCCACATTTCCTGAAACTATCGGAAAACAATAGTAATATTGACCAGGTGACTGCTTCAAAAGCACAATCCTGGATCGATGACGCTTGTAGTCTAAAAGGGTCCAATATCCATGTCGCCGGACCTCCATAATGGTAGCTTGGACTCACGGTGTTCCACACAATATGGTAATACTCACAAGTATTGTAAGTCGCACAGGTAAAACAGACCTATGGTGTTTCTTACATAATAACACCACTCGTAGGCAACGCAGACCCATGGTGTTTCTCACCTAGGTGTACTAATCAAGGGCGCCAGTATTCCCGTGGCGTTCCTCACATAGTGGGGACTAATCACAGGCAATGCAATCCCACGGTGTCGTTCATATAGTGGCACTAATCACAGGCAGCGCCCAGATCCGTGGTGTTTCTCATATAATGGTACTAAACACAGGCAACGTAAGCTCGTGGTGTTCCGCATAAATTGGTACTAATCGCAGGTAGTGTAAACCCACAGTAAACCACTCTCTGCTGCTACTAATCACAAAAGTATTGTGTACCTAACATAGCAGTACTACTTGCATTTAAGGGCTACCCATGGTGTTACCCGTGTGATGGTACTAATCGGAAGTAGTTTCATGGTTCTAATTCAATCATCCATTAGTCGCCGCTTTTAGTCACTTCTTACGACAGACAGGTTATACCGTGGGTGTATTCTTCGTCTGCGTCCCCCACCCACAGTGGTAGAGAGAGAAAGAGAGAGAAAAGAAGGAATCCACCACTTCAAAAAAATAAGTAACGGACGAAAAAAAGCAAGGGCCAGAAAAGGCGTGAATATTAAAGACTCCCTAGGTCTCGAATGCTCTAATACCATCGGGGTATACCAAGGGAGGTCGGGTAGTATTGATGAAAGTGAGAAACCTGACACAAGTATGTAGAAGTAATTCCAGGACTCAGCTAACTGCCCTGTGGTTGCCAACCCACGCCCCCGCCAGTTGAGAGCCCCTGGGGCCCCTTTTATTCGCCTCTTACGACATTCACGGGATACCGTAGGAGTATTCTTTATCTGCATCCCCCACCCACAGAGGGTAATTAATCCTTCCTACTTATTGACATATAAATTATTTTCCCCAATACTAAGTGATCCTCTGAGAGTACACAGGACCACTCGCTTGGTAAAAGAGTTGACTAATATACATGTCCTACAGAAGTTTAGGACTAAAGCATGTAATCACTTAATGATGGTCACCAGCCTTGTGTGAAGAGACAACGCCAGAGGAAGGACAGTTCTTTTAATATTTAACTTTCAACTCCATCAGCAATTACACTACTAGAACAAACTACATCACCTTTAAACAGCAGGAATGCTGCATGTGAGGGAGTCACTCTTTTCCCGCAAGGTGACTGTGGTTTGCAGGAGTTGTTCATCTCGCCGCACATATCACCGCACCTCTCGCCGTGTGGCGATAAGGAAAAGCCTAATAGTATCAAATGAGATTAAACATGTAGGAGCCGCACACCTGACCATATATCTCTCCGCGCACCTCGCCGTCCACCAAGAATCAAATAGGTTTGATATTCCAGGATGCAGCTACCTGGAACTAGCGATGTGATTGGTTGTCTCAACGTCACTTCATCGTCTTCTGTATGCGATGACTTATTCCTGTGATATTGAGGATCATGTTGTATCGAAACACTCTACCCATGGATAAAAGACGATTAATAAGCTAAACTTTTCTCAAAACTCCGATATGGAATTAGCATTATAAATCGCACCAAACCAGATGCGTTCCAGATAAATGTTGAAAAGAAATTGCAGCCATCTGTGATGTCACAGGTAAAAATTATATAAACTTCACTAGACTGGCTTGCATTTGTTTCGTTCTGCTTACTCACGCATGAAGTTTCGAAAAACTGAAACTCGAAACTGACTGAAAATATAAATTAAAAGTAATAAAATTTAATTAGCAGCTTTTAACGATATAACTCGTTATACTCTATAATTTCAACAATAAGTGCAACATAATATTTCAAAATAATAGAATAAAATAATGACTTACGTATTTGGTCTAATGGATGACCTTGAAGACAAAATTATTTCAATGGCTGAAAAACTATGTATATAAAACAATGAACATTTTACCTGCTATTTGTAACTTTTGCATAACTGAACGAACAAAATGAATGAACTGAACATATTCACTGTCAATTCTCCGGTAATTTTGGAGGACCAACATATCACATCATATCGCATTTGAATCTTTGTAAGTCGACGCTATGCTGTTGTTCATCGTGAATAAATGAATAAATAATAAATAAACACAGTATATTAAGAACAAAATAGTCTCTAAAAGTATTCCTAACTGCAGCAGATTGAACTGTTGGACGACTGGTCCTCTAAATATTCGAACTCGGATAATACACTGGGGGATGGTATCTGTGGAAAAGTAGTTGTTTATTCTCTCTGTAAATTACAGTTTTATGGGGAAATTAAATAGCTTTAACAATACGCTGGTTTAGAGTCAAACAAAATTATCTCAAAAAACAGAACTTTACAGGAGAAAGGAAAACTGAAATAAAACACTCATGATTTCATTTATATTGTTACTGCTGCTTTATTTTAGAGATATTTTCACAAAATGTAAAGTACACGTAGAATGTATTGTAATATAATCCAAAGCAATATGAATGTTCCATTCGACTTAAGCCTTATTCATTGAAATTGAATTGAATATACACTGACTGACAGAGCAAATGCAACACCAAGGAGGAGTGGTTCGAAAGGGATGAAAGTTGGGGAAAAAACAGAGTCGGCACGGAAGAATAATTGATGTTTATTTCAAACCGATATGCAGGTTACACAATGCGCACGGCATCGACTCAGTAGGATGTAGGACCACCGCGAGCGGCGATGCACGCAGAAACACGTCGAGGTACAGAGTCAATAAGAGTGCGGATGGTGTCCTGAGGGATGGTTCTCCATTCTCTGTCAACCATTAGCCACAGTTGGTCGTCCGTACGAGGCTGGGGCAGAGTTTGCAAACGGCGTCCAATGAGATCCCACACGTGTTCGATTGGTGAGAGATCCGGAGAGTACGCTGGCCACGGAAACATCTTTACACCTCGTAGAGCCTGTTGGGAGATGCGAGCAGTGTGTGGGCGGGCATTATCCTGCTGAAACAGAGCATCGGGCAGCCCCTGAAGGTACGGGAGTGCCACCGGCCGCAGCACATGCTGCACGTAGCGGTGGGCATTTAACGTGCCTTGAATACGCACTAGAGGTGACGTGGAATCATACGCAATAGCGCCCCAAACCATGATGCCGCGTTGTCTAGCGGTAGGGTGCTCCATAGTTACTGCCGGATTTGACCTTTCTGCACGCCGACGCCACACTCGTCTGCGGTGACTATCACTGACAGAACAGAAGCGTGACTCATCGGAGAACACGACGTTCCGCCATTCCCTCATCCAAGTCGCTCTAGCCCGGCACCATGCCAGGCGTGCACGTCTATGCTGTGGAGTCAATGGTAGTCTTCTGAGCGGACGCCGGGAGTGCAGGCCTCCTTCAACCAATCGACGGGAAATTGTTCTGGTCGATATTGGAACAGCCAGGGTGTCTTGCACATGCTGAAGAATGGCGGTTGACGTGGCGTGCGGGGCTGCCACCGCTTGGCGGCGGATGCGCCGATCCTCGCGTGCTGACGTCACTCGGGCTGCGCCTGGACCCCTCGCACGCGCCACATGTCCCTGCGCCAACCATCTTCGCCACAGGCGCTGCACCGTGGACACATCCCTATGGGTATCGGCTGCGATTTGACGAAGCGACCAACCTGCCCTTCTCAGCCCGATCACCATACCCCTCGTAAAGTCGTCTGTCTGCTGGAAATGCCTCCGTTGACGGCGGCCTGGCATTCTTAGCTATACACGTGTCCTGTGGCACACGACAACACGTTCTACAATGACTGTCGGCTGAGAAATCACGGTACGAAGTGGGCCATTCACAGACAGACCACGCGTCTCAATGGATATGCGGGCTGGAGCCCGGATCCTTTGAGCCATTTTAGCCCTTCGACCTTCCGGTCTTGAGTGCTGCTTTCGACTGATGTTATCTATACTGCATTGATGTGGATGGTGGTGGTACCTTGAACGGAATCGGACTGGTCAGGATGTGACCTGCACCCCGAGGGGTGGTTTACATTAGGATGGCCTTGGGTCTCTTATGACGGAGACCCTCGGTTTCATAGTTTCCAAGAGTGGAGATGAGGGGGTTTTTGTTTGTGCTGAGACCTGAATAAAATTTCTTAGCCGATTTTTGGATCCTGGTATAAATTTCTTGAATATTGAGGTCAGTGTGGATGTCTCGATTCCGTTCAAACCATTGGGCACCTGCAATCATGCGAAGGGCACGATTTTGGAATCTCTGGACTTGTTGCAGGTGCGTTTTGGCTGCGATCCCCCAGACGGGACTGGCATACTCGAGGATTGGCCGAATGGAGGATTTGTATAACAGGAGTCAGTTTTCCAAGTTGAGCCCATTGTCGGCTTTCATGAGTGGAATAATTTCATGGAGGCGGCGATGTGCCTGGGCCGAAATTTTAGCAACATGATGTTTAAATGTTAGTGCTCTGTCAAGGGAAACACCCAGGTACTTAGTAACATCAGACCACCGAATTACTTCGCCGAAAAAATTCAGTGGTTCAGGGTCAGTTCTTGTTCGTTTTGAAAAAAGAGTAGCACAACTCTTATTGACGTTGATTTTGATTCTCCACTGTCGAAGCCATGGTTCGAAGGTGGAGAGAGCATCTTGCAGGTAATTTTGAACTCTGGGTGGTTGCCAAGAAACAGCAGAGATTGCAGTGTCGTCTGCATACATGTAGACATTCACGCGCGGTGGGCGGGGTATGTCAGCCATATATAAGTTGAAAAGCACTGGAGAGATGACTCCACCCTGGGGGACCCCAGCCTCGATAGGGCGGGGGTCCGACAGGGAGTGACCCACCTGAACCTGAAACTTCCTGTCAGAAAGGTAGCTATGAAGGAGTTGGACCAAGTAGCCGGGGATTCCGAAAAGCTTGAGTTTGTAGATAAGCCCTTGGTGCCATACCCGGTCGAACGCGCGTGAAATGTCTAAGAAACAGACTCCTGTATGCCTCCTGTGATTAAAGTTCTTGGTTATCTCCTCAGTGAGTCTGATTAGCTGGTGGGTAGTGGAGTGATCACTACGGAAACCAAACTGTTCATCATTAAGGAGGTGGTTATCATCGATGATTTTCTGTAAGCGGGTGAGAAGAATTGCTTCGAATAGTTTTGAGAGGATGGAAAGGAGAGAGATTGGTCTGTAATTTTGTGGAAAGATGGGATCAGCTAGAGCTTTGGGTATCATGATGACCTTAGCTAATTTCCAGGGAGAGGGGAAATGAGCAAACCTAAATATGGCATTAAACAGTTTAGTGATGAATGTTAACGCCTTTCTGGGGAGGTTTTTGAGAAAGGTGGCCGAAATGTTGTCGATACCAGGAGATTTTCTATTTTTCAGCTTACGGATGGCGGCCGTGACTTCAGAGGGAGTGACAAATTTGAAATCAGTAGGTACACTGTGTTCGCCTAGGTTTTCAATTTCCTCCTCAACGATATCGATGAAGTTATCGTCTGAGGGGTCAATGTTGGGAGTGCAAGTGGTTTCAAAGGTGTCGGCAAGAGCGTTGGCTTTGTCGACATCTGAATGGGCCAATCCTCGAATACCATGGAGGGTGGGTATGCCAGTACGCTTCCTAGTGAATCTCCTAGCCATCCTGTGCAGTGAGTTGTCGGCCACACTTAACTCGGCTAATCTGGATCTCCAGGCTCTGATTTTGTGGTTTTCGCCAACGCCCTGTCCCATTTATCGTTCGCTACGTGCGCAGCACAGCGGCGCATTTCACATCATGAGCATACCTCAGTGACGTCAGTCTACCCTGCAATTGGCATAAAGTTCTGACCACTCCTTCTTGGTGTTGCATTTGCTCTGTCAGTCAGTGTATATGTATTTAACGTTATTGACTCCAAGCATAATTCACTTTATATTGAGTTAAAGCTGTGTTACAGGAATACAGAATGCTAATTCGTCATAATTTTGATAATAAATAATTGAGAGGGAACAAATTGTCTTTATTCAATGTTCCAGTATTGACATTTTGTAGTATTGTTATTAAATCCTATGATATTTTTCTCTTATGGTATTTTTAAAATATCCGTTATTGAAAATAATGTAACAAAGTGGATAATTTCAAACTTTTTAAAATTCAAAGTCTCCTACTCTTTCTGCAGGTTTTCTTCTGACCCTCTGATAACCCGCGATGGAAGAATTGTTGAGGAATTATACTCTTCACATACAATTCTTCCAAATTTTTCATCTTTTTCTCTTGGATTGTATAGGCCTATTATAACTTTTCTTCGGCTCAATATTGCTCTATGAAGATTTTCGAGATGATCTTCTTTGCACTTTGAAACACAAAAGCATTTCATCAAAAGATTTATACATGAAATAGATATGCTCTTGGTCTTCTGATCGGTACTGAAACCAAAATATGTTAAGTTAATTTACTACATTTCCAACTGTTTCAACCTTCTTATTTTTTATAACTGATTTCTACAATTTCTTAAAATCAAAGAAGTCATTTTGATCTACTTCAGTGACGTGTAAATTGACTTTATTAGAGACCGTTCTTACAACTGTGTACCACCCAGATGGACCATGTATATATCTCTCTACGTTCTTGCTACTTGATTGACTGTGAGCAGGGACCGCATCACACTCCACTTACCAGTGGCCAGTTTCGAAAAACATGTGATCAATTTTCGGAATATTTTTACAGCATACAGAAGCATACTTGAAATTATAATATTACAGTTTTCTCCTCCATATTTGTTAGACATTGAAGATATCATTTTCCCATCTTGCTGTTTCTTTAACATTGCAAACAAACATGAGACATTCTCTGCTGCTCCTCTGCCTGATATTTCTTCATGCCACATGAAATTATCTGCAGTTCTTGTTGTTACATTATAAACAGTGAGATTGTAGAATGTCTGTCTCACTTCATGAAATATATCTTTGTCTTAATTTTATTAATTTCACGGCTACAAAGTCGAATTTAGTTCTTCACGAAATGCTCTTTTTTATTAAGTAATTAATTTGTATTTATTCGTGGCGAAGTTCGAGCTGAAGGCTCTCTTTCTTACACTTAACCACAACATTTAAAATAATGAACAGACATATTCTTTTAAACACAACAGATCTTTTTTTAATTTAATATAGTACTCATACAAAATATGGAGATAGTAATAAAAGAAATTGAGAGAGAAATGCATTTATTTCTTCTCCCCCCATTTGGAGGCTGCCAAAAATACAAAGCTTAACTGAAAATTTGATTAATATCTACAAGGGTCGTTGAAAATATGTCCATAAATGCTAGGCATACTATATTAAAGCCTACTTAATAATTTAAAAAATTTTTATCAGTCAATAATTTCGAAATCCATGAGGAATTCATCATAGGATAAAGACACAGCTAATTGTATAGATGAATTTTTACTATTGTTAACGATCATATCATAGCTGCTATCCAATATCCTTAATAACTTGGTTATGAAAATTAAATTCCTTACCTAAGTTGTGGAATGTGTGAGTAATGGCGCCTCGTGCTCCTATCATCAATCCTAATACATCTATGGAGTGCAGATGATATTTATTGGCATTCTATGGAATTGTAGGTTCATATATATCACATTTCTCTTTGTGTACATCATGTGGTTGAATGGATGATGCTTCGGTTGTGATTGTGTGGTCTATTATGAACCCTTTACTCGAGCACGGTGATATAGCTCTCATGTCAGTCCGCCGCCTTGACCATGTCTGAGACAATCTCTGTACCTACACGTAGACTGTATTATGCTTTTCTCTAAGGGCTTAAGCAACCATAGATAGTATACGATGATGTCGTGAATTCGGTAGGGTGTCATTAAATGAACAGGAACCCAAGACGTGGTGGTGTGAATTCCTTGTACAGTATAACACCCTTACCCTTTTGTGGTAAGGCATACCAGGCATCGAATTATTTCTCATGGAGTTGTTGTCGTAGGAGCGAGACCTTGACTGATTCCTATTCAGTATTCAGGAGTAGACCAAGATTTTCGAAGCACTTCTCTGTTTCTGTATGGCGGTTGGATCGATGGTGAACATGGCATGCATTTATGTGCTGTAGATAATCCTCCCAGCCTCACTTCAAAACACCAAGTCCTTTATAATTTTTGTCGGAGTATAACATGCTGTCTGATGTATCTATTGGAAGCTGAAGAACATATTTCAAGGTGCTTTTGATAAGTTTGTCAGCATCAGTTTGGAAACTCGCAGGTATTTGATGTAAAGGTGTAGTGTGCAATTTGTTAATCAAAGATGGGCAAATGCAGGTTGATTGCACATTGCATTTTTATGTGGTTGCAGTAATGGAGATGCTAATGCGTCTGTTAAGTTTTTCATCAAAATTTAGTATCAAATGTAGTAGCATTGTGGTAGTTTAATCCGAGGTCGCGGATTGTCTCTGCAGGAGTTATAGATTTAATTTCATTGTAACCATCTAATGCTAGAGATTTGTAGGCAGGACTTCCTTTTACTATGGAAATGGATTTAGATTTGTTGACATTGATTGTTAGGCCAATTGCTTCGAATCTCTTGATGGCCATTTCAGTGACCTTTCGAGCTGAAGTCTCGTTTTCTGGTACAATCAACGTATCATCAGCATGCCTAGAATGGTTACGTTAGGAAGGCCCGGCATTTTACATGTTCTTTCTGGAACTCTGTTGATGACAGTTCTTTTAAATCACGATCAGTTGCAATGTTGATAACGGTGATAACGGAGAACCCTGCATTATAGCTTTATTGAGAACAATTGGTTTGTCTTCTTATGATGGAATTCTATTTGAGTAGTATTATTGGTTTGTAGTGCCATTATTAGATCAGAGAGTTTTGATGGTAGAGCGAGAGAGGAGAGGGCATTTTTCAAGTGTTTATGCCCTACGTTGTCAAAGGCCTTCGTGATATCCAGGAAAAACACTTTACAGTCGACATTTTGCTATTTGGCTGATGTCAGAATTGATTCCATGATGGAAGTGTTGATATGAGTGCCAGCCGAGTTTGTGAAGCCACGTTGATTTACATTAAAGCTCACGTAGCTACGGAGTCGTGTATCTAATATGCGCTCTATTACTCCTCTCACTAGTTAATAGATGGTTATGGTCTCCAGGTACCTAGATTCATAGAGTCTCCTTATAGATAAGCACGGTTCTAGCTCTATTAAGAATCTCAGGCACCAGTGTCACTGCTTTCCGTCTCTGGTTGTAGCATAGGAATTGAGATTTTTGGTATTCATACTTCTCACGGTGCTTCAATCTATCTCTCTTTGTCGCCCTTTTTGGATTGCTTGATTGCGTAAATTTGCGTTGATTATTAAGTAACATTCTCTCCGCCGTATCTCATAAAATTTAACTTCCGGGTGTTTTGGACCGGTAATCTAATGCACCGCTTAGGATAAGAATTCTACGAATTGTTTGACGTGATTACAGAAGTCATCGTCATTGTCGATATTCTGGAATTCCATCTTAAATTTTTCCCTCGTTTCTTTGTATGTCTGTGTGTTTTGTTTTTGTATAAACGTACTGTGATTCTTCATGTCTGGCGTGTTAATAAGTTCGTTGATATTACCTGGAAACAAGATATAATTATCATTTGAAAGGGGTGCACGACCACTTCTTGCTGATTTCCATTCGGGATGCTTAGATAACAATGCAGATCTGGGTTCTTGTGGACGAGATCGGCTTATGTGTATGCTCACTTCTAGCTTCCCTTTGTAGAGTTTATCACAATGTGAAGAGTCTGTGGCGTCAACAGCTTCATCGGTGATAATCTGAGTCGTCGTGTTAGATGATTCGCCAAAGGGTTCCACTTCAGGACGTTATAGCACCCTTATTCGCAAGAACGGAATTAATAATGGCACGGCGTGTACAACAAGACAAAATGAATGAACATGGTTATAATTATAAAATTAAAACTATTAATAATAAAAGACGGATACACAGTAAAAGCCCATAACTAGCAAATATATTTCTAATTTTTATGAAAATATACTCATTCACGCACACATTCACACTTCGTCCATCGAACAAGTCAGCCAAAATCAGCAAGTGATTTCGGTATTCCATCTTAAGTCTGTTATACCAGAGCGTAAATCCTTCACGTTAGCAGGGAGGGTGTTCTACAGCTTAGCAGTAGTGACTACAAAGGAGTGGTTATAAGTCCTGGATTGACTGAGAGATATTGTTGAAGAGGAGCCAGATGGTTATGATAGGAGGAGAGGTAATTAAAGTTTTATGAAAAATAATCCGATACACCTGAATTTAGATCTCCATGCAGAAGGGACGACATGTGCAAACTGCGACACTCATTAACACGAAGCCATGACAACATCCTACAATAAGGTGAAATGTGAGAATCACATCGAAGCTTAAATATAAATGGAATACAGGTGTTTCAACTCCGTTGGAGCATCTTGTTACTGTCTTGAGATATGTCCGTAAGTACAGTGTCGCAGTGTTCTAGAATAGGTAAGATTAGGCATTTTATCAGTTGTATTATAAGATGTTTTGGAAATATAGTAGAGTAGCTTTTGAAAGGAAAAAGGGATTTCTGTACTTTATGGCATATATTTGTCACTTGCTCAGTCCAATTTAGTGTCTCAATCATTGTAACACCTAAGTTTCTTGGTGACGTACAATAGGGCACTACAGTATTATTTAAAAAAATAGGGGTACATATATCCTTTTTAACAAGTTAAGGTTTCTTTTGGTACGAAATATTATAGTCTGAGTTTCCTTAGGATTTATTAACAAGTCAAAATTTACTCTTTCAATGGCTACGTCCATGTTTTGTGGATATGAGTGATAATAAATCTGTATATCATCTGCATAGATGTGGTACTTGCTATTTTTCATTGCGTCTCTTATGTCGTTCACACTAACAACAAATAAAAGTGGGACCAAAAATGACCCCTACAGCACACCTATTGATTTGTTATGCAATCCTGAGTACATTGTTCCCACTGATACTCGTTGCCGACGGTCAGTGACGTAGGTGCGAAAATATTTTGATGTCCCATTTAAGTTGAGATTACGGAGTTTGAGCAGTAGTATTCCAGGGCTAACTGTGTCAAAGGTGCTGCTTATATCTAGTAGTGTTGCTACAGTCACATATCGTTGGTCTATTGCATGTCTGGCATCGTCCGTAAGTCACAGTAATGCTGTCGCGGAAATATGACCTTTTTAAGGCCGGTTTGAAAGGGGTCAAGGGGAGAGTTATAGTTCAGGTATACAGATATTAGTGCATGAATCAGATTTTAGAGTGCTTTTGGGAGAGTTGGTAAGTTGGACACAGGGCGGTATCAGGACTGGCCTTATCAGCGCGTCTTTACAAACGTTGAATATGTGAGTATTAGCAATACAGCCCCGGTGGTGTTTTTAATTTAATTTTATAGACATACCGTCATTACCTATAGGATCGAAAGTGATATAGCTCAGTACACGTTTAACATCATTTGCGCTAACGGTGCGGAAAAAAAACACTGGTCGCGCTCGAAATGACTTGCGGAGTTTGTGGAATTAGCCGGTAATGGAACTGGTCCGACATTTGGCTGAGAAAAGTAATCGTTTAACGTATCTAGAGATACGGCCCGGCTGGCCACAGCTGGTGAACCCAAGGATCATATAAGAGAAATATATTCGTCACTCCTGTGTAATAAAGTTCATTAAGAAAACAGGTCATGGAAGCTATAGTGGCCCCTTTTACTACGCCAACATCAGGAAATAAATACCACGATAGTACCTCGTAATAAACTTTGATAATGGCACTTGTTACTCTGTAAACATTTTAATTGTGATAGAGATCATGATTGCATTTCGGTAGGAATGTTGTATCACAAGCATCTCTCGTGACTTTTTCTTGAAAAGTAAATTGCAATTACCGTATTTGTATGTTGGCGATCCTGTCAGTAAGTTAGCTTGTATCATCGTTTCACCGTTCGCATTTTAATGTAAATTTACATCTATTAAATAATAAATGCAACATCGATTACTGAAAATGTTAATGCAATTCATATAAAACCCCAAAACGCCCATACTTACCTAAATCACGATCTAACATAACCTCATTCGTTCATTCGTTCGTTCGTTGAACCCTTCCCACGACTTTTATGTATGCGAATGGAAAAAAGAAGAAGGAAAGGAAGAAGTAAAACACAACATAATGCACACAGTTTATATTTTGAATTTACTTATTCCAAACAACAGGTAACAAGCACAAACACACACACGTTTACTCGCAACAGCTGGGTAGTTCAATGTGAAGTAAGTTCATGATCATAATACTATTTCTTCACACTAAGAAGCGCATAATTCTAATTTCATTTCATGCTCTCAAAAATTTGGATCAAAAATCTCGTCCAGTGCGAAAGAATCTCAACAACGTTTCGTCTAACATGCACTACTACTTGCCATACGACCAAGTTCCCTTCGCGCGCATCGATAACGGTGTGCTGTTATGAATTTGCTGTACAGCGCAACTGGATGTGTAATGGCAACTACTGCCTTCTAAATTAACCCTCAAAAACGGAATTTTAGTTTTCACAAGTTGGCAGAGATTGAGGGACCCATCTCGGAATTGCTTGGGACGCTCCCTATGAAGTGTCACCCCCCTGGGTGATCCATTCTTTTGTATTGGAGTCTTCACACTAGGCGACTGTGTAGCCCATCTACTCGTCCCCTTTGTGTTCCATTCAAAACACCCTTCAATGTCATTTTGCATTTCAAGTTCCCTCCCGTTGTGTATTCCGTTTCAGAATATTACAAGCTGCACTAAATAAATATATTACATTCAGTATGAATGATTTAATTATATAAACTGAGCAGCGTCCATCTGGAAATTAAGTTGTGACGAACAGGCTGTAGTAATGAAGTTGAGAAGAGAAATACATGGTATGAAGTAATGCCACAGTTTTTCAGACTTTAAAGAAAAAACATCCCAGGAGAGCAACGAGCTTTGTAATTAAAATATTACAAATATAAGCGACAACACTTTTATTAAATGCTCGATATAATTGAGATTTTGCTGTGCAACCTGTTTGGCTGTATGCTCAGCACAGCGTCCTCCGGTCCAGAGGGTCCTGGGTTCAATTCCCGAACGAGTCGTGGATTGCGTTTTTTTACAATTTGCTTTAGGAGCACCGACGTGTACTTCTAATGGCGAGGGAGGATGGTACAGGAAAGGGATACGAGTGAGAATGAAGCGAATGTGCCCTTAATTAAAGGATAGCCCTAGCACTTGCCTTGTGTGCAAATGGGAAACCGCGGATAACCGTCTTCAGGACTGCCTATAGTGGAGTTCGAACTCACTATCTCCCGAACGCAAGATGATAGCTCCTTGGCACAAACGGCGCAGCCGTTTGCTCGGCTGGAGATTTTAATCTCGTATGATTAATGCCACTTATTCGGGAACTGGGTACTTTTGTTCGTCTATACACACCACACGCAATAGTAAATACATTGTTCCGTATATTTGGGTCAGATGCCGACCGCAATTGATTGGGGAAAAAGTCAGGCAGAATAGAAATATAACGGAGATTTTGCCCATACAAGGGAAGGCAGGAAATTTTTTATTATTAATTAAGTTGTGGAGAGAACAATATTTAAGTCACCTTGTTGCGAGCGTTCTTGATTTTACTTTTAAAATGAAGGTTGAAGGGAATCAACCAACAATTTTCAAAATGAGGCTGTACGAACAACTGTAGTACCGTCTCCTCAGTAGTCTACAGAGAAAAGTGAAGTACCGGTATATACAAAAAAGCTTCGTACCATTATCACATAAATCATGGGATAGTTTATAGAAAAGTCCTTTTTCAAAACGATCTTTCAACATAGGATGCGAACCTACGTTGCTTTCCCTTCTTTCTTTTGGACAATAATAAGAGCAGCAAGAGACACTCCACTGCCTGAGAACTCGTTACAAAAACTGTCACCAGACCGGGGACGTCAGTAGCGCGACCGACTACCGCACGGCGACCCGGAATTCACCTGAGCTACTCTGTAGCCGACTCTGGTCGCCGATTCCTGTCGCCTAGTGTGAAGCGGTCCTTACTGTTTCTAATTACGGTAGTTGTTTATCTTTGTTTCTCAGTTTCCGGTATTACTCAAAGTCATCTCTGTCACGTGTTCGTCTGAATTGTCTGTACCGACGGTCACGACTGGCCATAGCAGATCTTATCTCGGTTTTCAGCCAGATGGAAGGGGGCGGGTAAATGTTACCTGCCCCTCCGGAGCATACTTGTCATACAAGTTCAGCACGAGTTGAATCTGTTAACTTTTGAGTCAATGTCATGAAGACTACGTATGTCATCCCACGGTAAGTTATATGCGTCAGTGAGTAGGTCATCTAATTCAGTATGTTTTATGTCTCTTAAAACAACGTAGCGTGCTTCATACTTCGGTCCTCGGTTGGAGTAACATAAGTAAAGTAAGTCGAGAGGTTAAATCCCAGGAACTTAATGATTTTCTGGGGATTTGCTATTATAACGTCAATTAATGTGTAAGTCGAGTGGTCAGCGTAGTTGATACCCTTCGTAGCGTTAAGTGGTAGGATTTCCATGCTCCGAACTTGGAATACGTGACTGAATGGATTCGATTAACTAGTTTGTTTTTTAACAAGTCAGTATTAAAGTCTCCCAAGACTATGACATCTTCGCAGACCGAGATAAGATCTGTTAATGCTGATTCGAAGTTGTATCGACGTGTCAGTCTCTCCAGACATTCCAGAAACCGTTCTTTCGGAGTTCTGCGTACCCTTGCCTTGACAGCTGTGTCCAGTTGTGCAAAATCCGCGAAATGGTGACCGCGCAGAGGTTTCCTCATATTCCCGAACAGGTGATAATCACTTTTCTTTGACGGTGGACAGCCCTATGCTTCCATTGCATCAATTGCTGTTTCGTTTGTGGCTAATGATAATAGAGCCATGTCTCATCACCAGTCACAAGCCTAAATATAATTTCGGCTCGATTTTGATCATGGCGTTGCTTAAGTTCTCTGCACACGTCCACACGCCTCTGCTTTTCGTCTGCAGACAAGAGTCGGGGCACGCACTTGGATGACACCTTCCCCAACTATAAGTGGCCGTGCACGATCAGTTGCAGGGTGTTTCGGCTAATACTCGTGGCTGCCTCCATTTCCGTAAATGTGATGCGTTTGTTACCTTGGATGGCTTGATCGACCCGGGCACATTCCTTCCTGAACTTTGTTCCCTTGTCCACTGATGTGCGCCCTGCTCTTTCACCTTCCACCCTGTAGTAAACCTTTTTACGTGACGGCGCATGTTCTTCGCAAACTGCCACAAAGCGCCGATGAATTTATGCAGTGGTCACGCCTTCCTTCCATAGGAACCAAGTCGTATAGCGCTCTCCCTGACGGTTGCTTTCCATTTTGTCCGCTGCTACGCTAACAGGGTTGTTATGAAACGGCTATGACGAGTACATTGTCGATCCATGTGCGTGTGCTGCTACCAAACGGGGGAGCAAGTCACTACTGCAGTTACACGTCACCACCTTCAACAGTGAAATGTGAGCCATACCCGGATGTACAAGAATAAAGTGTAAAACAATGCAGTACGCCCCCTCGTACAAGTCCTATTAATATATCCTTAAGACAGTTGAGTTGAAAAAATATTTTTCTATGCTATTTGTTCGGGGCGTCGACACATGTGGATCTTTTGTATGAACTGCGTGTAATTGGAATGGCGGTAGTGTGGAATGTTGTGTGTGAGGAGAGGAAGATAAGGGGCGTCACAAACATCCAGTGCCCAGGCCAGCGATATTAATCATTACAATTAAAAACCTCTGATCTGGCCGGGAATTGAACCCGGGGCCGCCGGGTGACAGGTGGACGCGTTGCCCCCTACATCGCGGGGCCGGACACAACCAACATATACTCAGGTCGCAGAGGAAGGCTTGGGTCTGAGGTGCAGATAATCTTGCATTTTAAATCATTCCTGTGGTAAAAGGCTACTCCACCAACTCGACTGTCAGTGCGGTCATGTCGTAAGAGCGAGTATCCGTCGAGATTTACAGCATAAGACGGCAATTCTCCACGTAACCTGCTTTCTGGTATGGCAGTTAAATTCACCATATTAATTTCAAAAATAGCCTGTAGTTCTTCCAGGTGAGCTGCAATGGATAGTTAATTTAGGTGACAACAGGAAATATTCCTCGGGTGGTTCATCAGCTATCGCCAAAGAATGGATCCCGTTGCCTCACGGTATGGGGGGGGGGTGAGGTTTGGGTTAATAGGGGAGGCGAGAAATGTGGGTCGTTGACACAAGGGATAGATTCGTCTACCAACATAAGAGGAAAACTAATAGTAGGTACATGAAGATGAGCTTACCTGAGAGCAGTACTGGATACATCCATTGACTATTACACACACACACACACACACACACACACACACACACACACACACAAACGTAAACTATTGAAAACACGCATAATAAAATTGAACAGTCCATTCGTCAATCCTACACAGCTAAAACATTTAGTTGCGCTATCGTGCACATTTGAGTCTGTTTTATCTTTTAAAACGCTTATTCTGCCGTCCTGAGTCCTGCAGTTTATTGGTCCTAACAAGTCCCTGGCACGATTAAATATAGTTTTCCTCACACTTGTGACGGACTCTGTGATACGTCTTTCTCTTGGCGTGCTTCCTTTTTTTGAATATAAGTGTGATGACTTTTCTCTTACTCAGGTCGTTCCCTTTCCGACACACTTTCATATTTTAGCACGTACCCCGCCGGTATTTCCTGAGAACATGAAAGCTAATACTGAAATGTCATTATATGTGGCGGTAGAAAGAGATTTCCTCAGGAAGCACACAATCCAATCGTATTTAGCTAAGTACATTTTATACATTGTTAGCACATTCAAGTCACCCGGAAGATAGTCTTTCATCGTATACTTTTGAATGCAATTTAATGTTATGGTACACTTGGACATGAAGAAATGTGTTGAACTATATACTCCCTGGTGTTCGCAAAATTTTTAAACTCCAGGTTCACTCTTTCCTCTCATGTCTGGTTCTACAAAGTTATGCTCATCAGTCTGTTTCAATGTTAGCTATTACTCTATTAGATATGTTAAATACGGCCAAGAAAAATGCTTGACACGCTTGTTTCTTGAGACTGTCTTCCGAAAAATAACGTCTGGTACGTTTCCTTCTTGAATGTTCTTCTTTTGATTTTGTGCGGACCTTTCCTGTTGCATTTTTTTTTCTTTTCAAGTTTTTACGTCGCTCCGACAGAAATAGATATTATGGAAACGATGGGATAAGAAGTAGGTGGAAGCGGCCGTGGCCTTAATTAAGGTAATGTCTCGTATGAAAATCAGAAAACCTTCTTCAGGGCCACTGATATTTCATGAACCTCTATTTTTCTGTCAAAGAACTGTATGTCTAGATAACGTTGTTTGACATTAAACAATGAAAAATTATTGGACTTAACGCTCTTCTACTTTCCAAATTACTGAACTTGGGACCATGCAAGTTTTACAGCTAGTAAGAGTAATTGTTATCCATAAGGACCTGTTTGTAACTCAGAATGGTGATTTGTGGAATTAACGTAGTTTGATTTTAAAATCTCGAAAAGCTTCTGCAGTTTAAGAATTTTTCTGTGCTTTGTGCAGTATTCTCATTTCGCGGATAGTATTGCGAAGCTGTATTCCACCGTTCTACGCGCCATCCACAGTTCCTCATTAATTCTCTTTGTGTAGACGTTTGAGAGCATTTGAGAGTGAAAATTCCAACCCGCCCTTCTCTTAGCGATGCTAGAGGTGTCTTTTCCCCACAGAATTTTTCCTGATATTAAGTCATGTATATACCAAATTTGGTTGAGACGTATGCTGGAACATATATATAAATCCGTAAATTCGGTCACTAGATACATTTCCTTTTTTTAACCCCTTCTCACACTCCATGCCGACGATGGATGAACTTGGACTTAAAAGACAACCAGAGTGCCACTAATCATCTCAAAGACCCCGAAAACTATGGATTGCCCATTAATATTGTTCGTTTTCTATTGTTATATTTTACTTCTGGCCACCTGTCCCGCCCTAGAGTATTTTTCTTTAGATAGTGAGTCATGTGTGTATTAAATTTTGTTCAGAGCTATGATGGAATATACACACATACATCCATAATCTCGGCCATTTTGGAAATATTTTTTCATCTCTTATGTACCCTCATGTCGAAGGGGAATAAACATAGACTTAAACGGTATCCGGAATGCCACTATTCGTCTCAGCAACCCAAAAAACTATGGATGAATTACCACGCAGTACGTTTTTCAGATAGTACGTCGTATGTGTACCAATTTCGGTTAAGGGGTACACTGGAACACACATACACTCATAATCTCGGTCATTTTCTATATTCTCTTTCAGCACTTCTCAACCTTCATTTAGACTTGGGCTGAACTAGTATCACAATTCAACTCAGCGGCCCCAAAACTATGGAGTCGATATCGATGTCAGTCGTTTTCAATTTTTTTTTTACTTCAACACTTCTCCCAGAGGTGCTAGGGGTGTCTTACCCAGACTAAGTTTTCGAGATAGTAAGTAATATATGTACTAAGTTTGGTTGAAACCTATGGTGGAACATATACACATTAATCCATAATCTCGGTAATGTAGGACATTTTTTCACTCCTCCATACCGCCATGTCGACTGGGGCTGAACACTGACTTAAACGGTGTCCAGAATGTCGATATTCATCTCAGCGACCCCGATAACTATGTACTCTACATTAATGCTGTTCGTTTTATATTATTTATTTCAGCCACTTTCACCCCCAGACTTTAGGAGTGTCCTATGCCCAAAGTAATTTTTGCAGGTTGTAATTCATATGTACCAAGTTTGGCTGAGAACATAGGTCTCAACCATACTTGGTACATACATGACTTAATATCAGGAAATAGTATGTGGGGGTAAGACACCTCTAGCATTGCTAAGAGAGGGGTTTATATATAATGTTAAGCGATATTGACTGACAATAGCGTCGAATCCATGGTTTACGGGATCATTGAGGTGAATTGTGACGCCGATTAAGTCAAAGTTCAGCGTCTGCCGGCAGAGGGGTTGAGATGATGTGAACAATAAAATGTCCAACATGATCGATATTTGTGCTGAGTCCACAGTTTTCGGGGTCCCTAGCCTGATGGTGACAGTCGGAATAGTGTGCATCATACCTATAGCGCAAGGCGTCATTTCATACAGTTATAACTTACTTTCATTATTTGTTTGAAAGTATCAGCTACTTCCCTGACAATCTGAGCTGCCGCGATGAAATAGTTAAGCGCGGAATTATAATTTCAATCTAAAATTTACAATTAAATCCATCGTTCGTAATCTGTTTACCCTCCAGGGTCGGTTTTTCCCTCGGACTTCGCGAGGGATCCCACCTCTACAACCTCAAGGGCAGTGTCCTGGATATTGACTTTGGGTCGGGGATACAACTCGGGAGAATGACCAGTACCTCGCCCAGGCGGCCTCAGCTGCTAAGCTGAACATGGGCCTTGTGGAGGGATGGGAAGATTGGATGGGACAGGCAAGGAAGAGGGAAGGAAGCGGCCGTGGCCTTAAGTTAGGTACCATCCCGGCATTTGCCTGGAGGAGAAGTGGGAAACCACGGAAAACCATCTCTAGGATGGCTGAGGTGGGAATCGAACCCACCTCTACTCAGTTGACCTCCCGAGCCTGAGTGAACACCGTTCCAGTCCTCGTACCACTTTTCAAATTTCGTGTCAGAGCCGGGAATCGACCCGGACCTCCGGGGGTCTCAGCTAATCACGCTAACCACTACACGACAGAGGCGGTACAATTAAATACATAACAATAACTCTAAATTCACAAAAGAATCCGTAAACTTTCAGTCAACTTCACATGAAAAGATCACATCAGGCAGTTAATGCAAATTCTAAAATAATAATAATAATAATAATAATAATAATTATTATTATTATTATTATATATATATATATATATATATATATATAATTCGCTGGGGCCTTCAAGGACCACGTTAAGTCTTGTTGCATTTGACACTGTACTTGGCCTTCTTTAGAGCCCAAATTTCCCTCATTCCTTGTGAGTGGGCCTGCTTACGCTCCTCTGTCCAAGGGGCACAGTGTCTTCTCTTCGGCTGCTCGTCTCGGTTTAGCCCGTTCGTCAATATTTTCTTGTGGAAGAGATCTCTGTTAAGGGCGTCTTCAGCTGAGATATGTAGCATTTGCAGGTCTTTTTTTGGTATTTCTAAACCAGGGAATTGTGGTTTTGGGGTTTGAATCAAAAAGTGAAAGATTTCTTTAGTTAACTTTCTTCCGTCCATTCATTTCAGATGACCGTAAAATCGTGCCCGTCTTTTTCTGATTGTGTGGGTAATTTTCTCTATATTGCTGTAGACTTCCTTGTTGGATCTCTTTTGATGGATTCCATTTCTGTACTTTGATCCCAAGTTTCCTCTCACAATTTTGCGTTCTCTTTTCTCCAGTTCTTCAAGGAGTCCTTTGTTGGCATTTAGAGACAGGGTTTCGGCTGCATATAGAACTACTGGCTTCAGAACTGTTTCATAGTGACGAATCTTGGTGTTTTGGGAAAGGCATTTTTTGTTGTAGATTGTGCGGGATATTTGGTAGGCTATTTCCAGTTTGCGTACTCGCTCCTGAAGTGCTTTTTTGTCCAGTCCATTTTTTATGATGATCTCACCCAGGTATTTGAATTTGTCTACTCAGGTGATGTCCCCGTATTTTGTATGGAGTTTTTGGTGGAGCCTCTTTGATGTTAGGCATTACTTCTGTTTTCTCAAACGATATCTGAAAACCGGTTTGTTCGGCAATTTCCTTTAAAATTTCAACTTGAGCTCTAGCGGTTTCTATGTCGGTTGAGAGAACAGCAATATCATCGGCAAATGCTAAGCAGTCTGTTGCGATCCCCTTGGATTTGGTTCCTATTCTCAATGGACTGTAGTTGGTTTTCTGTAATCTCACCCGCCAGGTTCTGATGAACATTTCAAGAACACAGTTGAAGAGTATCGGGGATAGCCCATCACCTTGTCGGACTCCTGTTTTGATGTCAAAGGAATGCGAGAGACATCCGTGGAACTTCACCTTGGATTTTGTATCGGTCAGGGTGGCTCTAATTAATGCCAGCAGTTTCAAATCAACTCCAAATTCATTTAAGATGTTTAGCAGGACTTCCCCGTCAATGGAGTCGTACGCTTTCTTAAAGTCCACAAAGACAGACACATACTGCATGGACCTTAGCGTACAATACCTGATGATCGTTTTGAGATTTTGGATCTGTTCAGCTGTTGAGCGACCTTTTCTGAACCCTCCTTGGTATTCACCTATTTGATGTTCGACTTGTGCTTCCAAACGCTCCAGGATGGCAAGTGATAGAATTTTGTAAGTCACGGGTAGCAAAGATATTCCTCTGTAGTTGTTGATGTTCTTCATGCTGCCTTTTTTGTGTAATGGATGGATCAAAGCTATTTTCCAATCTTCGGGTAGGGTCTCCTTTTTCCAAATTTCTTCTATTTGCTTTTGCAAGATATCAAGTGATTCCTCTGGGGCATATTTCCATAGTTCTGCTACTACTGAGTCATCCCCCGGCGCTTTGTTATTTTTGAGACGGGCAATGAGGCGCTTGATTTCATCTCTGTCGGGTGGTCTGGAATCTGGGTACCTGAGTAAGTGTTCCTTGGTCTCAAAGATGCTTTGAGGTTTAGAGCAATTAAACAAATTATTGAAGTAATCTGCCAGAATGCTGCAATTTTCTCCATTTGATGTCGCCAGTGTGCCATCCTTTCGCTCAAAGCATAGAGATGGTGGTTTATAGCCAGTGAGTTTGCGTTTGAAGGCTCTGTAGTACTCTCTGCTTTCATTCTTCCTAAAGTTTTGTTCTATCTTTTCAATGATAGATTTTTCGTATTTACGTTTCTCAGTTCTGAACACCCTAGCTGCTTGGGCACGTTGGGTTTTGCAGGTTTCCCAATCATTTTCTGATTTCGTAGAGTAGTACTGTTTCCACGCATTGAGTCTTTCTTGGAGGATTTATTCGCAGGTACCATTCCACCAGGCATGCTTTTTGCTTCTCTTGATTTCTGCAACGTCTTTGGCGGCCTCAACAAGGAGACTTTTGGCGTTGTTAAAGTCAGTGTCATTTGGTCTAGCCTTCTCCTGGAACTCCTCGACCTTTTGCCGAAGTTTATCATTGTCGAAGCGTGTGATCTGTTTGGTTGTCTTCCTTGTGTTTGCGGGAATTGGTTTGAATTGATAAAAGACATATAATGATCTGAGGCCACATTGATGCCTTTCTTTACCTTGACATTCATAATTTCAGGGCTGTTTCTCCTGGAGATTGCAACATGATCAATTTGGAACTCTCCGAGAGCTTGGACGGGAGAACGCCAAGTCATTTGCTTTCTGGGTAGATGGCGAAAGTGGGTCGACATGACCTGCAGGTTGTGATTTTCACAAATGGACACCAGTCTTATGCCGTTGGGATTGGTTCTTTTGTGAGCAGGGTAATTTCCTATAACTCTCTTGTACTTCTGTTCACGACCTAGTAGGGCATTGAAGTCACCCAAAAGAAGCTTCACAAGTTGTTTGGGGATTTTGTTTAATTTTTCATACAGTAGGTCCCAGAAATTATCAACTTCGTCTGGATCAGACTTGTTCTTATCGTTTGTAGGAGCATGTGCGTTAACTACGGCGTAGGTTTTGTTCGCGCATTTAATTGTGAGTATAGACAATCTGTCATTCACAGGTTCGAAATTTGCAACCGATTTAAGGATCTTGGTTCTAACAGCAAACGCGGTTCCAAGCATCACAGCTCCATTGAGGAATCCTCTTTGCGCTTTGCTCTTGAAAAATCGGTAGCCTTCGGATTCAAAAATCTCTTCATCTGGCTACCTTGTTTCCTGTACGGCCATTATGGATATCTGATTTTCGTGAAGAGCTTTGGTGAGGGTTTTCAGCTTGCCAGTTTGTGTAAGTGAATTTATGTTACCCCAGGGGGTAAATCTTCGGATAAATCCCTCGTCGTGAATGCCACGGCGCACGAGTCTCGTTCGGATTCTGGGGGAGACTCGACGTCATGCAAGAGACGAGTCGGAGCGTCTCGGTGTACCCCGAAGAGTCAAAAACTCAGGTCAAAATCTAAAACCATTCTAGCAACTTTCAATAATAATAATAATAATAATAATAATAATAATAATAATAATAATAATAATAATAATAATAATAATAATAATAATAATAATAATAATCATAATAATAATAATGACGTGTGGCCTCGGGAGGGGCCTGGCGCAGGTCTTTTGATTTGATTTGCGTAGGCGACCTGTGCGTCTTGATGAGGATGAAATGATGATGAAGACAACACAAACACCCAGTCCCCGTGCCAGGGGAATCAACCAATTGTGGTAAAAATTCCCGACCCTGCTGAGAATCGAACCCGCGACCACTGTGACCAAAGGTCAGCACGTTAACTATTTAGCCATGGAGCCGGACATTCCCAAAATGAAATATTCAGAGAAAGTGCCCGAGCAGAACCGGGTACTACAGCTAGTTGATATTTTCCATGTTGCCTTTCTTGTGCTATGGATAGATCAGGACCTTTTTCCAATCTTCGCATAGCGTTTCGTCAGTCCAAATGTTTTTACTTGATTTATGCAAGATTTCAACAGATTGCTTAGGAGCATATTCGCACAAATCTGCAAGTAATGAGTCTTCTCCAGGCGTCTCTGGCTTCTTCCTCTAAGGGTTCTGTTGTTGAAACGGGCAATGTGACACATGATTTCATCTTTGTCAGTTGTCTGGATTCCGAGCACCTGAGTAATGGTTCGTTGGTCTCAATGGAGCTTTGAGATTTATCGCGCTTTAGTAGATTCTTGAAATAGACTACTAGAATGATACAATTTTGTTTATTCTAAGTCCCAGTGTGCCGTCCTTTCGCTGTAAACTTAGCGATGTTTTCTTATAGCCGGTGAGTTTCGTTTTGAATATTCTGCAGTACTCCCTGGTTCAATTTCTTTTAAAATGTTGGACTATCTTTTCAATAAAGGATTCTTGTACTTACATTTCTCTGTTCTGATTACCCTAGCTGCTTGGGCCCGTTGGATTTTGTAGGTTTCCCGGTCGGTTTCCGATTTCGTTAAGTAATAATGTTTCCATGCTTCGAGCCTTTCCTTGAAGACTGATTTGCAGATATCATTATACTAGGCAAGTTTTTGTAACTTTTTATTTCTGAAACGTCTTTGGCGGCCTCAATCAGGTCCCTATTCGTGGTGTTAAAGTCACAGTCACTTGCTCTAGACTCTTCCTGGAACTCCATGACCCGCTGTCGAAGTTTATCGTTGTCTAAGCGTATTATCTGCTTGGGGATCTTCCAGGTGTTTGCGGGGATCGGTTTGAATATTATTTTAGACATGTAGTGGATTCAGGCCACATTTATATCATTTTTTTACTTTGTGTTCATAATCTCAGGGCTGTTTCTCCTGGAGATCGTGACGTATTCTATTTGGAACTCACCGATTGTTTGGACTGGATCTGTTTGGGGAACTTACGGGTGTTTGCGGGGATCGGTTTGAATTTGTTTATAGACATGTAGTGGAATGAGGCCACGTTTATGCCTTTTTTCTACTTTGGACCTTCATAATCTCAGGGCTGTTTCTCCTGGAGATCGTGACGTAATATATTTGGAAATCTCCGATTGTTTGGACTGGAGATCGCCATGTCGTCTGATTTCTGGGCAGTTGGGGAAATTGGGTTGACATGTACTGCATGTTGTGATTTTCGCAAATGGAAACCATTTCCTACAATTTTCTTGTACTTTTGTTCTCTACCTATTTGGCGTTCAAGTCACCCATAAGTTGTTTCACATGGTATTTCCGAATTTTGGTTAGTTTTTCATCCGGTAGGTCCCAGACGTTATCCACTTCGCCTAAGTCAGGCTTGATTTTACCAATTTTAGGGGTACAGGTCTCGAATACGCATTTCATCAATAATATGAATAATCTGTCATTCACTGGTTCCAAGTTTGGAACCGTTTTAAGGAGTCTGGTTCTCTCGGCAACCGCGGTTCCAAGCATTACATATCCGTTGAGTATCATTGTTGGAGCTCTCTTGTTGAAGATACGGTAAGTTTCAGACTCATAGATCTATTCGTCTGTGTTTCTTGTTGGGCAATTTTGGATATCTGATTTTAGTGTAAGGCTTTTCTGAGGGCTTTCAGCTTGCCAGTTTGTGTAAGGGAGTTTATTTTGAATTTTGCTACAAAGGATTTTGATTTGGCTCCGAGATTTTGACTGTTCCATATGTGACTCGTGCGCCGTGGCGGTCGCGGCGAGGGATTCATCCAAAGACATACCACCTGGGGTACCTTTCCTGAACGGTCGTGCTATCATATCTCTTGACTTAAATTTATTTTGGACGCATACGCATCCATGTTAAACCTAGGGGTGTTAGCCTTAGAGATGCATTCTGTCTTCTCTATATTACCAAGGTTGTAAAAGCCGTGGAGTACCCCAGCACTGTTCGGGTCGTCGATCCTGCTTCTCGCTGGGTTGGTAACCCAACCTTCCACTGGATTTGAGCGAAAGAGGCTAGTGGATTCTCTTGCTGAATCCTATATATTAGTGTTGCAGATGTTGGCAACGACGTATTTTACTACCGTTTGCCATAGTCACCATAATTCATTCCGAGTCATTTCCTGGACTCTATTATTATTATTATTATTATTATTATTATTATTATTATTATTATTATTATTATTATTATTATTATTATTATTATTATTATTATTATTATTATTATTATTTTCTGTTAATAACGTTGTCAGATTATGCATCAAACAATATATCACTAAACAATGGCAAGGCACCTGAGAATGAGCGACTGAAGGAAATGCAGTAATTATTTTAAAGAGTGTTGTCACTTGTGTTTCATCAAGTTCACAACACAGGCCGATGGATAATCTTTCTCTCTCTCAAGCACACCTTTAGAAACGTGAAATTGCATTGTGTTTCAACACGTAAGTGAATTATTTTCATAATTTTCTTCGCATTTTAATATCAGCAGGGAACGTGTTCTGACATGCTGAACACGAACGTAATTATCTACGTTGCTGTAAAAGGATACGTGACATATTTAGATAAATTACCCAGAACACATTAGCGTGCCACAGAAATTGGGTTACATCGTGTGAATATCAGCTGAAAGCATCGTTGTATAACTATTCTTCCATCCCTACCCTGTCAACAGTCAAGTAAGCAGTGAATCACATAAGCTGCCTTATACTGCATACAATTATATATTCATTTGTGCAGTGATAATAACCTATATTACAGATGCTAACAAAAATCTTGTAATAAAGTACACAGTTTTAATGAATGAATGGTTTCAAATTTAAATCATTACGTAGTATACGATAACTTACGTGTCCATCTCCTTCGGTTCATAGGACTCCGAGTTTTATTCCCGGAGGTGCCGCTATTTCAGCTGCGTTTAGCTCATACTTCTAGCTTGGGGACTGTATTTTTGTGATCGCTTAATAGAAATGGCCATTTTCATATATGTTACACAACTAACCACATGAGAAACACGCAGTGGTGAATACATATCTCTACATAGGCTTGGCGTTCGGAAGGTCGAGCAGCCGTAAAACTGACCGAATATGAATATTTGATTGAGAAAAGGTTAGGAAGTAGGGGGACACAGTGTTTCACACATCAAAACAGAAGAAGTAAAAATAATACCATTGAGTTATCTTTGGCGTGTATATGAAACGTAGTGGCCAAAATACTGACATTCATTAGATAAAGACTAAAAGGCTTGCGTGTCCCATTGCCGTTATTCAAACTAATGAAACGACGATCGAAATCAATTTTCTTTAAATAGAACGTCTACGGTTCAATAAAATGAAATAAAATAACTTCCCTTGGAAACTATTTGGAGCCTTCATGTTAATAGAGGCATCACGGTGATGGAGGTAGATTCTGCATTGATGATAAAACCTACAAGATCATTGGCATTGCATTCTTACATTGTTTCATGTAGAATTATAAACTTCTCTCCTTTACAGTGGTAGAACGGAGAATATATACACTGACTGACAGAGCAAATGCAACACCAAGAAGGAGTGGTCAGAACTTTATGCCAATTGCAGGGTAGACTGACGTCACTGAGGTATGCTCATGATGTGAAATGCGCCGCTGTGATGCGCACGTAGCGAACGATAAATGGGACACGGCGATGGCGAATGGCCCACTTCGTACCGTGATTTCTCAGCCGACAGTCATTGTAGAACGTGTTGTCGTGTGCCACAGGACACGTGTATAGCTAAGAATGCCAGGCCGCCGTCAACGAAGGCATTTCCAGCAGACAGACGACTTTACGAGGGGTATGGTGATCGGGCTGAGAAGGGCAGGCTGGTCGCTTCGTCAAATCGCAGCCGATACCCATAGGGATGTCCACGGTGCAGCACCTGTGGCGAAGATGGTTGGCGCAGGGACATGTGGCACGTGCGAGGGGTCCAGGCGAAGCCCGAGTGACGTCAGCACGCGAGAATCGGCGCATCCGCCGCCAAGCGGTGGCAGCCCCGCACGCCACGTCAACCGCCATTCTTCAGCATGTGCAAGACACCCTGGCTGTTCCAATATCGACCAGAACAATTTCCCGTCGATTGGTTGAAGGAGGCCTGCACTCCCGGCGTCCGCTCAGAAGACTACCTTTGACTCCACAGCATAGACGTGCACGCCTGGCATGGTGCCGGGCTAGAACGACTTGGATGAGGGAATGGCGGAACGTCGTGTTCTCCGATGAGTCACGCTTCTGTTCTGTCAGTGATAGTCACCGCAGACGAGTGTGGCGTCGGCGTGGAGAAAGGTCAAATCCGGCAGTAACTGTGGAGCGCCCTACCGCTCCGGATCTCTCACCAATCGAACACGTGTGGGATCTCATTGGACGCCGTTTGCAAACTCTGCCCTAGCCTCGTACGGACGACCAACTGTGGCAAATGGTTGACAGAGAATGGAGAACCATCCCTCAGGACACCATCCGCACTCTTATTGACTCTGTACCTCGACGTGTTTCTGCGTGCATCGCCGCTCGCTGTGGTCCTACATCCTACTGAGTCGATGCCGTGCGCATTGTGTAACCTGCATATCGGTTTGAAATAAACATCAATTATTCTTCCGTGCCGACTCTGTTTTTTTCCCCAACTTTCATCCCTTTCGAACCACTCCTCCTTGGTGTTGCATTTGCTCTGTCAGTCAGTGTAATTACATTTGTGGAATTCTTAAATTATATTACCCTTCGTTTGTAGACATCGATTATTTCACCCTTGAATTACTTGTGCTAACACTGGCAAAATTATTTGAATATCTCTTACTCTCCTTAAAGCCTATAAAGAAAGTGCATGTACTATGAGGCTCTTCAAGTTTGTAATCTCTCGCAATGGAGATGATGATAGTACGAGAAATGCTCATTATGTGTTACTTCCAGAACAGTTCCAGAACTCCTTTAGACGGTTAGGTGGCTTTTTAATCTCATCTACTAATATACCGAGTGGTACAGCTGCCCCTTCCACCCCAGTTTTATGCAACCCGCAGATTAGTGCCTAACCTGAAAACACTGTCCTTGGCTGCTCACAACAATGTCTGGTTTTACTACGCTTTCTACAATTGTATCAATATATATATAATCATGATTAGACAGATCAAATACGTTTTACGCTTTCAAGTTGAGCTTGAACGTTTTCTAAAAGTTAGTACTGTCTACAAGGGACAATGGTGATGATCAAACTGAGTTTTTAATGATTTGGTGGTAAGACGTGTAGGATTGCAAGACGCCACTCAACGGTCTGCACCTTAGAAGTACATTAGATAGTTTTTGAAGCGCTGGTTCATAGTGATGATAGTCTATTGTGAAGATGCATGTATGAAATATGGATGTATCCATGTATACATGTACATTTTCTTTTAATGCCCGTTCCGTGGCCCATATTTTCCACTTTCAAATATTTTAGAGAACTGATTCAGTTGTAGGCCTAATAATGTATGGTAGAACTACAGTCTCCTATCTCGAACAGTATAATGTGTTAGAGGCACTAATAATAATCATAAAATTAATAATAATAATAATAATAATAATATTAATAATAATAATAATAATAATGAAAAGGCTTCGAAGAAACAATATTCTTCAAAGGCTAAAGAACCTATGCCAGTGGTATGTTACGACATCAGGTAATTTAATAGGGAGAAGCACCAACAAAGTTTTATGGGATAAGATGACGACCAGCGTCCATCGAAGACAAGGCATTCCAAGAAGAAGGATGTGGTGATGAAGAAAATGGAACGTAAGGATAATTATAATAGAACATAGCAATAACAATGGTACTTAGGTTTTCTACATGAACCATGGGTGTATGTACGTATATTTCACTGATGCATTCATGACATTGAAGAAGTAATAGTCAATCGTCAATAGTCAAGCGGAGAAAAGTTTTCGAGGAACCTGAAGATTTCCAGCAGTTAGACTATTTTATACAGAATATTAATATCACGGTCATCAGTACATAACTGAGGTAGGATGCGACGAGTTATTATGGTAATTCACTGAAGCTCATTAGAGGCTGAGAATCGTCGCTAAGGAGTAACAGAAGACATGTCCACTCTTACGGGTACGAATGCAGTTTCAACACACATCTTCCTTTCCCCATACACGTCCTGAATTATAACCTTCTGTCTGGAATCCGGGATAAATTTTCATTACTTTCAAACTGTCCTACATTTTGAAATATTACTTTCAATCACGGTCAGTTTGTTATATTTAAGTTGAAAATGTTGCAGAAGTTATTGAAATAATGTTGCATTTAAAATTTCTGCCGCATGACGGAATATCAGGCATATTTTTGGCAAGAAACTCGGAGTATTTTACGAGCTCTTGGAAAACAATTCTCATCGATGCATCAGGCCATAATTCCTCATTTCTATGCGCATAAATTGGGATTTCATTCTTTTTAGATTTGCTGGGCGTTCAAGAATGTCATCCATGTGTGATAGGTTCATTTATGCTCGGCGATTCTGAACAATGATAAGACTGCCGAAACGTAGATGTCAATTGGGTGAAATAATGGGAAATAAAGGCGAATTATTCTAATGTGGGGAAGTCCAAAAGAAGCTGAGTGCTTTTTTCTTCCAGCGAGAACAACGGTTTCAATCGCCAATAAAGGTCAGAATTTTTAAACTGCATTTGCTTTTGAGGGAACGTAACTCCGATTAAGTTTTCAGGTGAATATTCTCCCTAGCGAAATCCAGTTTCAAAAATTAATTTTGTCTTCTTTGGTCTGTATTGCAACCGTGCGTCAGAAAAATATCGTAACGTGCATCATGCAATATGTTTTAGTTTAAAATTAACCACATTCAGTTAATAAATTGTGTTTTAAGCTTATTCTCGTCCTACATTGACCTTGAATGTCCCACATTTTGAAGCCACCTGTCCTTCTTTATGCAAACGCTCCCTCGTCACTCTGTACAAATGCCACTGCTATGTATAAACGTTAACAAGGAATATGTGATGATTATCTAAAAAGATGACGTCTACAATAGGTGTTCCCAAACTTAAGTTTAATTCACGGCTCACTGTTTTTTCTTTCGAAATATTTCGATGTATTCGCTCTTTAAAATAATTTCAGATGCTGGGGAACAGACCCGATATGACACTAAATCTTTCGAAAAGCACACAAATCGATGGAATACTCGAGAAGCATATCGATACTTCATGCCCTATCTGTATTTTCATATTATTCGACAACTTACCTGTTTGAAAAAGGATTTTCACAATTGACAAACACGACAACCGGAATCGGAAGAGATTTTATACAGTAGATTAAGAATTATGGGTGCATTTTTCCATCATGCTTCCCCGTTTTGAACAATTATTTGTGCAAAAGTAAATAACAAAGTATATATTATAATATGGAATTAATACTGAAATTCTAGAAGACAAATTGAGGCAAATATCCGTTTATAGGAAGAGGAGTTAGTTATTGGAATAATTCACCTAGGAATATGCTCAACAAATTTCCAATTTCTTCGCAAATCATTACGAGACTAGGTAAATGATTAACACGGAATCTCCCACCTGGGAGACAGCCCTAAATGCAGATTACTTGTAAATGAATTAATGAATGATCGCCAAATTACTCACTGGGTCGCAGTAATAATATAATTACTGGCAGGACAATTTTTCGATTCTTATTACATTATTTAGGTTCTATTAAAGTTAATTAACAACATTTAATTATCTATTACACTTTCTTGCTGTTTTTGTTCCTATTTTACCAATGCATTATTTCAGGCAATTTCAGGGCATTATATTATACCACTACATCGTCTTTCAGAACAGTTGTTCTTCTGTTATTTTCGATTTCAAGAAAGGATCAGAATGGAAATAAGGAACATATAACAAAAATAGTTCCAAATGAGTTCATGTGAAACTCGTTAACACGAAGATTTCTGGTGGTAGAAGAAATCGTTTACTTGAACAGAAATATAATCGTTACTCCATTTACAAGTAGATGGGACAGAGTCATAATTTATTGGTATTCTTTCAGCTACATCTTGATTTCCCTGACTGCATAAAAGAAGTTCAAGTTTAATCTGATAAATTATATACATGCATCCATATTTCACACATGCATCTTCGCAATAGACTATAATTCGCCTTTTTTGTGTTCAGTTTTCAAGCCTCCCAATATGAACCAGCGCTGCCAAAACTATATAATGTACTTTAAATGTGCAGAGCGTTGAGTGGCGTCTTGCTGTCCTACACGTCTTACCGCAAAATCATTAAAAAGTCAGTCCGATCGTCAGCATTGTCCCTTTCTGATTCCCTTATTCTTCCTTTAGAAAAATCTTCCCCTACTCGCCTCACAAGATCCCACTATCCATTTGGATTAATATGTAACAACTTTACACATCGATTTCACTCGTAGCTTGGCTTTCATACCTGGGAGTGCGCTCGTGAAATGGCATCCACACATTTATACTAATAACAATTCGTGATACGTTCATGTCTGTAACGTAAATTCTCTGAATAATTTTACTCCATCCAACACACCAGCCTAATGTTAGGGCTGAACCTTAATTAAGACAACAGTCACATCCATTTCAACTTATCTTTCATCTTATCTCATCGTCACCATAAGACCTGTCTGTGTCTGAGCGACTATAGCAAAAGTAATCTTTGACCAAGAATTAATTCATACTGTTTAATCCCCACGGCAGCCTCATTCTCAACGTAAATGTCTTTGATTGCCTGCAATAACTTATATTTATCACATTATCTCTCTCTTTATCAACACTTTTCCCCTTGGCAGTCTATCATATACTTTCTCTACATCTGCGAACCATAAATTCACCGTCCATTTCTCTCCTAAAATTTGTAATGTCTTGCCTCATACGGAAAATCTGGCTCTGACGTGGTCTGTATAAGACAGGACAAAAAGGCTTACATCTACAGTAAGTACCAACCAACCTAATTGTCTATACTTTTCTTTCTACAATGTCAAACTTATCGTAATAAAGAAGTTAACAGGTACTCAAAAGTGTGATTTGGCTACCAACATGAAAGCACATAAGAATAATATATAATTTAGTAGTACACGAATCAAGTAGCCATGTTTGAAAGTATTCTACGATATTAAGGAATGTTCAAGGCAAAGGCATTTTTCAATAGTTAGTGATTTTTGTCTTGTTCATCACAATATCCACAATAAATAATTTTCCGTTACCCTTACCATTATTCTGGATAGAACTTCGGAGCACGCGTTGAAATTCTCTTTGAGAATGGCAATGAACATAGTTCGTTCACTAATTCTTCAGCACCTCACATTATAACATAAATTATCATTGGCATTTAGCTAGATTTGTTGATAACACCGTTGGATATATGGAATACTTATCTATACTTCCTTCCGGTTATGTCTGTGAAGTTTGGAAATACCCGAGACCAAACCTTCTATTCTGTACTCCCCGTACACTGAAGCTTGGAGACGCTATTTGATTCTAGACACTGTTCGCTCGAGGCGAATGAAATGGATTTCACTTTTGAAGGGATTCGGTGACTTCTACCACGCAGCATATTGCGCCTCTGTCTGAGATTCCCGCAGTTTCAGTTCACTTGTAGATTTAAGTCATTTTCAATCTCTGATGCTACTCTAGTTTAGCGAAGGTTGAAAACGGATACAGAATATAGGAGAAGTGTTTCTATTGCACTGGTAACAGGATACCGTAAGGCTTGTGCTCATGTTTAAAAACTTATGATCTGTAATTGAATACATTTATAGTATAAGGAAACAGTTTCCGCTGATAAATAAGATACAAGTAAACCTATTCACCTCATGCGATAATGAAGCCATAATGTTTCAAAATGACAGGTTAAGAAAACTGTTTCCCCAGCTAAACAATATAATTGTTATCTTATTCACCTTCCATTATAACGAGGCCATAATACTTCAAAATACGGGATTGTGTAGCTGGCCTTCGTTTGTTTCCAGATCCTCGCAAGAATTTAAAATTATTTCGAAAGTCTGAAACAAGCCATACTCGGTATCAAGCAAATCAGAAAACGTTTAGTTTGAAGTGAATTATGATGTCGTGATAAAAACCACGGAAACTCTAGTTTTACGTGAAATCTGACCCAGATAATCTAAATAATTCATCAAGAAAATTTCACTTATTATCCGGGATTTCATCCAGTGA
Organism: Anabrus simplex; assembly: GCF_040414725.1. Classification (NCBI taxonomy): domain Eukaryota; kingdom Metazoa; phylum Arthropoda; class Insecta; order Orthoptera; family Tettigoniidae; genus Anabrus; species Anabrus simplex. The sequence continues at coordinate 1,402,628,750 of NC_090265.1, forward strand.
ATATGACATTCCGCTTTCACACCTATACTCAGTACCAGGACACAAATTAAAACTGCCCCATATATATCGATATTTTCCGGGGGTTAAAAGTGAAAAATGTCAACATTATTGGAATTTTTCCCTCGGTTACAGGCGAAAACCTATAATTTTGCCAAATTTCTATTTTCTAGCTCGTCTGGAAGATTGTGCTGCCATCTCGATTTGAAGGAGAGATGCAAAAATGACGACTTTCAGGGAAATAAAGCTAAAATATATGGTGGTGGTCATTATTACGCCTGAAACGGACAAGTCAAGCTGTCAGTGGAGATGGCGTGGAATGACATCAGTGGACGAATAAGTTTGAGTGGTGTTTTTAAAAGAAGAAAAGATCAAAATATAAAGGTAAAGTTGGAATTCAAGAGGACACATTGGAGAAAATATTCGTTTATAGGGAGGAGAGTTAGGGATTAACTTACCATGGGAGATGTTCAATATATTTCAATATCATTGCAATCATTTAGAAAAGTCTAGGAAAACAACAGATACGGAATCTGCCACCTGGGTGACTGCCCTAAATGCAGATCAGATGATTGATTGATTTACTTAATTGTTATTTTTACAGGTTTGATTTAGTGTTGTATGTGTCATAATTAGTGTTTCAACAGACTGAAAATCTTTAATGTTGCATTAATTGAGTTGGCACCGAAAAGATATGGCGTCATTCTAAAAAAAAGAAAGAAAGAAGAATGTTGGTTTGGTTATAAATTTAGTTGGCATAGAATATATATATTTATACACCGCAAGCAATTTAGTATTGCTAGGCGAATTCCATACCTCCGTTAGAAATAGACTACAGCTTGAGGCACATACATGTATAAGTCAAATACCTTGGTTCACTGTTGGAGTACAGACGATCACTAGAAGTAGGTATCAAATATCACCTATCAGCCAAAAATAGCTTTTCCTATAGCCTAGATCCATTGTTAAAATCACTGGGTATTATTGTTTGATTTTTGGAATGTTTGGGAACAAAATCTTCATAAACGTGTAACACATTAGGGGATACAGTTCGGTCTGTCTGTCTGCCTGTCTGTCTGTACGTGAGGGATATTTTCAAGAACCACTGTATGGATTTTGATGCGGTTTTTACTATTCCATTAAACATTTGTCGAGATAGATTTATGCACAGAAACATTGACCTATGACCAAAGGAACCCGAGTAGTAACGATTTCAGTGAAGAAAGTCGAAGGAATCGGACGTCCGTACGCATTTAAGCTGGCGCTGAACTATTACAGATGCATCTATACTATAGGAATAAAAGTTGCTTAGCATAAAAATTTGATGACAATCTACAACACCGAACTCTAGCAAGTACACAAATCGTTGAGATTGGGAAAGACGAATGAATTCATTGAGTTCGTTGGGTGGGTTATGCTGCTTGGGTGGAGAACAGGCAATGGTTAAAAGCCATTATAGATTTAAGACCTAACGGATGGAGACCGCTTAATAGCTCAAGAACAAGATGACTCAATGATCACATGAAGGTGAATTAGAAAGCCATATTAATGACTGAGAAGGCCTTCGTCGCAAACCGGCAAGTCATATCACAAGACGGATGGCACAAGTCAGTTCAGTTTGCTCCTACGTCGTTTTGTCATATCTCTATTCCTCATGTTTTAAATTTGGGTGTATTTTGCCACAGTACGTAAACTTTGCAGTTTTCACACGTATAATTCAAAGTTTTCACACTCTTATATTAAAGACAGGATCATCCAAACTCAGCACGAACATTGATCCTCTCAGTAGCCATATGTGAGCCGAATTCTCTGTTTCTAGCTGTCACATAAGTATCCGAATAATAATGCAGTGTGTGAAAACCTTATAAAAAATTCTTCTTATTGGACGTGTCTAACTCAATCTAACCCATAAATAGAGGAGACGAGAGAAAATGTTACAGGATCACCCATTTAGACTGCTAAAAGTGGCGCCTTTTAGTTCAATCAGTTCGTCGATACAACGTACCCTTTAGCAGCAGTTAGTGTGTCTATGAAGGTCTGCAATATTGTAAACATGCATATACTTTCATTCGTCGATTTGCAGCGATCAAGGAGTGGTGTCTGACATAATAATTAATACTTCACAAACCGATAGTAACTGTAAGCAAGAGGGTGTCTGCTGTTGTAATCAATGCTCTCCACAACGACTTTGACCGGCTGTAGGAATGGGGTCCTCCTCCAACTGCTGTGTAACTGTGTAAGGAGGGCCTACTATTGTGATGAATACCCTTCCCGATTGGACTGGCAGAAGGCAATGGAGCTTGCAGTTCTCCACAAAACTCCTCTAACCATCTGTGTCTAGAAGAAAGAAAGGGGGCTTGCCATTGTAACGACAACTCTACAAATCGATTGTGACCACACAGCAAATAAGGTGGCCTTCTGTTTTATCGATTGTATCGATTGTGAATGGCAGTAGGCAAGTTAGCCTGCCATTATCATTACTACTCCGCAAATCCCACTTTACGTTGGATACATGCAGTTTAAAAATTATTGTTCACTGTGTGTACAGTAATTTACTTCTATATCCGTAACAATGTAAAATACCGTAACGAAGCACGGGCGCATTTGCTCTTAGGACCTATAACATGATATAATCATGTAGCACTTCTCCTCCCTTTTCCCCGGTGAACAAAGTTATTTCCTTCTATTTTCCACTTAACATAGCAATCCTCGACTAGAACAAGGGAACTGGTGTCAGTCCAAACGTAGTCACTGGAGTTACCGGATGATTTGAAGCTTAAGTACAGAAAACTTTCGAAAATGTATAAAGGTGACAGTGGAATATTTTTGCATTCATTATTATTTTATATAAATTATTCGTAACATCATCAAATCACAATCATTGATACGTTAACGCTACGTAAAGAATATTATATGTATTTTTAAAAGTGATTTGATAGAGTATGAGGATGTTCTTGTAGAATGAAACATGTCACTCATTGTATATTATTGATTTTTAACAGGTAAGTTATTGTGTTATATATGTTACAATTCATGTCCCGTCCGACTGAAAAAGCTTTAAAGTTTAAAGTATTCTTCTGTTAGTTCAACTTCATATATTTCAGGTCTTCTTCGGTGTCTAATATGAGCATCTTCTCTAATTGTAGATAACAGCGCATTTTTATGCCTATCTGTTTGTCAGTTTGTATGTTTGTATATACTGGTATCCGGTTGTAACGCTAGAATCATTGGAGTGATTATAATATCTCCATTGGCTTACGCTGCCTGTATAATTAGCAGTATCCACAAACTATATGCGTTCGAACTGCAGAGCATTAAAAATTGTATAAAAGTATACGCGAGACCACAGCTACAATAACAGCTTTTAAGTTTTCAATGATAGAATTACTGCGCTAAGCACGGAATAATATTCCATATCACGCGATCCTCTGAGAATTTCATTGGATTTTTGCTGCTACCTAGATGATCTCCGGAGCAAGGTTTCAGTGTATTAAATATCGAACTGAAATTATAGGCAAACGATCAGTAATGGTTCTTGCGAGAACAACTCTAGGAAAATAAGGCCACGTTTTATAATTTTATATATACTACCTAAATGTTAAGGATCTCCTCAAACTATATACTTAAGTATCGTGGATATGAAAAGTCCTAAAATGTATCCGTGACCACATGTCTATCTTTACAAGGTCATGCACAAGAACAGCTTTTATGTCCTTTATCAGTAGAAACTTCGCGCTAGGTATGCACATGGCATGCGAGACTCTCGTATTACCAGTGCCTAAACTATTGTAACTCGAGAAACCCTTGGCATATCATTATGCAGTTTCCACTGTTTTGTCTACAAGATTTCCCAAGGAAGACTTTCAATTATTAAATATTGAACTGTGATGGAAGGAAGGCTAGCAGTAACTATTTTTCGGAGACAGGTTGAAAAACTGACGGAACACGAAAGCTTCCTTGGCTGAGGCTGTCTAAACCGTTAACACACCCTCAAACTGAATGTGTAAAAATTTTAGATCCTAAAGGTTTCTACAAACAAGTCAGTAGGACCCTCACCCCTATCTTTAAAATATCACAGACAATATCAGATTTTATATTCTTGAATGGCAAATTTCTTGTGGTAGGTACAGGAAATTCATTTCTGAGATTCGTCTTTACCGTGGCTAAGCTGTTAATGACAGAATTTTACAACAAACATTTTTTCCACATTATACAGTCTAGGAAAACACATATCTGTCCTTAAAAGGTCACTCACAATGACAGATTGTATATTTGTAAAGCTTAGAAATCCTGGTCTAGGTACGGGAAGAGCATTCTTGAGACACGACATAATGTTCACGAAACCTCACCTGTGCATACAAAGAAGCCCTCAATTTAACAACTCCCCGCTCAACGTCTTCGCCCTCTATTTTTATACAAAAGTAGGGGAAAATCAATTATTTGCACGATAACTGAAAATTGGATGGAGGAGAAAAGCTATATTAATAAACATTAACTAATATCATCCCAAATTTCATATTTTTGAAAATAAATTCATTCCACATTTAGTGGCAATGAAACAAACATCAACGAAAAAGATGTGTATATTTAACGCTAGTTATCGTTGGAGGTGTCATCACCAGAAGTTTTCGTCTAAGCTCTGACAATCAAGGTTTACCCAATGTTTATTCAAATCCATTTCACTTCAATAGCTAAAACTGGTCCTCTTCTTCTTTCAACTTCATGTTCCCTTCGTGTTACATAAAGTACACAATTGCCTGGATTTGCAAAGCCACGGATAAAATAACCATAAAATATGCTGTATTTGTGGATTAAAGTAACAATGCACATAAACGTATGTACCCAAAGGTATTCTTTGGAGATATCATTACTGTAGTGTTTTCTGTATAAAACCTGATCACTTGCACACGGCTGAGCCGAGGCTGGCTGGCTGAATTTCCGGTTTCACTTCCCACATTGTAGTCAGTAATCCATGTCCATTTACGAATATTAACTTATCTTTGTATGTAAATGTTATTATAAATAAGAATCGGCCAACTGCGTTCGTGTACAGTTTATTAGGAAGTTCCCCGGGCAATTGCCTCCTTCAAGAAATTCAATTCACGATCATTGTCAGTATGTTCGAGACTACTGGTGTAGTGTTAAACCAGAAACACACGTAAAGACGTACAGTGGTTTAAATGTAAAACCGGCTGATCCCGCAGCACGTGCGCAGTATTGCGAATGCTTTAATTCATCAGTGACTGACCCTCACCTTGTGATCCCTATTGATGAATCGTGGTCCCATCTAACTGGGCATATAAACACTCACAGCACACGATATTTGAGTTCGGGGAATCTACATTGCATAGAAAAATCATCTTTATGATAGGGTAAGAGGAGTTTGATGTGCGATTAGCTCAACCGAGATAATTGGTCTGTGATTTTATGACGATATGCAGGAAATGGAGTGCAGTTCCGAAATGCAATCCTCACCCCATTTTTCCACCAGCTAACTAAAGAATTAAAATCAACAGTATTCCGCAAGTGCTCATACAGCAGAGGAGTACCAGGAATTCTATTAAGGAAATGTTTGAAGGTAGAGTTATTAGTGCCGTTTATGACTCACCCGTTCTGTAAATCTAACAGTTCACGCACATTGGGGAAATTTAAGGAAAACATAGGAAATGTAATAAGAAGGTTGCCGGACTAAATCGTGTAAATCAAAATGTGCTCTCACAGTAAAATGTGTGATAGCTGGTAAAGGACGATATTTTCAATATTTGCTATGAGGTAAGAGTTTAATATTATGTATTATTCTGTAAATCCAGATTTACAGATTTAAGAAGCGAAGACTGAGTACTGGCCGGCTGTGGTGTTACGCAAGCCAGCCGACCAGCCAGCACATGTGCACAGTTTTTATTTGTATTCGAAAAACCTTGCATTCCCACGGTGGAAGACATGTGAAATATTTTTTCTAAGAAATTGGTATATGCTGTATTTGGAAACGGTGCATGTTGTGTACCACTTCAAATGTATAAATAAATAAACAAACACATAAATATCGAATTACTACGGTATACAATGAGTCTATTGCATCTGAAGGACTTTTTGTGTAGTAACTAAGACGAAATGGGTTCCATTTCTTGATTTTACTATCATCTAAAATCTCACACTTGACAGTTAAACTGAGAGTTCGCTCTCAGTCGATTATTTATCTTCGATGAAGACAGTTTCCAGCAGTCAAAGGGATAATAGAGCAGTGAAACTGAACAATGAGAGACGTGAAAGAACATTACAAGAGGGAATGTGAGTACGATAGAGGTAATACTGCATTGAAGAGAACGCTGAAAGCAGGCGAAGAGGAGACCAAATAAGATTCTTTATTTTTAAGCTCCTAAAGAATTTATCTTGTTCCATTATTTACTCCTTATCCGATGTTTCGCCATGTTTTAAACACAGCCAATCTACGGGGACTGTTATCTTCCTCTCAAGAATGAAAGAGAAGTGATACATAACGTATAGCTGAGGTGAACATGATAAAGTCGACTGGAACAGGATGAGCTGTGTAGAAGTCACTTCATCTCCACTGTGATCTGAAAATACACTGCCTAGCAATATTGTTACCATCGGAAGTGGTGCGTGATCATACTAGCTTACAAAATTGTGAACATCGATTTCTAACATCTTAGTTGGCCACGCTGTAGTAATTCATATTATAATTGATAATGTCAACATTTTTATTCGTTACAAAAGTCAACACCTAGAATAAAAATGCATTGAAACGTTGGGCAAAGCGTCAAGGTAAATTATAAGAGCTGGCTGTATATGCTTATATCACAATATTTCCACGAACCTACTACGCAGGCGTAGCAGGGGGAGAGGTGATACTCCCACGTGGCGCGTCCCAGATGGCGGATAGGGGGGTCCTAACCGGCTTGCCGGCGGACTTGAGGGAATGAAAATACCTCTCGCGGACCAAACACACAACCCCCTGCGGGTGGGGCACGCACATGTAGAATACACCCACGGTATCCCCTGCCTGTCGTAAGAGGCGACTACAAGGGGCGACCAAGGGATGATTGAATTAGAACCATGAAACTATTCTTGATTCGTACCACCATGCGGGGAACACCATGGGTTGCATGTACTTGCGAGTAGTATCACTATATTGGTACGAAATATGTTTGTGATTAGTTGCAGTAAAAAGCCTGGTCTGGTGGATTCCAGTACCCGTGCGTTGTACCCATGTTGGCAACACCGCGGGTCTGGGCGTAGCCCGTGAGTTGTACCGCTATATGAGCGGCACCGTGGGTCAGCGTTGCCTGTGACAGGTACCCACTATGTGAGGAACACCACGGGAATACCGGCGCCCGTGACTAGTACACCTAGGTGAGGAATCTTACCGGTTTGCGTTGTCTATGAGTGACGCCATTGTGTGAGAAACACCATAGGTCTGCGTTCCCTGTACGAATTGCAGTACTTGTGAGTAGTGCCATCTTGTGTGGACCACCGTGAGTCTTCGCTACTTTTGATCAGTACCCCAAAATGACAAATACCATGGTTCTACTTTACTCGCGACATGTACCATTCTGTAGGGCCTTAGACGTGAATTTAGCACCCCTTCAGACATGAAGCATCATTGTGCTTTATAAATGGTCCCTTGGTCAGTAATACTCTAATTAACTACCTTCTTTTTGAGTCTGATCCACTGTTTTTGTTTGTTTGTTTGTTTGTTTTTTGTTTGTTTTTGTTTTTTGTAGGGTTCATGTCCATCCATTCATTCTTCATGACATTTGTTTTGGTCAGTGGATGAATTTGAATTCCTGTTATTTCATTTCGTACCATTAGGGGGCGATGACCTCGATGTTAGGCCCCTTTAAACAACAAGCATCATCATCATCAGCACAATATATAAAGTTAATATGACTGCTCTTGATACTCATTTCCAACATTCATGTGATATTCCTACGATTAATGTGCAGAGTTTCTGATACGACTTGCAGAGATATGGCATTTGCTATTTCACCCAGTAGCTGCCTACGCGTAGAATTTCGATATCAATAGTAGTCAGTATGATTTTTATTATATTGATAGTCGAAGATAATTCAGGTCTGAGGTATAGGACATAAAAGAGAATGCATGAAACATTTGATGACAGTTAACCCTACTCTTCACACCACCATGTGTACGAGGAAACATTCATGGAGTCTAAATTTGAATTATGAAAAATGTAAGTAAACGTTTGGTTTTGAGTAAAAAGTATACATGAAAACATACTTTTTCATCAATCTGAAACATGTACAGATGAACGAAAAATATAACTTCAGTTATGAGTCGATTCCAGACAGTATATACCGCGCATAACTAGGCCGTAACGTAGTTCCCTCAGGTGGTCGATGTACTGAAGGACAATATCGTTTCCTTCATTCGCATGTGCTGTGTCATAAAGCAGTGTCCGATCACCATACCCGTATAGCGATGCGTCTCTCCTCTGATGATCATACGTTGGGGTAACTAAATAAACATATCTTATTTGAAGACATAGCTTTGTGGAGCACCTATAAAAATCCTCATAAAAGTCGGAGGAAGGGGGAAAGGCGGAAAAGGGAAGAGATGCGGGCGAAAGGCGCCTATCAGAGCTTAGCGGTAAACAAGTGATAGACTTTCCAAGGGATCACTTTCAATAGAGGCGGGTAGGGATTTCCGGACAGAGATCATGTCAGTTTGTTGTCTCAGTGGAATGAATATTTTTGATGGTTGGGGAAGTGACTGTTAATTAGACTTTCAATGCGGTGCTTTACTCTGCAAGTTGCTTATGTGGAACGCCTATAGGGTAGACCATACGTCAGTTTGGGCTGAATCATGCAAATATGAGCTGATCTTATTCACCGTGGACTGAGGCCCCGCAATTCCTATAAAGGAACCGCGTGATTTTTGTTGTGTTGCACTTTGCCTCTTCACACTGTATATTAAATATTAGGTTATCACAGATATACACCGACTGGCCAAAATTCAATGGAAGACACTGAATGTGATGTTGATAACGATTTGCTCAAAACCCACAAAATGTCAGAAATACGGCGAGGCATCGACTCTACTAGGAGTTGTAATCATTCAGTAGGTATCTGGACCCACGCATCTTGAACTACCCACAATCGCTCTTGTGTATTTGGTGCGGGTTTCATGGAGCGTACACCAGCATCAACAGCATCCCATAAATGCTTGATTGAAGATCGGGGATCTGGATGACCAGTTCATGGTCGTAACTTCACTGGCGTGCTCCTCCAACCACCTCCGTGACACCACAGACCGGTGATACCGAGCATTGCCCTGTTGAAAAATGGCATCTCCATCAGTGCACGCTAGGGCCAGAAAGCGATGCAGATTGAAAGAATTTCCACATAACGTGCCCCGGTCAGAGCTCTTGCAGCCAGATAATGGGGCCTAATTGCAACCATAAGAACGCCGCCCAGACCAGAACAGAGCCACCACCCGCCTGGACACAACCTGGTTGACACGCGGGATCCATAGATTTTTGGGCCATACACCACATTTTCACGCGCCCATCAGCTCGATACAACTGGAACAGGGATTCATCGTACCAGACCGCACAACGCCACTGTTCCGTGGTCCATTACCGATGTTCACGTGCCCATTCACGTCGTTGAGGCCTGTGTCGAGGTGTCAGCAAATGTACACGAATTGTTCGCCGACTTTTTAAGCCTATACGGAGCAGTTTCCTCCTTACCAGTCCTGGTAGAAATAGATTCCTGTTTCTCAACATTCAACTAGGCGGTGATCTGAATTATAGTAGCCCACCGAGCACCCAGTATGGTTCTTCGGAGGTGTCGTGATGTCCGTTCGTTAAACACCTGTGGTCTTTCTGTGCAGCAGTTTATGCGGGTGGTAACATTCTCTCTGTGATATTGAAGATCCACGCTCGACACTACTGACCTCGGAAACCCAAATTCCCTGCAATACTATGACCCGAGCGCCGTGCGCCAATGACCATCCCACATTCAAAGTCGGTTAACTCGTGAGGTGTTGCAATCCTCACGACGGACTGCTGAGTTACACTGCAACTAGCCGCAACGCTCAGGAGTCATACACGCCACATTTTCTTAAGGTACACCAGTTCCCGTGACTTTTTGCCACTCATTTTATATACCAAATAATTTGAAACTAGTGCAGTTTTGAATGATATTTTTCAGTAATTTTTAACAGTTCGTGATGGAATTTCTGGACCTACTGTACTCGTTCTTCTTTATGTACTCTTATTTACATACTCGATATTCTGACTATTTACACCGCGCTTCGTGGACAGATTCTCCACATCGGACTGTGGAATAATGGCGTCTTTCTTATTTTGTATACATCTGTACACTACAATGTCGTCGGCATATTGGAACATTGATGATGAAGCGACCTGGGTGATTGGGCACATAGACAGTAAAGAGGACAGCTCCAAACACAGAACATTGCATTACTCCCAATATTACTGGAGCAGGCGATGATCGAGCACCTGCCAACACCACACACATGATCCGACCCTCCAGGAAGAATCTCCCCCATGAAAATAAATTGCATCCTACGTTGAGATGCTGTAGTTTCAACTGAAGCCGTTGTTGTGATACCAGGTCGAAGGCTTTGTTTCAAGCTAGTGTCATACAGTCAGTGTAAATCCCTTCAGTTTTATCCAAATGGAATTGCCAACGACCTTTGTCAATAACATTAGGCAGGAAGAAGTGGGAAGAAACCACGCTGATTGGTGTTAAGGAAGCCTTTTTTCCGTATGAATTCTAGCACTATAAATCCAAAGTTCAGATAGTCCAAGCCGACTTTCGTCCAGTATGAGTTCTACATTTCTTTTCCGGCTCAATGGCTAAATTGTTATCGTGCTGGCCTTTGATCACAGGGGTTCCGGGTACGATTCCCGGCAGGGTCCTGAATTTAAACCATCATTGGCTAATTTCTCTGGCACGGGCTGGGTGTATGTGTCGCCTTCATCACCATTTCCTCCTCATCACGACTCGCAAGTCGCCTACGGGAGTCAAATCTTAATACCTGCACCTGGCAAGCCGAACATATCCTCGGACACTCCAGGCACTAAAAGCAATACACCATTTCATTTCTACATTTCTTTCTTATTTCCACATCCCTATGTTCATCAAATGACGCAATGACCCCGGATGCTTGCTAGCCGTTCAGTGCACGTAAATCCCTGGTTCTGTGCGGACCACACGCATTTTCATCATTTCATTATTGCTAATGAATGCATATCACACGGATTGCTCTCTGAGATTAGAAACGATGATGATGGTGAAAATAGCAATGAATTATTATTATTATTATTATTATTATTATTATTATTATTATTATTATGATTATTATTGTTGTTATTATTATTATTATTATTATTATTATTATTATTATTATTATTATTATTATTATTATTATTATTATTATTATTATTATTGAATTCCCACTTCATCACTGTCAGCAGTGAAATTTATTGAAGACTGCTTGAACTATACAACGTCCACTAAGTTTCGTGTATCTTCACATGGTTTCACCACACTTGTTTCCGAAGTGTCAATATTCATCGGCACATTGGGAATGATACATTAATTGAGGGGGTCTCCCTCTGGAGGTTGGAGTTGGATACGGCGTAAAGGTGGCTGCATAAGGTAAAGCAGAAATATCACCTAACTATGTGAACTTTATCTACGTGTGGCAAAGGGAAGATTCTAGCGATTCCCTTAGCATCTAACTGTTGGGTCGATATGATATGCGTTTCGTCAATTTTAATGTACGGTTCTTCTTCTTTCTGTTAGAACTTGAAATTTAGTTTCCCTAAGCGGTCTACGGATTTCATATAAAACTCCTAAATGGGACTATGTAAAATATAAAGCGCAATAGTGTATACCCTCGTTTCCCTTATTCACTTTGTTTCGGTTCTTTTTCTAATTCTTCTACCTCCATCTTTGGACTTAAACTTTTCCTTATTCACCAAGTAGCATTGCTTTTTCTGTTGTCATTGGGCCTTAAGTCCTGTTAAGTATTATTATTAGTCTTTTAATTGGAGTGCTTGAGTGTGTTCAGACTCAATTCCATTAAGTTCCCGGCTTTTCATTAACCTCTGTTTTCATGCTATTGACCATATAGTATGAGCTATGCTTCACGGGTGTGTCTCTCCTATGAAATAAGGGTAGCGAGTGTGAAAGCTGTTTAGCTTTTAAACGCAGAAAGTAGAATTCTGCTAAATGTAACTAGAGGTGTTATTAATGTAAATTCGTTAATCTAATGTGAATTGGAAACCCACCAGGCAAATGTACACTGTGAATGGCAAATTTCAGTTCAGGGTTCCAGGCCGATCAAATATGTAACTTTGAATTTGAGGGTTCGATTACCCTCTTGGTAACTTCCTTCTAGAAGCATCGGCGTCTTCTCTTTCGAACAAATTAATTTTCTATATTCCGCCTACTGTGGGACATCATTTGTATTGGCTAGTGCCTCACAATTATTGGAAAAGACTGCTAAATTTGCATAAGACCTATTAATATGATTTCGAATTTCAGTGAGAATGGAAGTCCTTTCTCCCCTATTTGTGAATTTATTAAGTTTCAAAGCACGTCCGTTTGCTATCTGTTGTTAAATCTCTATCATTGATGTTGTTTCCTCGAAATATGTTCCTTTGGTAAAGAAACAAATTTAATAAATATGTTTTTCAAAATGTAATCTTTGGTTCATGCTTTGTCCGCCCATTTACTAGTCACGCTCCTTTCCATCACTGGACCATGAAGAACAAGGTAACAAATATTATCGTACTGTATCCGACACTATGAAAAATGCAGGTCGATATTATTACACTTAGGCTGATTGCGTGTCAAATGTCAATTAATTTACCGGCTTAAGGTAAAGCAATAATTTGGTTCAAATTGAAACTGTACGTGGAAAATTAGATTGCAAGGCATTCATTGTCCCTATGCGTGTTTTTGCTACAAGTTTCATTGCTGCCATACAAGTCTTAAATGTTAGTTTCAACAGTGACATTTCTCGTATTATCTAAACAGAATGAAGCTGCTAACGGAACATTTTGTAACTGCACATTATCTCCTAAACTGGAATCACAGGCATTGTCGACCAACTCCTGTATCGGGTATCGATGGTAACTTTAAACAATCACCAACACCAAAGATGACATGAAGGAAATTTGGAAGAATGGCACTGACATTAAATTAGTTAGCTGATATAGGCATCTCCTCTTGAACGTTCAGCAATACTGGATACACTTACAACCTGATTCGATTATCCTATAACGGTTGTTAAATTGATACAGACAGAACGTGCAACAGCCAGGTGGCAGCACTGAATGACCGGTTGTTTGCTGTGTTAGCTTAGAGCATAAACAGTCCGCTGCACATCTTTGTAAAGTATGGAGAATTGTTGAAGCCAAATTAGTCTGAAATGAGTACAATGAGGCATGATATAATTCTTGTGGAGTGAGGGTACTAAATTCAGAAAGATTGCCAAGAGCCTGCTTATAATCTCCTATATCGTAGAACTGCACGCAGCCAACGTTACAATGGTCTCTTGGCGCCGTTTCCTCTGGGGTGTTTTTGATCACCTCCCTAACAGCCAAGGTCTGTCCCCTTGCAACTATCACGCCTTTGTTCAGTTTAAAAAGACCCTGAAAAGTAAGCGTATTACCAACGACGATGTGGCTCGTAGTGCTATGAAGATTGTTTAAACCTGCAACCAGCGTCGTTTCTCGTGAGGGATATACAGAAATTCTCTTAGCATTGTGTGAATGGTGAGGTTGAGCCTCTGTAGACTCCTTGGAACTGTCATCAGTACGCATTTGTGATGCGGTATATGCTTACAAATACATGGAGTAAAAGTCTCTAGACACCTGGGTACGCTTCAGTTGAACGAGCCTTAAATATTTTTATTGGTAAATTGGAGTAGATTACCACACCTAAATTTGTTAACAAAAATGGAATCAAAATAATAATGATTCACTGTGTTGCGTAAATCAAATATAATTCAAATATAAACCGGAATTATTTTTTACACTTTAATGAATCCACCAATACATGCACAAAAAGCACCTCATTTTTATGCATATTATCCAGAATTTGACATATATATTTTCCACCGTATTGGCAAATTTTAGATGCCGCCCACAAAAAAGGAGAAGAACGTGTGTGCAGCCATTTTCGCACGTACTTCATACCACTGCATCGTCATGAAATCGCTTCCCTCTCAGTTCTTCTTACAGTGGTCCAAACAAGTAGTAGTCATGAGATGAAAAATATGGACTGTAATTATGGTGCTCCAGAGGTGTCCAATGCATTTCCTCCAGTTTTTCACTTGTTACAATAGGGGTGTGTGGCCTTGTGTTGTCGTGCAGAATAAGCACATCTCGGACGGTTCCCGGCGATGTTTGTTGAGATATTCAGCTTTTGTCTCGACCAATAGGCTGCTTTTACTGACATTCATTCATGCAGGAAATCCGCTTGCAAAGTGTGAGCGTGGTCCCAAAAATCAGTCGTAAGCACCTTTCCAGCAGAAAGGCGTGTTTTGGCCTAATATTGCCCAAATGCACCTCCTTCCCGCTACTCCATGCTTCTTTGTTTTGACTCAGGGGTGTAATAATGAACTCAAACTTCGCCAGAAGTCACAAAGCGACACAAAACCCATAACCTTTCTATTCGTAGAGATTCAGATGCCTGCGACAAACATCCTAGCGGTTTTTGTTTTGTTAATGGGTGAGAAGACGGAGTTCCAACAAGGCAGACAATTTCCTACGGTCGAGTTCCTCATTAATGATAGCTTGAACACTTCCAAAGGTTATTCCTATGAGTGTAGCCATTTCAGATATATTTATTCGCCTATCTCATTCAATAAGATCGAGTACAACACGAATGTTGTCTGCAGGGATGCTTGTCCACAGTCGTCTTCTCTAGGGCTCATTTTCCACTACTTCTCATCCTGCCAAAACTTGTTTGTGCCATTCATGCAACTGGGTCTTTGAAAGGGTTGTTTCCCCAAACTGTGCATGGAGCCTTCTCAAATTTTCCGAAGATTTTGTGCCTTTTTTCGCTAGATGATGGTGATGATGCACTGCCCAAACGGACGTGTGTACCTCTTACTCGCTCATGCCATACTGAAGTGAGCGATCGCTCTGTGGTGTGTGACGCATCAAACCCCTACTCCGGATATCCCCACCAACATTCTCTCAAAGCCCTACCCATTTCTGTTTGCTACCACAGCCACTAATTTTAAATCCAGGTTTATATTTGATGCAGATGTTTAACTCTGTTAGGAAACTCCACTTAACATGAATGCCATGTTTTATTCACATTATACCAATAATGAAACGTCTTTGTACTTCTCAATTGAGAAATTTATATGCAGTTTGTATGAACTGAGTATATCACAACTGTTTCTCTCTATTTGTGGAAATAATGCATATTTGAATTCGCCCAACAGATGCCAAATAATTTCCAAGCCTACTTTTAATTAAAGTTAGGGATATGAACATCGCAGTCCACGAATTTAATATTAAACTCAATAAAGTCCACACGGCACTGTTTAATACTTCCATCAGGGAATACGTTGGACACCCTTACAAAACATGTATGAGTGTATGTGTGAAAAATGACGAGTAAACTTAACTTCTCTAACGCTCCTTAATATTCTGTTTCCATTTCTGGACTTTCTGAAATTGTTACAATTAATGCTTTTATATTTCTTTCCTCAAATTCATTTTTGTGTTTACAGATCGTCTTACTTATAATTTATATATGAAGCTCCTTCTGCGGATCCATGGTAGAGTACTAGCCTCTAAATCCTAAAACCGCTGGTTCGAAAAGAGCTGCTGAAATTGAATTTTTGAAATGGCTTGAATTTCCACTTGCCACTCCAGGTTTTAGGCTGACATATTTTCCTTCTTGTATCGCTGAAGCCACCTACGGTTGATAAACTAAAACTTTGCATCCTGTGGAATTGTTTACAATAACTTAAAGAAAAATATCTCTATCTTGGCAATAAAGCCCTCCTGTTGTTTCTTGTAAAACAGTGTATCTCTAAACATCTGAGTAACCGTATTGGTATCTCTATTAGTAATTAGGCAAGAAATTGAGAGGAAGTGGCCGTATCCCTTATTTGAATGGATGAATAATCGCGATATTGTCATATGATACTAAGTAAACAAAGAAAATCACTATAAAAGTCGTCCAGAAAGGGATTTTAGACTATTTGGGCGTTCTTTTCTGTCAAAAGAACCTTCAATTATTCATGCATTAATATAAATATTAATTCCAATATACATCATGAACTTAAAGTCGTAGTATTTGGTCTTGAATATTTTTCTGTTTATGTCATGAGATACTAGCAGGAATTGAAGTATGATGCATTTCGAGAAAAAAAAATATATTGGAACACCAGTTACTTATCATATATTTATCTTCACTTTCACGTCCACTAAATGACATAATAAAATTTAGGGATTTGGGGTCGCGTAATGGTAATAATCTGCTGACGCGTTTCGATCCTAGGACCAGGATCATCTTCAGAGAAATAACAAATAATGTATTAGCAACTGTCACTCCACAGTACTGTGGATCGGTTTATGTTTCTGAAGCATTTAGGAAGGTAGCAACGATGGTTAACGAACATCGCAGGAACATACACCTCTGTCAGCCAGAGAAGTATGCTCTGACACAATATCCCATACATAACGTGATGCAACTTCTGTCATTTATATAGAGAAACATTTTGTACCTAGAATCATTCGTGAGGCGATATAAATTGCTAAACACCAGAATAATTTTTACAAAGGTGCCAGATATATATTGAGTAGATCATGGCTAACCTCCATAGTTAACTCGTCAACATCTTTATCATTGACTCTAGAGGCTCAAGAACTAACTATGTTTCTAAAAGTCTCCCTGCCGTCAGTCGTTTTGCAATGGAGTGACAGTTGACAGTGACATTACTTATTATTGCTCTGAAGACGATCCTGCTCACAGGATCGAAATGTATCAATCCATCCATCCATCCATCCATCCATCCATCCATCCATCCATCCGTCCGTCCGTCCGTCCGTCCGTCCGTCCGTCCGTCCGTCCGTCCGTCCATCCATCCATCCATCCATCCATCCACCCATCCATCCATCCATCCATCCATCCATCCATCCATCCATCCATCCATCCATCCATCCATCCATCCATCCATCCATCCATCCATCCATACACTGGAGGAAAAAGGAATACCAACGCCAGGAAAACATTACTTTAATTGAATGCAATTTGGGCTCAGCAATTGTCTAGGCAACATAATTTGTCTTAAATTTTTAGGTCACAAGTTCATCTACGCGCGAGAGGACATGTGGCATAGTGGTGCATTAATAACCTCTGTAGTCGCCACGATTTTGAATGCAAGCATGCAAACGTGCATACATTGTATCGCAGAGGTGCCGCATGCCATTTTGTG
Source organism: Anabrus simplex (assembly GCF_040414725.1). Taxonomy (NCBI): domain Eukaryota; kingdom Metazoa; phylum Arthropoda; class Insecta; order Orthoptera; family Tettigoniidae; genus Anabrus; species Anabrus simplex. The sequence goes on from NC_090265.1 coordinate 1,402,646,228, forward strand.
GGATGGAGTTCCACGGCTGTTGCACTTGGTTTGTCAAATAACCAGCGGTTAATGCTGGTATTGGATGACGCTGGATTTGTCGTCCCGCAACGTCCCATACGTCTTCAATGGTCACGCAAGCAAAGGCAGTTGGACATTCTTTGGAGCACGTTGGGTGATAGCAGTAGCGTGAGGACGAGTGTTATCATGCTGGAAAACACCCTTATGAATGACAGCACTACCGGTTCAGTCACCCGTCTGATATACAAATCCTTTTTCAGGGTTCTTGGGATAACGACGCAAATGCTTCTGGTGTCAAAGGAAATCGCTCTCGAGGTCCTAATTCCTAGTATAGGTCAAGTGTGTCGACACCGAAATCAGCTCGGTTCCAAGCGCTCACCTGACCTCCTTCTTACAGGAATAAGACCATCACTGGCAAGAGACAGAAACGGCTTGCTCCTGAGAACACGACAGATCTCCACTCCGCCCTCCAATGAGCTCTAGCTTGACACCAACGATGTCAAAGATAGCAGCGATTTGAAGCTAGTGGCATGATCTCTACAGGAGGTCTGTCTCAGAGCTTTATCTCAAGTGTTCGATTTCGTACAGTTCTCTGCGTCACTCTGGTTCCAGTTGAAGTTTTAATGGCTGCTTCAGATGCAGTACGATCCATCAAAGCCATGTGACGAATACATCGGTCTGCTGTCTACGTAGTGGCTCGCGTGTGGCCGGACTCCTGTCTTCTTGAAACAGTGCATTCCAATGACCATTATTGCCATCACCCCTACCAAGACGTTCCTCAATATCGCGGAAAGAAAATCCACCTTTTCGTAACAGTATTACAAGGCCTACTTCAAAATCAGTAAGCTGCTGATACTGCATTATTCGTCTCCTTAAAGACACGTTTGGCTAACATCTACCTCAAGAAGTTAACACCGGACGATAACAAACGCTGACGAAGTTGACAGCGCATACTTAAAGCACACTTTCATTGCAATGTAATAGTGGCATTACAAGCACCCGTCTTCGTCAACTAGCGTGCAAATTTGAATACACGTCATGTCTCAGATGTGTAAACACTCCTCCACAAATTTTTTACCTAGCACAGCTCATTCTTGGTGATGGATTCCATTTTGCAATATTGTACGTACATAAGTACATACATACATATGCACCCATGATCCTTCCGGGTTGTGGGGAAAGTTCATATACGAAAACAGTGAGGCTGTAGATCGTTGTTATCTTGATGTTTTCAGTTAGGTCCTGTCTTTTGCAAGATATTCTAATCTCATCATCAGTAATGGGGTTATGAAATGTAATGGCGTATGGCTTTTAGTGCCGGGAGTGTCCGATTACAAGTTCGGCTCGCCAGATGCAGGTGTTTTGATTTGACACCTGTAGGTGACCTGCGCGTCGTGATGAGGATGAAATGATGATGAAGACGACACATACACCCAGCCCACGTGCCAGGGAAATTAACCAATTAAGGTTAAAATTCCCGACTCTGTCGGGAATCGAACCCGGGACCCCTGTGGCCAAAGGCCAGCACGGTAACCATTTAGCCATGGAGCCGGACAGTAATGGAGTTATTATGGATGAATACAGGAAGGTGATATAAAAATTATACGATTTAACCAGTGCGTTTCCTGAAGATTCGAAGAAACTTTTGGATAATTATTTATTCCGAGCGCTTGGAAGTCTGTATCCATCCATACGATCGGAAGAGTGCATTAAATGTTTTAATTTGAGGCAGGTTTATCCCTTAATACTCACGATTTAAATGGAGCACCATGCTAACATTCTGTGGAGTCAATTCCCTACTTAAAAGAGCAGTTGAAGTGAATGGAGTAGAAAGAGAAAGACTCCTGGTATTAAAGAAATAAAAAAGAGAGGATTGAGGACAAAAGTAAAAGAATGTGTCTTCTGCGTGCAAGGAAGGACATGAATTGCATTGCGTTAATATTTAAAGGAATACTACATTTTAGCAAACGATAATTTGACCATTCTAAATAAACAGTTGGTATCGTGCACTGTTAAGGAAAATCGATAATACCCACCGTCATACCTATGACGTACCTTACTGTTAGTCAGTAAATTATGACAGTGGACACCAATAGTTTAGAACGCGTACTTAAGGTAGCGAAGTGTTGACTTTGTGACTGAACTCACGTTTTATACTGACAGGAGTTGCAGTCACGGACATTCGTACAGTTTCTTCACTAATCATCCGGCAGGCATACAGATTTAAAATGTAACCTATTTATTACTTATATTAATTAATTTAATTTCATTAAAACTACAATAATACCCTACTTTGTTTCTTAATCGGTTTACCCTCAAGAGTCGGCTTTTCCCTCGTAATCAGCGATGGATCCCACCTCTATCGCCTTAAGGGTAGTGTTCTGGAAAATGAGACATTGTATAGTGGTATACAACTGGAGGGGAGGACCAGTACCTTGCCCAGGCGGCCTCACCTGCTATGCCGAACAGGGGCCTTGTGGAGGGATGGGAAGATTGGAAGGGACAGGCAAGGAATAGGGAAGGAGGTGGCTGTGGCCTCAAGTTACGTACCGTCCCAGCATTTGCATGGAGGATAAGCGGAAAACCACGGAAAACCACTTCGGGGATGGCTGAGGTGGTAATCGAACCCACCTCTACTCAGTTGACCTCCCAAGGCTGAGGGTTTCATCCCTCATACCACTTTTCAAATTTCGTGGCGGAGCCGGGGATCGAACCCGCACCTTCGGGGATGGCAGCTAATAACGCTAACCACTAAACCTCAGAGGTGGACCAATACTCCACTTACTGATACAAATATAGCGTGATTCAGCAGCCCCTTCCAATATCGTTCGTTGCAGTCCAACTAACATGCACATGGTTAAAGGAGTGCTATTCCTTTGCAGTACTGTATGGTACTAATGTTCAGTTAGCATATTTTTCACACAATTCTGAACGCTAGCGAAATGTTACATCATCTATTCGCAAAACATGACGCCTTGAAATCATGTAGCAACGTCCCTTTACCATGTAACTATGTTAATGTGTCATGCCTTGTGACCGGGTGTAACAAAGAGGGGAATCAATCCATAAAACAAGGTAACAGTGCAATAATTAATGCCATAAACACCGAACCGGATGGCGTATGCACTCTGCTCTCGTCGTACTACCAGCATGTTTCCAGCAGTGTAGCGTAGCGGACGTGGTTAGGCGTTCGCCTAATAATCAACAGAATGTGCCGGCGGCGTTTCGAATTGTGCATATTTCAAGTATTTTTTGCATCGGTGTGAAGTCTGAATACGTAAACATAGGCCCATGTTTTCCACATTCAAACAGTAGAACGACTTTGTTATTCATATTGTGCTCTGCGCACACTCCGCTGGTTAGGGCCTGAATGTACTGTAATCTCTGATGTCATTCGGCATGTTTTCCACAGATAAATACTTTGACATGCTCCTCATTTATGGGGATGCAAGGCAAAACGCGTGAGAGGTACAACGTCTGTACACCGAACGGTATCCCGACAGGTGCCACCCGGCTGCTACGACGTTCCGATATTTTGAAAGATGCCTAAGGACAACAGGCGTGATTACAAACTAGCCACCAGTCTGCAACAGGCCAGTTACATTGGATGAAACAGAAGAGGCCGTTCTGGAGACAGCTCGTAGTAATCAACACATCAGTAAAAGGGCGATTGCACGACAGGAGAACATCAGCCAGCCGTCCGTCTGGCGATTACTGCATGAACATAAATTTCACCCATACTATCTTCAGATACACCAAGAGCCCATGGACGTGATTTCGAAGCTTGAATGGAGTTCTGTCGAAGGCTATTAGGCAGGCGGGACAATGATGCAGCATTCGTATCGCATATCTTGTCTTTGGAGGAATCGCGCTTCCAAAATAATGCGAGCATCAATCGCCACAACTTGCATTATTGGAGTCCTCACTGAGTGCGACAGGCGGTCCATCAAGTATGATGGGGAGTTAATATTTGGTGCGGAATCTTGGAGGATCGCCTGATTGGACCTTATATATTTGAGGTCCGTTGGACGGGCCCACGCTACCTGCACTTTCTGCGTCAGGAACTCCCACTGCTGCTTTAAGATGTGCCCTTCAACGATCGTTTGACGATGTGGTTGCAACAGGATGGAGCTCCACCACCATTGACTGTGCCCGTTCGTAACCAACTGAACGTGAAACTGCCAGGGAAATGGGTAGGACAAGGAGGTCCTGTTACTTGGACCGCCAGATCACCGAATTTAACACCGTTAGACTTCCTCTTATGGGGACATTTGAAGAATATCGTTTACACCCAAGCGCCGGAAAAAGCAGGCCAGCTCGCGCGACTCATCATGGACGCCTGCCGAGCAATTACACCTGGAATGCTTCAGCGCGCAAGACGATCTATTGGATACCGGGCCCGAATGTGCATAAACAAACAATTTTAAGGGCAGTTATTTTCCTATTATTTCCACTCTGTATGTGTCCGTCCTGCTAACTAATTGGCCCTTCTTAGGGCCACAAACACATTCATTCACACACAATTTTTATGAAAGTGGGTATTGAAATAACATTGCATGCGGTACGTGTTTAAAAAAATCATATATTTGCAATGTTCGCCTCGGAATCGAACCTCCCACCTGACATGCAAGCCCGCTCCGCCACGCCTTTACCAACTACGCTACGATTCCGTTCGGCACACCACGCACCTTATAGCAAGTATTAGGTTTACTGCGTTCACAATATCATTTTATTGTTTCGCCGGCGTGTCAGGTTCATATGATCTAGAAGGCACCCGCATGTTTTCCAGTGTTTAATACAAGTATAACATTACGGCGTCTTATTATGGTGAGGAGGTAAATAGCAAGATATCCGGTTGTGGTGTCGGAGTATACCAGCAGGGTAGATGTTTTCAGGACGAAATGGATGTTGTGGGTTGCATAAAACTACATTGGAACGGGCAAATGAATCACGCTGTTTAATTTATTTTGTGTGTTTCACTATGGTAGGTCTTTGGTTTCTTATTTGATTAAGGATGGTGTGGTATTTTGGAACGATTTGTTATCAAAACTGGGCCAGAGAAATTTGTATAACAATCAAAATATCAATGCTTTTTTGCTTAATTTTTCTAACTAGACAATTTAAAACAGAAATACAATTTCTAGAACATGTTTCACAACTTTTTCTTGGAAATATTGAATCCTAACAATGAAATATATTCTTAAAGTCATCCAAGCTTTTTAGGTATTCCCATTCGTGAAATTACCACCGTTCCTTTTTTTTTTTTTTTTTTTTTGCTAGTTGCTTTACGTCGCACCGACACAGATAGGTCCTATGGCGACGATGGGACAAGGAAGGGCTAGGAGTGGGAAGGAAGCGGACGTGGCCTTGATTAAGGTACAGCCCCAGCATTTGCCTGGTGTGAAAATGGGAAACCACGGAAAACCATTTTCAGGGCTGCCGACAGTGGGGTTCGAACCTACTATCTCCCGAATACTGGATATTGGCCGCATTTAAGCGACTGCAGCTATCGAGCTCGGTACCACCGTTCCGGCCCAGTGTGGCGGTGGCCTCATCCTTTGGATTGCTACACTTTTTAGAGACGCTGGTGACTAGTGTGCCATTGAGGCGCCACAGCAAGTCTTCTGTTTAGACACTACACTACGCTGAGTGGCCAAACGTTACGGGAAGTGGTGTCCAATTAGAAAATGTGCCGTGTATGACCCCTCAGCGTTGCGGCTAGCTACGGCGTAGTTGAACATTCTGTCACGGGCACCAGTGTCGTGAAGATGGCAACACGTCGCGAGTTAACCGACTTTGAACGTGGGGTGAACATCGGCCGACGGTGCATGGGTCATAGCATTGCGGATATTACACGCGAATTTGGGTTTCCGAGTTCAAATGTGTCGAGAGTGGATCTTCAATATTGTAGAGAGTGTGTTACCACCCGCGTAAACCACCGCACGGGAAGAGCACAGGTTTTTAATGAACCGACATCACGTCGCCTCCACAGAACCATAGTGGGCGCTCAACGGGCTACTGTGTGTCAGATTACCACCCAGTTCAATGTTGAGAGCCGGTGAGCCATTTCTGCCAGGACCGTAAGGAGGCCACTGCACCGCATAGGTTTCTCCAGCCAACGACCACTTCATGTCCCTTTGCCGACACCTCGACACAGAGCTCAACGACGAGCATGAGCCCGCAAACATCGGGAATGGACCATGGAACTATGGTGGCATGTGGTATGGTCCGATGAATCCCGGGTCCAGTTGTATCAAGCTTATAGGCGCCTGAGAGTGTGATGTATGCCCCATGAACTCATGGATCCTGCGTGTCAACAAGGTTTTGTCCAGGTGAGGGGTGGCTCTGTTCTGGTCTGGGCGGTGTTCTCATGGTCGCAATTAAGCCCCATTTTCCTGCTGCAGGGAGCACTGACCTCTGAGTGCTCAACGTCGCATGACACACCTCCCGAAAGACGAACACAAGTGACGTTGCCTTGGTTGCTTCTCCTTCATCCTCAGGGTTGGCCGATATCTTCGCGCAAACGTTACCAGTTTCCTTTTGCACCGGAAATTCTTGTGATCGCGATTTTACATGAAGTAAGGAAGCTATTCCTTCAGACTTTATGCATATATATTACGCACTCCTTCATGCATTACTGACTGATCACCGTAGTTACTTAAATTTTTAAAGGCATTCATGATTATTTGAAATTACAGAATATGGCATATGAAAGCTCAGAACATTTTTGTTTTGCAGTTTTTCAATGGTTTCCTGCAGAGAACCCTTCTTGTGATACAATTAACACGTAATTTTATTAAAAGTTGCTTACAGAGCTCTACATATCACAAGAATTATATTGCGTGTACCTGAAAATTCATTGAATGTTACAGTGAAATTTTACGTGTAGATTGAAATGGATTTATTTATTTGCAGTAAAATACAAGGCTATTACTGAACAAGGAACGTGGGATAAGGGTTTATTTCTACGTAAAACATGATAAGGATATAACTCAAGTCTTAAGGAAAAAACGTTTTCATTTTTGTAGCCTTCTTCCCATTTATCTTGGGTCAGCCCTAGTGTATACTGAGCCTACTTTTGTGACCGGATGCCCTTCCTGATGCCAACCTTGTATGGAGTGATACACTGACTGACAGAGCAAATGCAACACCAAGGAGGAGTGTTTCGAAAGGGATGAAAGTTGGGGAAAAAACAGAGTAGGCACGGAAGAATAATTGATGTTTATTTCAAACCGATATGCAGGTTACACAATGCGCACGGCATCGACTCAGTAGGATGTAGGACCACCGCGAGCGGCGATGCACGCAGAAACACGTCGAGGTACAGAGTCAATAAGAGTGCGGATGGTGTCCTGAGGGATGGTTCTCCATTCTCTGTCAACCATTTGCCACAGTTGGTAGTCCGTACGAGGCTGGGGCAGAGTTTGCAAACGGCCTTGAATACGCACTAGAGGTGACGTGGAATCATACGCAATAGCGCCCCAAACCATGATGCCGCGTTGTCTAGCGGTAGGGCGCTCCACAGTTACTGCCGGATTTGACCTTTCTCCACGCCGACGCCACACTCGTCTGCGGTGACTATCACTGACAGAACAGAAGCGTGACTCATCGGAGAACACGACGTTCCGCCATTCCCTCATCCAAGTCGCTCTAGCCCGGCACCATGCCAGGCGTGCACGTCTATGCTGTGGAGTCAATGGTAGTCTTCTGAGCGGACGCCGGCAGTGCAGGCCTCCTTCAACCAATCGACGGGAAATTGTTCTGGTCGATATTGGAACAGCCAGGGTGTCTTGCACATGCTGAAGAATGGCGGTTGACGTGGCGTGCGGGGCTGCCACCGCTTGGCGGCGGATGCGCCGATCCTCGCGTGCTGACGTCACTCGGGATGCGCCTGGACCCCTCGCACGTGCCACATGTCCCTGCGCCAACCATCTTCGCCACAGGCGCTGCACCGTGGACACATCCCTATGGGTATCGGCTGCGATTTGACGAAGCGACCAACCTGCCCTTCTCAGCCCGATCACCATACCCCTCGTAAAGTCGTCTGTCTGCTGGAAATGCCTCCGTTGACGGCGGCCTGGCATTCTTAGCTATACACGTGTCCTGTGGCACACGACAACACGTTCTACAATGACTGTCGGCTGAGAAATCACGGTACGAAGTGGGCCATTCGCCAACGCCGTGTCCCATTTATCGTTCGCTACGTGCGCAGCACAGCGGCGCATTTCACATCATGAGCATACCTCAGTGACGTCAGTCTACCCTGCAATTGGCATAAAGTTCTGACCACTCCTTCTTCGTGTTGCATTTGCTCTGTCAGTCAGTGTACATTCACTATTACATGTTCCTGTTGTTGTTAATAGTGTGTATGTTGTGCGAACATTAAAATATGTATTAGAACAATCACAAATATGCAGCCCCCGAACTGGAGGAATGAACCAGACGTGCATAAAATCCATGGCCCGCTGGGGATCTTATATAGTACTCTCTGAATCGAAGGCCACTACGCTGACCATTCAACCATGGGACCGGGTAATGAAAGGAACTTACAAAATGACCTTAATTTGTCCTCACTTTATTAACGTAACTTTTGATCGAGTATATTTTACCCCAAAGGCTTACTTTGGAACTTAGTCTGTAGCTGAACGTGTGGATGTAGCCTATTTTCTGAGGCCCTAATGCAGTCATGCTAAAATATCTGATACTTAGTAGCTGGAATTTTAAACTGGAATGCTAATATTAGGTATTAAACGGGTATATCACGGCTCTAACACAGTTTATTCTAAAATAATTACTGAATTAAAGACATTCATTGAAATGACATTAATTTCTGAACCCGTGCAGTGTGTTGTCACTACATTCAAATTGAGACTGTAAAAAATGAAACGTTGGTCTCCATCAGATTAAAGCTGAACAGTTCCGAAAATGTCTTCGCTTCTTTCCTGGTTACTAATACTACAGAAGATAAAAGCCAACGTATGATTGTGTTCACTTCAGCCCCAGGCAAAATCAGTTATGGGACGAAGATGAGGGGCTAAACCATTGTTAACGTGGTCGGTAAACTTCTCTGAAGGAGGGTGGCAGTCTTACTTATATATTATCCTGGTTAAAATGAGTGTTTTTATTCACCTTCGGCAAGGAGAGCAACGATACAAAATAAATCTGGGATGCCCACTCATATTTCATAACAAGTGGTAAACTTATTCTTAGAACCACTTACTAAGCCAGTCAGTCATTGTGCTTAGCTAAAATTGCGCTAAAAGGTCCACGATATTCTATGATGTCACCCGTGATATTTATTTCTTGGAGGTGGGCCTTAGTTTCTTCTATGCAGTTTATTTTTAGTTTATTTTCACCTCCCTTGAGTTTATTATTTTAAATAATCTTTTGATGAGTCTGTTGGTGTCCATTCTATAGATATAGCCATAGAATTTCAGGTCGCCTACGGGGGTCAAATAGAAAGACCTGCACCTGGCGAGCCGAACCCGTCCTGGGATATCCCGGCACTAAAAGCCATACGACATTTCATGGCACTGAATGACGTTGGAGATAAATACATACACAAAACCAGTATTTCCTATGTGTTCAGTTTTTAAATAAATGGGAGCCCATGAATGCATATTCATCTTGAGGACTACCAATGGCGGGGTTAGAACACACCATCACCCGAATGTGAGCTTGCGACTCCACAAAACATATCGCATCGTCAACTCACTTCGTACTTTTCTAAATTATGCCCGTATTCCAAGGGAGCGTGGTAGTGAAGCAGTCATTAAATTTTCCAAGGATGCTAATGAAATTATTGCAAATAAACATAGAATTCAACAAAATTGACTTTGTATATGAGCAGAAATTGGGTTACTGTTTCGTGTACAGCACATAAATAACCCAGTCGTTAGGATTCCCTCCCATGTGTTAATTGGGAAATTGGTATTCATTCTCTCATGCTCACGCTCACGTACTGACCGAATATGAAGAGAGAAATATCCGCGAGTCATGTTATATGGCTCGCATACAATTTGATACAAGTACGCTTGAATGATAAATAATTGAGTATGTAGCCATATCACCACTTAATACTTATAATGTGTTTTGAAACTTTATCGTTGGTTCTAAATTGGACCTATTTTGGGTGTGGCAGAGTTTTCGTTGCTTGTGAAAGTAGTTATTTGAATTAACACACACCTATTTCGCCGGCCCCGTGGTCTAGGGGTAGCGTGCCTGCCTCTTTCCAGGAGATCCCATTTTCCGGCCAGGTCAAGGAATTTTATCGAGATCTATGTGCTGGCTCGAAATTTACTCGGCCTACGTGATTACAATTGAGGAGCTATCTGACGGTGAGATAGCGGCTTCGGTCCAGAAAGCCAAGAGTATCCGTTGTGCGGACCACACGACATATCGTGATCTGCTGGCCTTCAGGCTGAGCAACGGTCGCTTGATAGGTCAAGGCCCGTTGGGGCTATTGCGTCATGGTTTCTTGATTTTCGTTTAGAAGCCTATTACGTTTTGAACAGAACAGAAGAATAGTTTAATGTTTTTTTTTTGTTTTGTTTTCTTTGCTATGGGCTTTACGTCGCACCGACACAGATAGGTCTTATGGCGACGATGGGATAGGAAAGGCCTAGGAGTTGGAAGGAAGCGGCCGTGGCCTTAATTAAGGTACAGCCCCAGCATTTGCCTGGTGTGAAAATGGGAAACCACGGAAAACCATCTTCAGGGCTGCCGATTGTGGGATTCGAACCTACTATCTCCCGGATGCAAGCTCACAGCCGCGCGCCTCTACGCGCACGGCCAACTCGCCCGGTAATAGTTAAATGTAATGTGTTATAATATATTCAGGGAATGTATAATGAAGACTACCAATGGTGGGTTTAGAACGCACCGTCTCTCGAATGTAAACTTGCGACTCCACAAAAAATATCGCATCGTCAATTCACTTGGTAGTTTTCTCAGTAGTGTTGATGACGGTAAGGGTGAAATAATATATTGTTAGTGATAACTGTATAAGTATTGTTAAAAAGGAAAAGAATTAAGTGATTTACTTACATTTATCACACATTGTAATAGGAATTGAATCATGGCTGAGAAGCAATATTATGGATGCTGTAATTTTCTCACGGAACTGGAGTGTTTATCGTAGAGATATGTTGGGAGCGATGGGATGGGGAGAATTTATACTGGTTAAAGATGAATGTGGAAGGTAGGAAAAAGTTAAAGATGAGGAACTTAAAATTCTAGGTGTAAGAATCATCTCTAATAATAATAATAATAGGCAATTTGATGTTTTGCAGTGTATAAATCTGGCAAGGCTGGCACTGACGCTGATGCTAATGCCAATACAGAATTATTTGATTAGATAATCAGCTATGTGGAGAACGACAAAGAAAGGTACGTTATTGTAGGGGGTGATCTGAATTTTCCAAATGTCAACTGGGAACAGAATACGAACGACAGAAAGCATGACCAACAAATGGTGAATACGTTATTATGGGAAGGACAGCTCAAACAGAAAGTGATGGAACCAACTAGAGGGAAAATTATAGACGTGGTGCTGATGAAACCAGATGAGCTGTATAGGAAAACTGGAGTTATAGATGGTATAAGTGATCCTGAAGCTGTCTTTGTCAGAGTTAAATGTAAATGTGTTAGAAAGGAATGTCGTAAAAGAAGGCCTATTAGGCAATACCTTACGGCTGATAAGAGGTGTATGGGAACTTTTTAAAAAGCAATTATGATCAATGGACAATGTTAAATAAAAATGTAAACAATTGTGAATTTGGGTCGTTATAGGCATCTAAAAGATTTTATAGTGCATTCAATTTAAATTGGTGTTTGATGTAATTTCATATCATGCTATATGCGTACATATTTATAGGTTTATTTCATCATGTCATATTGTCTTTTCATTCCATTATATTGTACTGTTAATGTCAGCGAGAGTTGGAAAGAAAGGTTTCATACAAGTAGTATATTGCAACATACTTGCTAAAATTAACTTAACGATTTACCTGAGCTCTCACAACTACAGCAAGTGTTATTTGCTCACCCCAAACGGAGGCTAGTTTATTCCTGGAATTTCAAGACAGTAACCAGCCAAGGCCAAAGTTTAAGACAAATACGAGGTTGGTTCAAATATAATCAAGACTGTAAGGGAAAATGGAAAAACTGGTCTTCCTATAAACTCCCTGTCTGTTCGACGATTTTTAAATGATATGCATATTCAAAAAACAAACAAACAAACAAACAAACAAACAAACAAACAAACAAACACGAAAGCTAAAACCCACTGACACGGTTTTGAGTTGACCTAAAACGGATAAGTGTATCAAAATAAGGCAAAATAAATGAACCACGTAGAATTGTATTTATGTGAATGAATGAAAGGAAGCTAGTAAGCAGATACTATTTGAGGTTTGCTAGTCATTTGTTCAGTTTTCGCAATAAAAATTGTCACTCGGGACAGTCTTATATAGTTACTCTATAGGGACATTCCAGCACAATTTTGAAATATCGAGTCTAAGTGGAACAGGGAAACCAATTCAAGACAAGATACGATACGAGAATACCCTTCTCCCATAAGCTGAGAAACGATTTATCCGGGAGAGGGTAATTCTTATCGTGATCTTTTCTTATTTTCGATAACTGCTGTATACAAAAATTGATATCCCATAGCATGATTATAAAACACAAATATATCATTATACTTGGCATATACAAATATTATGGTCTGATTATGACCTGTATTGTCTCGACACAAAATTTATATTTCGAAGGCACAATTCCTGTAAATTATTTTGCCGTAGTGTTTAGAATAAATAAGATCATTTCTCCGATATGATGTAGTACCTCATAACATTCACAGGACGCTACGGACGCTCTGCTTTGTTCCCACCGTATACCTGTGCATTGCTTGCTCCACTCCTGTCAATGCACGGAATACGTTTTATGGCTTGACGGCTCGACGATGAACCGGTATAGTGGTAACAGGCGAGGAATTACCTCGTTATCGACCTCCCGCCAGGCACGAAACCACCAATAACTCAGCTCCGCTACCTCCTGATATGAGGCTAACAACAACCCGAGAGGTGACCTAATGTTGTCAAATGAAGCCAACCCATACTTAGTCATAAATGCACAGAATAAGTCAGCCGTACAAGCACTTTTTAACTCAATATATTCTGTTAAATTTACAGAGTAAACTTTCATTCTTTCAAGTGTTCATGACTGGGGAAAATTCTTTGGTGAGCACAAGGCTTTAATATTTTTTTTGATTACCGGGCGAGTTGGCCGTGCGCGTAGAGGCGCGCGGCTGTGAGCTTGCATCCGGGAGATAGTAGGTTCGAATTCCACTATCGGCAGCCCTGAAAATGGTTTTCCGTGGCTTTCCATTTTCACACCAGGCAAATGCTGGGGCTGTACCTTAATTAAGGCCACGGCCGCTTCCTTTCAACTCCTAGGCCTTTCCTATCCCATCGTCGCCATAAGACCTATCTGTGTCGGTGCGACGTAAAGCCCCTAGCAAAAATTTTTTAATTAATTTGTTACTTATTTTACAAATCTGTGGGTGGTAGTCGTAGAATCTGTCCACGATATCCCCTGCCAGATGCGAGTAAGTGAATAAACGAGTAACACCTAGAGGATCACAAGTTTAGCGAGTGAATTTGAAGCTGAGTCTGGCATTGCGTCTACTTACTTGTGTCAGCCTCATTGCATTCATATTTCCTAACCAATCTCGCTTTTGCAGTTATAGTTCTCTTCGAATCCTCACAGTATTATGTTGCAAAGCCTAGAAGTTGCATTTCCCCGCATTACCCATCCCCTTATCCCCATCTGCCATGCAGGTTGTAGAGATTGCTTCACTGACTATAGTGGCTCAGCTAATTAACTATGCTACGATGCGTTGCACAGACAGTAGAGAGCTTGCCTTCTGAGTCCAAGTTGGCGGGTTCAATTCCTACTCAGTCCATTTGCACTCGAAGGTGCTCGATCACGCCAGCCTCCTGTTTATAGATCTGCTGGCATATGGAAGGTATTCTGTGTTACAATATTACATCACTTTCAATTCTCAGAAAGTCCATAAAAACTACTTTTGGAGAACTGAGAAGCTGAGCCTCCATAATTCTTTTCTCTATGTGTTCCCCTTCGACTGTATAATGTTGAAAGTTGATGGTAAGATATGGATTCGATGTAAGTCTACTATAAATACATGTGCCTTATTATCACATCAGGAATTCCAACACTAGTTAGTGTGCGGTACAACTAGAAACATCAATAATGTATTAGTGGCCTTATGCTTCAAAAGTACAGTAACTAATTTGACTTCAGCTCAATATGGGGCAAATTGATAGTACATACAGAGAACCACTATCTATTATTTGTCTATGATGTTAAGGAATTCATGTTTAGAAAATTAGTAGTATAAATTAAGACCTATTACTCTTAGAAAGGACTTTATATGTGGCCCGTTAACAGGCTTGCCTCTCCTAGTGTGACTAATGCTCAGCCGGATAGCTGTAAGTAAAGGAGTACCAAATGCTCTTTGTGACAGCTATTTGGACATAGACTGTAATGTGGTTAACCGCTGTCTGAGAGGAGAGTAGTGAACCTTTTGCCTGAGGTAGCAGATGTTCGCGTTTATACTAGGCGGACCTTCCTCGGAAATAGAAACGATCATACCATGGGCGTGTTATAATGTCATTGATTATTAGAGTAATTGGAGGTCTTGAATCTTCAATTTTTATTCCACAGGCAATTGACATATTAGATTTTCAGTAACAATCCTCATCATTTGAGATCGTGAAACTTAGTATTCCAGTTTCGATGTCTTCATAACATTGCGATAGTGTGTATTCCCATTGAGCATTTAGTTTATTTTATTGGAAGTTAGGAGAATGTTTTAGATATTAAGGATTTCCATTTTTTTGCCTTCACATGGTGTGGAATCCAGCTAGATGATAAGGACTGTCGACGGTGGGTCATTGAGTGGGAACGTAGGTTGGTGGTTGAACTGCATGGAAGAGGTTCTTGGGATAGTTAGGCCATGCTAGGGCCAGTTAAATGATGTAGCTAGCCTACTCCTCCTATGTGAGAGTTGAGTTTCCTAGTTTGGCACAGGGAGTCGGTACCGCATGGAATTCCATATTCCATATCCACGGGATACCAATTAATTATGGCCACGTTGTACATACATGTATTTGTGATTTTTCGTGTTTATAATTTCATTAGGATTATTTAAGCGGATGTAAGTTTAACTCCGTGACCTGGTTATAATTAAGGGCTAACCATGGGTCTCATTTACTTCAATATTTTAATTTTGGGTCTTTAGGTAACATTGTAAAAGAATGATAGCAGGGTTAAAATTGTAGTAGTGCACAGGACTTCTTCCCACATGTCTTCATGGATATATCCCAACAACTGAATACATCAGCATCATCATCATCTGTTTATCCTCCAGGTTCGGCTTTTCCCTCGGACTGAGCGAGGGATCCCACCTCTACCGCCTCAAGGGCAGTGTCCTGGAGCTTCAGACTCTTGGTCGGGGGATACAAATGGGGAGTATGACCAGTACCTCGCCCAGGCGGCCTCACCTGCTATAGTGAACAGGGGCCTAGTAGGGGGATGTGAAGATTGGAAGGGATAGGCAAGGATGAGGGAAGGAAGCGGCCGTGGCCTTAAGATAGGTACCATCCCGGCATTTGCCTGGAGGTGAAGTGGGAAACCATGGAAAACCACTTCGAGGATGGCTGAGGTGGGAATCGAACCCGCCTCTACTCAGTTGACCTCCCGAGGCTGAGTGGACCCCGTTCCAGCCCTCGTACCACTTTTCAAATTTCGTGGCAGAGCCGGGAATCGAACCCGGACCTCCGGGGGTGGCAGCTAATCACGCTAACCACTACACCACAGAGGCGGCACAACTGAATACAAACAAACAAAACGTATGACGACATAGTAACATTATATCAAGTAACCGTCGTAGGGAGTTAACCAGTTTTCTGAAAAACTCTTATTCTTTAACCATCAGGTGTTAGTCTCAATATTTATTTTGCATTTTTTCATTAAATTCAAATCGAATGCGTGTGTTCAGTTAAAGCCAAGTATTAAATTTTAACCTGGAAGTTGTAGTTGTTGGTTTTGGTTTGTGAATTAACTCCATTCATTTAATTTAAATAATAATGTACACTGTATGGTATTATTTGATACTGGCTGGTCATTCATGTATATGTTGTACAATACTGGAGCCAGTACACTTACTTGGGTTAATCCATTCTTCTTTTTCCTCTACGTACTCTTGTTTCCCTGTAAGACAGAAGTACCATATTCTACCTTGGAGAAAGGAGCTAATGTTGTGTAGTCATTAGTTAGGCAGACAACCTTTTTCAGCAGCATCCTTTGATATACAGTGTCGCATGCGGCAGTTGGATGGATAAATGATTTTTCTGTGCCTAAACCCATTTTCAGTATGTTGGATGAGATTGATAGTTTGTCCACAACATGATTTTTCATAGCGGAATCCTGCTTGCTCCTGAATGAACTGGTCATCGAGGAATTTTCTGATTCGGTTCAGCATCATATGTTCTAGAATATTATGAAAAAGTGGCAGAGTAGTGGCATGGGACGCAAGTTATATGGATAGTTTGATACCTTGCCAGGCTCTAACAGCTCCACCCCTCAGATTTGCTCCACATCTTCGGAATATACATGATGGTACAAGCGTTCACCATGTTAATAATCTATTGTAGTGTCGATTCATCGAAAGTTCTGGATTTGTTCAACTCTCAGCTGATCAATTCCTACCGCTGTGTTTACCTTTATACTGGATATAGCAGTTTGCAGACCTAATGTGGAGAACGGTTCTTGCAGGAAATGATTTTCAATCCATTTATCAAACGAGGGGCTCATTAGGTTTACGTCTCGTCCTGTTGCCTTTTAAGAGTAACTGGCTTGTGGCATTGTCAGCCGTTACTTCATCAGAAGTATCCTGTGGCTTTGTTGGATCCCGGGTAAGTATTTTGAGGAGCTTCCAGGTATGCCTGTTGTTTGCCTTCATTATCTATCTCTATAAATAAGATCGTAACGACCGTGTGTCTGTACATTGATTATTTTGGCGAAATTTCCGTACAGTTATCCGTTTCAAGTGTAATAATGACCATCTGCACATTTTTAGCTATAGTTTTCTAAAAGTCCTAAATTTTACCCCCTCGCCCAAAATCAGTTTGTCCCGTAATCTGCCACACGAGCTGGAAAATTGAAATTAAGCCAAATTATACGTTTTAGTCGGTTACCTACGGAAAATTTCCAAGATCTTTAAATTTGTCACTTCTTATGCCGAAGAATATCGAAATATGAAGGCAATTTAATGAGAGTACTGACCTTCGTTTGGAGGTATTTCGTGGCTAAATGGTAAGTCCTATCACAAAACGGATGGCACAACCTCCGTTCAGTTTGGAGTGATCTACAAATTTGGTCCTGTGACATTTTGTCGTCTCTCTCTCTCTCCCTTATAGGGTAGATTTGGCTGTATATTTCGATTGTTCGTAAATTGTGTGCTTTTTACACTATGTTACTTAGTTTGACACATTTATAGGAACGATAGAGTCATCGAATTCAGCACGACCAAGGGTGTATGCGAACCCAAATTACATGATTCTAGCTTCAAGATAAGTACGTGAAGAATAATGTAAAATGTTAAAAATGTACCCAAATTTCACCACACTCAAAAATCGTTACTCAATCGAACCCACAAATATATGAGATACGAGAAAATGTTTTAAGACCAAACATATAGAGCGATAAAGGGACGCCTTAGGGTGCAAACAGTTTGTTGGTTTGATCTACCGCTTAGGAGCAGTAAATCTTGAAATGAAGGTTTGCACTTACAAACGTGCCCATGCTTATCTGTCATCTATACAAATATAATCTTAACGACCGTATGTCTGTACATTGAATATTTTGGCAGAATTTCCGTACAGTTATCCGTTTCAGGTGTAATAATGACCATCTGCATATTTCGTACCTTTGGTGTCTGTTTGTCTGTCTGATTGCGTGAGTCCTTATAACTTGAAAACTACTGAATATATTTCTACCAAACTTGATATTTAGAATCCACCCACCCTTGAGTAGGTTTCGCGGCCAACATTCTTTCTGAATACCGAAATTTACTGGGGTTTTATCCGAAACCGAAACCATGATTTTGCACTCCCTCAAAATATGCACATCCGAAATTAATGGAAATCTGCAATCCTTTATGGAAATCCATTTCTAAAACTTTTAACACATGTGCATTTTTTGACAGGAAGATTAATAAGTGAGATATCATGAACGGTCTGTTTTGCAGGTTAAGTCCAGCGAACATACCACAAAATGTGTTGTACGTGGAGCAGATTCCTTATCTGTCAATATAAATAAAATCGTAACGACTGTGTGTGCCTGTACATTGACTATTTTGGTGAAATTTTCGTACAGATACCCGTTTGAGGGGTAATAATGACCATCTGCATATTTTTGGTGTAGTTTCCTGGAAGTCCTAATTTTTACCCTCCTCGCCCAAAATCCTGATTTTGCGGCATAATCTTCCAGACGAGCAAGAAAATTGAAATTTGGCAAAATTATACGTTTCAGCCGGTAACGGACGGAAAATTCCGAGATCTTTAATTGTTTCACTTTTTATCCCCGAAGAATATCGAAATATGGAGGCAATTTTATTGATGGTGCAGACCTTCGTTTCGAGGTATTTCGTGGGATAAACTGGAAGTCCTATCACATAACGGATGGCAAAATCTCCGTTCAATTTGGAGTGATCATCAAATTTGGTCTTATGACTTTTTGTCGTATCTGTATCCCTTATTCGTTAGATTCGTCTCTATTTCTCTATTTAAGTAAATTTGGACTTTTTACATGCATAATTCATACTTTCAGTCACTTACAGGAGAGATAGAAGCATCAAACTCTACATGAACATTGGCCCACCCAGTACCCATATGTGAGCCAAATGCTATGTCCGAAATGTAACGCAATATAAAATAATCTTACACAAATTTTACCCTATTCAACGTTTCTAACTCAATATGACGCATGGATAGATGAGATGCGAGAAAATATCATAGGACCAGCCATTTAGGCCGCTAAATAATGCGTCTTACGGTACAATCGTTTGTCGATATGACTTACTGTTTAGCAGGAGTTTATCTGTAAATAAAGGTCTGTAATATTGTAAACATGCATATACTTTCGTATGTCTCTCTCTCTCTATATATATATATATTCACTGATGTCGATTTGTAGCGATCGAGAAAGGGTGTGTGTGCTATTTTAATCAGTACTTCCCACACCGACTTTGACTGGCAGTAGGAATGGGGTCCTTCTCCAACTCCTGTGTAACTTGCATAAGTGAGGAGGGCCTACAATTGTAGTGAATAATGCACTTTTCGATTTGATTTGCAGAAGGCAAGGCAGCATGAAATTTTGTTCAGAACTCCCCTACCAGATTGTGTTTGGCTGTAGGCCAGGGTGCCCGCCATTATAAAGAAATGTACCCATCTAAAATTTGACTAGCATTAGGCATAGTGGCCTACTATTTTAATGGAAACTCACCAATTCAGTGTGACTGGAAGTAAGCTGGCTAGCAGCAGGAAAAAATGGCCTGTCTTTATAATGATAACTGCACAACTCAATTTTGACTGGTAGTAGGGAAGTCTCTGCTATTATAATAAATACTCCTCAACAGTAGTCAGTCTGGAAGTAGGAAAGGGGCCTGCCATTGTAACGAAAACTCCCCAAATCGATTGTGAGCGCGCAGTAGGCAATGGGGCCTGCAATTGTAATGTAAACTACCCAACTCGATTGTGAATGGCAGTAGGTAAGTGAGCCTGCCGTTATCCTCACAACTCAGCAACCCACGCTGTACATTGGAAACAACGTATGGGGACCTCCCCATTCTATATCTCAAATAACGCTAAGAGACATGCAATTTAAAAAAAATCGTATTTACTGCACGTACAATATTTACTTCGATATCCGTATACAATGTAGAATACCGTAGCGAAGCATGGGTACATTTGGTAGTATATATACAGGATGCAGCGTAATTCGCGCACTCGGGCGTCGCAGCGCGACTCCTCACATGCCAGCAATAAAAAATGTAGTTTTTGGTTGGCATGCAGGAGGTCGATGGGTCGATCCTGGGTTAACGCGCATTTTTTTTTTTTTTTGTTGATTTCCATCTGACATTACCTACAGTAAGACACCGTTTCTGAGGTCACATGTATCCTATGTTTACAACATTTTGTAACGCTGAAACAACAAATACCTGGTTAGACTAATAAGAAATAGACAACTGAAACAAATGACCAGTCATAGAACAGAATAACTACACAAAAAAATATCACTTTCGATATGCTAAAGATGATAGCACAGTGCAATAACACAACATCTACTTGTCATTTACATACTACATGTATAATAATAATAATAATAATGTTATTTGTTTCACGTTCCACGAACTACTTTTTAAGGTTTTCGGAGGCGCCACCATACTGCATGTAATATGATCGCGCAGATGTAGCACATTAGCACTAATACTGTCCATATTAAATTCACGCCCACGACGTGGAAAGGGCGCCTTTCAAAACTGACCAATGAAAACGATTGTTCGTCCATTTCTAGGATCGTAGTATGTAAGTGAAATTGGTTTCTAGAGGACCCACTGCAATTGCTGTTGACGATTAAGATGCCAGATACCATACCACCTGGACTACATTTACGAAATCAAAAACATACGCCTCAACCCAGGATCGACCACTCGACCTCCTGCATGCTAACCTAAAACTCTATCCACTGCACCAACTGTACAGTACGGCTAACTTTTGCTGACAGAGGTAGTTACCCTACATGTGGTTACAGTGTTGCCAGATTGCTGCTCTTCAACGTCGTTTTTCTGCCGGATATACTCGCAAGACGAAATTTTGTAAGAGATATTATTTTATTGCTGGCAAGTGAAGAGTCGCGCTGCGACGCCCAAGTGCGCGAATTACGCTTCACCCTGTATAAACTGGAACGATTTCGCTGAAAATTTCACAATTTGTTCTTATAACTCCAGGTAAGTTTCAGGAGGTGTTTTGAACGAAATCTGGTTTATAGTTTTTGTGATGAGTAATTTCGTGTAATTAATTTAATTGCAAAGCCATACAAATATTTGTTCGAATTGATGGACAGATTGTTGCTAAGCGACAGCAGCTTACGCTGTATCATTATGGCCTCGTAAGAAAGGCTGTATATAAGAGGATGGGAATACGCCGCCATGATTTATAAAGTACCTTTCTTGCTAGTAGGATCATGGCCGTACCTGTTATTGAGATATAAAAATCCCACATACCATGATCGAGATGTACTTTCATGCCATAGGACCAACTTTGATGGGTCTGCCCAGTTTAAAGAATATAGTTGTGTATCAGATGTGATTTTCCTTATAAACTGTGAAAATGTGTAGTATCAACTCTAGTTATCCCAACTTCTAACGAAGAGCTTCCCCAAAGAGCAAAGACAAGTCTATATAATCAATATATTTAAATGTCATTGTTTGTATGTATGTATGTATGTATGTATGTATGTATGTATGTATGTATGTATGTATGTATGTATGTATGTATGTATGTATGTATGTATGTATGTATGTATGTATGTATGTATGTATGTATGTATTACAGCTCCTACCAAAACAACTGGAGTGATTTCAACCAAACTTGGTACACATATGACTTAGTATCAGGAAACAAGCTGCGTGGGGATAAGACACCCCAAGTACCCCTTAGAGGCGGGGCGTGGGACGAGAATATGAGATATAAAATCAATCGAAAAATTGTCGAATCCAGACTTTTCAGGGTCGCTGTGATGAATAGTGAACCTCCGGATTTAAGTCCAAATTCAGCCCCCTATGAGGTGGGGGCGAGGGGGGAGTGAGATACAACAATAATCGAAAATATTGTCGAATCCAGAGTCCAAAGTCCAATTTCAGCCCCCTGTGGCTTAAAGGGTTAAAGAAAAGAAATTGCCAAAATTGACCGAGATAATAGACGTCGTATGTTCCAGCGTATCTCAACCAAAATTGATTCAAGTATGATTAAGTATCTGAAAATTGTACTGTTTGGGGTGAGACACTCCCAGAACCGGTGGAGGAAAGGGTTAAGTATATATAAATAAAACGATCAATTATAGTGTCGAATCAATAGTTTTCTTGACTACCGAAGCGATTACATGTAACTAATCTCATTTTTAGGCCCGTATTGAACTATGCTATGATATATTAACAATTTGTTGGTTATTTTGATCCACCTTTTCAATACAAATTACAGTTTGTGTTGTTAAGTTGTAATGTTACAACACTAATTTACCGGGACATGTTTCGCTTTTATTCATAAGCATCATCAGCCTATACAATTGTCTCAAGGTTTGTCATATTTGGATTGTTATTACAAATTTCATTACATTGAATGTAAATCTAATTTATGTGATAACAATATTTAAAACACAAGAATAATATACACATTAAAAATTATGACAATATGATTTGCAATGTTAAAATGGAGTAACTCTTAATTCTAAAACACATTGACGTCCAAAACACAGTTTTTACAATTTGAAAATTTGGCTAAAAATTGTTTGCAATGTTAAAATAAAATTGATTCAACTATAATTTTGGTATTAAAATTTGAGTCATAAATATAAGTATTGGATGTTAATATATAGGAGCTATAGTTTCTGAAGTGCGTTGGTTTCTAGAATACAGTACATTTCAGTATTGAGAATTTTAGTTAAGAATTGTGCTCTCTAAATAATGTTATTTAAAAAGACTGTAATTTTGCATTATGCGTGATTAGTTTTGATGATAATCTAGAATAGAAGTCTTGGGTTCGTTGGAAAATGGCTTCTAGATTTGATGAAGCTTGCTGCTGCAGTTTGGCAATTTGATCAGAGGAAATATTGACATATTTAATTCTTGTTTGTAGCGGCCAGACTCTCCGTTGGAAGTTGATTGTTTTGATGTAAGTTATGGTTAAAAGGGGCTTCAATCCAAATTTTGAGTATCTGATTATGTTTCCTTCAATTTATAGAATGGAGGAAACATCCCTTTGTCTGCTGCTACAGAATCTTGTGGACCTTATTGCGTTACTGTGACTATTGTCTGTTGTGGCTCTATGTGGCTGTGTGTTTTGGACGTCAATGTGTTTTAGAATTAAGAGTTATTCCATTTTAACATTGCAAATCATATTGTCATAATTTTTAATGTGTATATTATTCTTGTGTTTTAAATATTGTTATCACTGAAATTAGATTTACATTCAATGTAATGAAATTTGTAACAACAATCCAAATATGACAAACCTTGAGACAATTGTATAGGCTGATGATGCTTATGAATAAAAGCGAAACATGTCCCGGTAAATTACTGTTGTAACATTACAACTTAACAACACAAACTGTAATTTGTATAGAAAAGGTGGATCAAAATAACCAACAAATTGTTAATATATCATACCGAAGCGATTTCAAACAAATTTTGTACGCTTATGACTTACTATCAGTACATAAACCTTTATGAACTAACATCTCAAAACACTGCAAAATTGCAATGGGAAAACTCTCGAATAAACTCCTACCAGTTATATGCAATTATAAGTTTGCAGGGACACATTCTTCTCTTACAGCAAGATAACTGCCACCCTTCTTTAAAATTAAATTTACCACTAAAAAGTATTCAAGAGAATTTCGGGCATAAAATGGAAACAAAGATTTAATTTTAGGAAGGCTAAATTTCAACAGCTTTACACGGAATTCAGAGACACTGACTGGAATGAGCTATACAATAGCATGGAAATAAAATCGGCAGTAAATACATCCTACAGTCAACTCGCACGGTACTGCAAAGAAACGTTCCAGTGACTAATTCACAGAGGCTTCATAAATACCCCTCCTGGTTCACAAGAGGAATTATTAGAGATCTAAAACAGAAAGATTCCATAGAAAGCGTCAAGATATCTCTCAAAAATTCTAAGGAAGCCATGATATTTCCTTTATAATCTTGCTCTTAAAACACAAACTTTTACTGATGTTTGGGAAAAGTCTTGGGTTTACCCCATACTTTTAATTTCGTGCGGCTATTTCTAGCCGAGCGCAGCCCTTGTGAAGCAGACCCTCCGATCAGGGTGGGCGGCATCTGCCATGTGTAGGTAACTGCGTGCTATTGTGGTGGAGGGTTGTGTTATGTGTGGTGTGTGAGTTGCAGGGATGTTAGGGACAGCACAAACACCCAGCCCCCGGACCATTGGAATTAACCAATGAAGGTAAAATTTCCCGACCCGGCCTGGAATCGAACCTGGAACCCTCTGAACCGAAGGCCAGTACGCTGACCATTCAGTCGACGGGTCGGACTACCCCATACTGAAATCAGGTGATCAGTTGTTAATTAAAAGCTATCGACCAGTGTGTATCCTATCAGAGTTTGCAAAAATTTTCGATTTTATTCTTCATGATAAGATTATCTTACACTTTGGACCACTAATATCCGACCAGCAACATAGGAGATCTATAGTTACAAATCTGGTCAATCTTTGCCAGGATACGTCGAAACAATTAGATAATGGGGGACAAATGGACATTGTTTTCACAGATTAAGGAAAGGCATTTGACAGCGTGGATCATGATATATTGTTGAATAAACTGAGTAGATTTGGCTTCTCGAGAGATATGCTCAATTTTTTAGTACATATCTATCTGATAGAAAGCAATATGTTCAGTATCTTGGAAACTCCTCTATGAAATTCAATGTAAATTCGGGAGTCGTTCTTGGTTCGAATCTGGGCCCAGTTATATTCGTGATTTTCATAAATGATTTGCCTAAACATGAAAAAAGTTCCAATTGTCTCCTTTATGCCGATGACTTCAAAATATGTAGACCAGTTAGCTCAACACAAAACTGCCTCTTACTGCAAAAACACCTTGATGGTATTCTGATGTGGAGTCATATGAACAAACTAAAATTGAACGTCTCGAAATGTGTAACAATGTCATTCACCCGGAAAAAGAATAAGACTATTTTTCCATACAAGCTGGGTCCAAACGCCCTACAGGAAGTTGACGAAGTCAGTAACCTTGGCGTTCGACTTGGAAAGGGTCTTACTTTCACATGTCATGTAAAGAAGGTGACAGGAGAGGCCTACCGGGCATTGGGATTTGTCATGCGGAACACAAAACTGTTCAGGAAGACGAATACCGTCATAACACTCTATAATGCCTTTGTAAAAAACTAAATTCGAATGTGCTAGCGTTGTATGGAATCCAAGGTTCGATGAATACATTTAATCGAAAGAGTGCAAAAAGCTTTTGTAGGATTCCTAGATCACCAAACACATGGCTTGTACCCATTTATGGTGCAATACAAAAAAAAAACCAGTGTCGGATTGACTAGCCTTAAAATTCAGTGACAAATAATCAGTGCCTATTATCCGCATAAATTATTAAACTGTAAAATAGATAATATGTATTTACTGTCCCTATTGAATTTTCGCGTATCTCGCTTGCACTGAAGTGAACGCAGCACTTTTAGGACTGAAAGAGCTCTGACGACCGTCCACAGACATTCACCACTGTATTGCTTATGTAACAACTATAATGTAGCGGTTAACATAGTCAATAACTTGGACTTCGACATGTCAATATCCCTATTCATAAACCGTTTTGCAGCTACACTGCGACAATACTAAGAATCAACATCCCACTGCAAGCTGCCACAAAGTTATTGAAGGTACTGAATAATTGAATGAATAATTTAGTTATTAACAATTGTATTTTAGTTATTAAGATGTAAGACTTTAATTAATGTAATTAAATGAATAGTTTAATTAACAAGAATTTTTTTTGTTATTAAGATATAAGACGTTTATAATTGTAATTTAATGAATAGTTTAGTTATTAATAATTGTGTTTTTAGTTATCACGATCGAATACTTCGTGCCAATGTAATTTAATAAGTACTTTAAAGTTTTTTAGGTTTACTGTAATTGGGGTTTACTACCCTGTTGTAAACCGGCAATTTAAATAAACAATCCCTCGATGTTGATTGAAATCATCAGTAGTGGTCTTAAAATAGGCCGGTTTCGGTTAGTTTTCATTTCGACAGCTTGAAAATTTGAAACCAGTAACTGAAACATCAGCCGCTGGCAGTATGACAGCGTTTCCCAGGGGGCGCACGACCACCGTTGTTATCGCAGGAGACTTCGTCAGTGCGGTATTTTTCATCAGCAGGAATTAGGGGTTGTTCAGGCGATAACCATCCCATGTTTTAATGTGTATAATGAGCTATATTATTTACTTTTTCGTATTTACTGTTTAATTGTTTGTCCCCAGACTTGCTATTATTTTGAATCTAGAGAATCCATATTTAATTTCAACAATGAATTCGCAGGCCAGTGTAAATACC
Organism: Anabrus simplex; assembly: GCF_040414725.1. Classification (NCBI taxonomy): domain Eukaryota; kingdom Metazoa; phylum Arthropoda; class Insecta; order Orthoptera; family Tettigoniidae; genus Anabrus; species Anabrus simplex. The sequence goes on from NC_090265.1 coordinate 1,402,672,698, forward strand.
GCTAGTTACTAATCCCAGTATTACATAAAGTAACGTGATTGTACTAGGTCTACCACCAGTGGTTATTGTCCTTGGGACAGTTCTGGGTATCAAACTACCAAAATAGCAAATATCGTATTTCCGGAGCCAGTTTACGCAGAGAATTTTGAAAATTCCCGTATCCGATAGCTCCTGAACTAAAGTTATAATTTTAAGCGAATCCGGGTCCCCTTCCTTACTCAAAGGATGATATTACTGACAGAGCTGAAGGAATAGATCAGAGAGCTCTTTGAGCAACAGGTGGTTCAATGAACTGCATGCCTTGAAGACTGTTTAATTCTAGACGACTTGGGAAGACGATTTCTATCTATTGATATAGGTGACATGTGATCACTGTGATTACTCCCACAACTGTACTGCCTGGTATTCATAACTGGTTATATTCCCACTCACAAAGGTCAGCTCCTTAAATGTACTAATAATTATGGATATACTCGGTATACAGTTAAGCTTCTGAGTCAACTCGACATAATGTATACGTTGCTTGACTCATTGGCTGAATATTCAGCGTACTGGTCTTCGATTCAGAGGGTTCCGGGTTCGATTCCCGGCCGGGTCGGGGATTTTAACATTAATTGGTTAATTCCAATGGCTCGGGGGCTGGATGTGTGTGGCGTATTCAACATTAGAAATCATCCAAGGTAGAGCCTTCATCTTCACAGATATGCAGGTCGCCTAATGGGACGTCTACTAGAAAAAGACCTGCACCAGGTCACTCCGGAGGCCAAGCGCAATTATTATTATTATTATTAATGTGTACGTACAGGACAGTGCAATGTTCATCTATTGTACAGTATTATCCTGATCAATCTCTCATAAATTCTCATTCTATATATCACTAAAATTCATAAATTATTATATTTCTTGACTGCTGTAAGTAACTTCCGGTGACGTCGAGAAAGGTGTCCCTTCTATGAGTAACAACCTGCTGAAATTTCTAATGATTACTTTTGTAATGCAACTGTAATACACATGCAGCAGCAATAGACATTGCCGACGATGGAAGTCGCGCGATACTTAGACTGGAGAAAATCACGTTATCAAAATTTGGAAAATCTAGACAACATAATGGAGAGAGAATTCGCGGAAGTAGTACTTTTGTTCAGAATAATAATTATTAAGACATTAACTTCATCAAGAAGCTGCACTGGAACAAAACATCTCACTTCAAAGGTGGAGACCAGGTCATGAAGGTGTTCATGACACAGGAAGGTGTGAGACAAGGTTGCGTCCTCTATCCAATATTTTTTATATTATGTCCTGAAGCCATTTTTGAACTTCCTTTGATGAATTTTAAAAATAATAATCAAGATACACGAAAAGCAAAAAAATACCATTCGCTATGCAGATGATACCGTGTTACTTCTTGACAATTTAGAAGACCTTCCATTCCTTCTGAACAGCGTCGGTGCAGTAAGCAATGAGTTTGGCTTTAAAATGGGTATACAGAAAACTATATTCATGGAAATCGCCAAGCAGAAAACCGCTGAAACAGATATCACAATTGACGGATAAGCCATTGAAGCGGTTTCGCATGTTATGTACCCACGAATGGGAACTGAATAAAAAATTAGAACCAGAGGCGGTATTTTAAGGGGTGTGTTTTTGAAATGAAAAATTTGTGTGAAATCCTGACCTCCGTTTGAAATTCATTCGAATACCGTGAAATTTTATGTGTAATGTGTGTTGTATTGCGGTTACGAAAATTTGACACTAATGACTTGGTAAATGATACTTTGGAAGGGGGATGTATCGCAGATTATTCAAGATCTCATGAGAGGGTAACGTCGTCAACGCGGAAGTACTATTTCGAGTCGGGAAAACATGTGAAGTCCTAGCAGCCTATTTCGGTCACATTATCAGAAATGAAGAATACATCCTGATATATGTTATCACAGAAGGCAAGACTGAGGAAAGGTGTGAATTTGGAGGAAGAAGTTTATCCTGGATATCGAACCTCCGACAATGGATCGACACCTATGACACGGCGACTCTGACACGGGGTACTCCAACTAGGAAATTTATTCCATGATAGTCACCACTGTCCTGTGAGTAGACAAGGCATGAAGAAAAAATAATGATATTGACCAGGAAGAATCAACTCTGCAAGAACGAAAATGATGTGTGAATAATAATTGTAATTTTAAGTATTCTAGCTCATTAATCTTTTTCAATGTCGATGAGCTCATTGTCACACAAGAGGGAGGAACACGTAATTTTACATTTATAAAAGCGTAAATAGCTTGAATACCCTCAGTTCTCGTTGATGAGATGTCCGTAATCAATAAATTAAATTTCAGTTCTCTTTACGAAATTAATTTTTTAAACTGATATAGATTTTTGCACGTAGATCTGCTACGATGATCACATTACGATGTTGTGAATATGGCGTGCAAATTTAAATACCTTCCATGAAGTGAACTGGTGGGAATGTAATACTACATTGAAGGATTTAAATCCTCAGACGAGTCGAGAATGGAATCCATGGTCTAAAATGTAAAAATGCCTGCATGAAAATTCTACCTCTAAATGCTACTGTTCCATTATTCTTCAAGACTATTGCGAGCAATTTAGAAGAGGAGATCCCTGCACTTTTAAAAATGACTCTAAAGTCTTATGTTAAATCACCTGTCGAAGCACTACTCTCTGTAGAAACTCCCCAACGCCTTTAGACCAGAATATATAAATATTTTGCTACAACAAGAATAACAGCATCAATATTGCCGAAGGACAAGTGCAAATAGCCAGGTAACACAGAGCACAGTTTACCCAGCTCTGTATTCTCGAATGAAACCAATTAAAGCTATCAATATGTATATGGTTGTTAACCCATATTCTGCGACTAACAAGGAAAAATTAGTACATTGTCTGTTAATTGAGATGAGCTAGTAAAACACATGTTTTGTTGTAGACTGTAATGAAATTGCGCACATCATTTAATATCCTTCCCTACATACTGCTGCAAAATGATGATACTTGGTGTTCGGTTGTCGTTATTCGAATTTCATTAACGACGTATGTATATTTGCTTTGTATTCTGCGTTTTGTTTCCATGCGGACGAGAAATAAATTTTGAAACCAGTTGATTTCAACTCATGAATAACTGTAAACTAACCTTCATAACACACACACACATTTTCAATATTCAGTTGTCTTAGTTTGAAATATACATTTTTTCTGCTAGAGGTATAGATTTTTTTAAGAAGACAGAGTTTCCCCACCATTTTTTCCTAAACCATCAGGAAAATGTATTGCGTTGATTAATGAAGGTCACAACATTATATCTGGATATATACGTTAACACAACGTTGCTCTCTCTTAAGTTTGGGTGTAAACATCTCTTTATCCCTGAATTAATTATTCTTGCTCAGATTGTTCACGTTGGCGAAAATGACGAAACATACCAATCAAGTAATCTGTGATAAAAATGTAAAGAAAAATAATGCTAGTGCTTAAAGATATCGTTCACACACCTCTAATAATCTAATGTTATTCATATACATCGTCCCACTAACTATCTTTACGGTTTTCGGAGGCGCCAAGTTGCCGGAAGTTTGTCCCGCAGGAATTCTTTAACGTGCCAGTAAATTTACCGACACCAGGATGACGTATTTGAACACCTACAAATACGGCTGGACTGAGCCAGGGTCAAATCTGCTAAGTTGGGCTCAGAAGGCCAGCGATCTACCGTCTGAGCTACTCAGCCCGACACACATCTCAATTAGACTTTTGGCAGGTTTCAAGTCGATAGAATAGGGGTAATATATCATACCTTGAATAATGAAGCTTTCCGTATGCGGAGTCCTAATTAATGATTGTTCCATTCCGTACACACTGGAGTGTCTCATTCCTGAAACCAGCAGTTTGGTAATACCTCCCCTCGCTCCCAGCATGAACTCGATGTCATATAACTTGTACTTGGCAATGGAGTTGACGCTAAATTGAATGTGGCAATTCTGAATTATTCATTTTTCATTTTAACTGAACAACTTGTAGTTTGATCTGTTCAGTTCTCTCCCACTGGTCCTTCTTTGTCGTTCATTGACAGATTAACTTTTATGACAGAAGAAATGTTACTGTCCGTAAGTGCTGGAGAATGTGAAAGATAGGGAGGAGCTAGGAATCAATCAATCAATCAATCAATCAATCAATCAATCAATCAATCAATCAATCAATCAATCAATCAATCAATCAATCAATCAATCAATCAATCAATCACCTCTGATATCCATGGCAGCAGGTTCCGTATAAATTGTTTCCCTAGTATATAAAAAAATGATTTCAAAGAAGTTGCGAATATATAAAACATTTATGTTATTAAGTTATTCCAATCCCTAATATCTGTTCCTATAAACGAATATTTTTTCCCCATTTGTCCTCTTGAATTTCAACTTTATCTTTATATTATGATCCTTCCTACTTTAAACAATCCATTCAAGATTATGCATATACCAATGTCCTTCCACGCCTTTCTCTCCTCTGACAGCTGGAAACATATCACTTAGTTAAGCAGCTCATCTCTTCACTTCCAAGCCTTCCCAGCCCAAAGCATAACTGGGGCTTCTAAATTAAACAGGGTTTTCCTAATTTCATGTCGGTACGAAGAAAATATCATGTGCCAAAGATAAAAACAAAGTATAACAGACAAACCTGGTAAATGTACCCCGAGAAATGAATCCACCAGGTACTTCTTCATGCTACACAAGTAAAGCCAAGTGTGTTATCCAAAGCACCATAGTGGTAATGGTGATTAGTGATCTAGAGAATAATATAACGCTATAATCTTCCCTTCCAAATGCTAAACATATGCGAAAGTTCATAAAATGTATCCATAAAGAATGAAGATATATACATATGAAAGGTCTTTGGAAGACATGGAAAACGATAAATAATCTAGCCTTATAAAATACAAATAAAATTTTGATCGGAAGAGAGCAAGATTTGATGAAGAAGGAGCGGGTAGAAAAGATGAATCTAGGTATGAATAGTCATAAAATCAGCTAGAGCCCTGTGGACGTACTTCCACTCTCCCAGATCGAGTATCCTTAGGGGGCGTGTTTTACTGGACATATTAAAACCAAAAACTAACTGACATTCTTCTTCACCCCGAAATAAAATTAGGAAAACCCAGTATAATTTAGAAATAATTCACTTCCATTTATATCGCAGTGGGCAACCGTTAGAAAATGGTACTTTTATTGTGTTAATTTATGTTTCAAATAGACTCCCGTCTCGTTAGATCGTTTGAGTACATATGGGACCCTACACACAGAATATGTAGACGCTAAGTACAGAACAGATGTGGTAAACCGCAGATTGGTAGGAACCAAACCTACAACCTTAGAATTTCCAAAAATCTTCCGATTATCGTTGTCTTGGTCATTCTTGCCCTGTTGGCAGCGATACTAAATGTACTCGACACGACGTAGAAAAATGGAAGTCTATTTGAAGTACTTTGCGCCCTTCAAAGCTAATTGTTCAAGTGCATATATTTATCATTTCTTTTCATTGTTGAAGTTGAAGCTAGTTAGTGAAAGATATGGTGTCCAATTCTTTGGCCGGTGTCAAAATGAAAACTCATTGTAGAACTCATGAAGAGTAGCTCGCAGTAACGCTAAGATGTCGGTGAGAGGTTTGCTCCCTCAAGACACAATTCCAGTAAATTGTTCGTTCTGTTTAACCGTGGTCTGGACTACTCTACAAGTTCACCTAGCTCAGCATTTATACCACCTTGTAAATGTATCAACTATGAGAGCTCTGAGTACTGCCAGTCATCCAATTACAGTTGGTAGCTGTAACGCAATCAGCCTCCAGCTATATGATAGCGTGTAGCCGCTAAGATGCTCCGTTCCTCTAAGTCACGCCGACTGCCTTAAACAACATTACCAGATGCGAGAACATTTCAAGTTAGCGGTTTATCCAGCACTGATAACAACGTTACAAGATTTATATCTCCAAGAACGTCGTGGTTGGTTGGAAGATGTACGAATGTAGCTCTCCTAACTCGAAAGAAAGATTCTCTGCATGTGAGACACACTCAGATGCGGTTTCTCTGATCTTAAATTAACTCCATAAACCTGCACCACTGAGTTATATTAGCGTTTGGTGTTCTTGTGGTGGAGTTCGCCTTCACGGTGGGATTATAACTAACATAATCGTAGAACTTGTATCCGGAATTTGGAATCACCGCCAGAGTAAAACAACGAAATAAATAATTCTCTATTTCCATTTTGGTTATATGATTTTATATCGTACTTCATATCAACGCTTATGTGTTAGGAGTCGGAAATAAGAGTAGGACTTACAATACGACTAAAAACCCACTTTGTCCTATCTGAAATCCTAGAAATTATATCACAATACTACCATATGTTACCTCATCAACTCTGAGGCTGCTTGGATCCTCAGATAGCACTACCGAAGGAAAAGTAGATATACTGTAGGTAAATTGCTTAAATCGACAGCTACGTAATAATAAAGCGTACCAGAAATCATGTCAAGTGAGAGAGTTTGTCATTGTTTTCCATTGAGCCAGAAAGTTCAATTGAATCCTGACTGAACCTATGATTAATAATCTCAGCTTCGAACCACATAAGTCGTTCTCTGGGTGTTATAACAGTGGCATGTGCGACACAGTTCACACCTGGAACCCCAAAAGTGTGTAGATAAAGCAGTTAATAATAATAATAATAAAAATATAAGAAGTCTTCCCAAGCCGATTGTTAGTTATATGTGATCATCTCATCGAACATTACCACTTGTTACTGTACATTACGTGCGTATTGACGTTCGGAAGAAAATAATACTGCGTGGTACCTATTTCATCCTGAGTTTTGGCACCAGTAACACAGACAAAGATTATTAGTTTTATATTTCTTCTAATATTGTACTAAAATTATCTCATGTATCTCAAAGAGTTTAAACTGTAACACTACTTATTTCATAATTATTCTACCATAAATGGCATATATCTCATTCATTTGCCATGAAACTGACCTTGAGAGACAGCAGTTTAACGTACATGTACATATACACAAGTTCGTTGATGATGTCTTCTAGAAGCAATTGTCCTTTGCATGTTATTACCTTGCCCAAACACTCCATTTAATAATTTTCAGTGACGTTTTATAGAAAAATAATATCTTGTTTCAGTGTCTTACCTGGTTTCCTAACCCGTTGACTTAATCTGAAAATGATCAAAAAGTTTTGGTGTTAATAATATGTGTTGTCTTTCGTTTAGCATTATATTTCAGGTGGCATAGCCTACTTTAAAGATATTTATCCTATCATCTAATCGTATTCCATAAAATCAGCTACCGGTACATTTTCTAGTATGTATGGACAACTATGAAGTCAAATAAATAATGTTATAATTTCACTGAACGTTTCAGCTTTAAATGGTGTTTCTTCTTTCACTTTAGGTTTTAGCTGTTATTTTAAATGTGTACTCATTAGTTACCAAGTAATGCTGTTAACGAAAATATAAACCATCTTGGCAGATTTCCTCAAATGTGTAAATGCTTGCACCAAGTAGAAGGGAGATTTAAATTAAACCAATATTATTTGACATACCAACTGGATCTCACTATGGCCTTTCAACTCCGACATGTGACACGTTTCAAATTTACAATGATATTTCTTTACACCATGCCTGCTGTCAAATGTAGCTTTTTGGAATAAGCGTGACGCGATCTGACATATATCATGAATTGTTTATCATACGTGCTGGAAATGAGTACATTTAATCAGACCTCATTTTGACATACTTATCATACGACAGAATAGCGATGCTTTCCCATCATCGAATGCATCTTTTGATTTAACTGTACACAGCGCTAAACAATATACTACGTTGTATGTTAATTTAGCATGAAAATATACCTCAACAGTGCCGATGTAATTGTGAACATCTGTCCTGGGGAAGGGAAAGCGCATACAATATTTTTTAATATATGGAAGCATAGTGAAGCAGGATGCGTATTTCACGTTCAAATACACCATCATTATCAGCAATCAGTGTAGGGTGATATCTCAAAATATCAGCCACTACTTTTTTGATACCATCCCTGATGAAGTGTATTGCATGAACGCAGGGATCATTTGTGGTACAGTTAACAAAATTCACCTATTTCAAAAATGGCTTTCACGCCCGCTGATGAGTCCAAATGGCACGTCTGAGCGAAACTGCAAATGCACAGGTCCTAACCACCAAAAAGCTGGTTCTATTCCCGTGATCGTAAGATTTGCGGCCGTGAAAGCCATTTCTGAAATTGTAACTCCATGGGAAGTACATGTTTTGTAAACGGAGGATTCACTTCTCCTTTAGCAGGTTAGCAATTCCTATTTTCTAACACGGCGGGACCATGCGCTTGGTCGGCCACTGCTAAGCAGAGTCCTGGAGGGGCGTGCCAATCCCGCTGATCAGCCCAAATGGCACGTCTCAGCGAAACTCTGCAGATGCACAGGGCTATAACCACCCAAAAGCTGGTTCAAAATTCACCTAGTCTACAAGCCAGTACACCGGCTATTAGCCTCATAGTTTTCTGATACCAAGTGTCATGGTGCACTTAGGTACACGGGGAAGATATCAACGCATTTCTTCAGAAATAGAATACAAGCCATTCTAAATTAATATTTGTTACGGATGAAGTAGGATATCTAAATCTCCACTCCTCGCTGACCATTGTATCAATTCATGAGAAGCAATTTCAGTAGATATATACGTGATATTTCAGGACAATATATAACTATTCTTCACGTACACTACGTTTATAAGTACCGTTAAATGCGTTTTATGAACATATTTTTACTAGACTTTGGTTATCGAGTGGTAACTAAGTTCTCATTTACACACCACCACGCTCAGTGCACAGTTATACTGACACATTTGTTCAGACTTTCAGTTCAAGGTATTTATTTACATTTTCATCAATGCATATAGCATTGAGATAGAATAATGGGAACTATTCTGATGGGTAGAATAAGAGCAAAACTACTACTTATTGAGGCAGTCAGTACATTATTTATCAGAGTGGAGAGATGTGTCAGGTTGTACCTATTTTTCCCATTTACCTACTATTAACTTATATTTCCTATATTCAGAATATCTTCTTCGGGTAACACGCTTGATTAATATGGCACTAGGTACAGGTACAGACCAGTTCAGGTTTTCACTGCAGGTGGCATGATGACGCTGGTCTACGGTAATGTATGCTATTAAACAGAAGCAAGTGTACCAAACCTAATTTGAATGAGCTATTTACAGATCTGAAGTCAGTTTTTTTCTGCCAGGTACCGCGCGAGTTGGCCGTGCGGTTAAGGGTGCACAGCTGCGAGCTTACATCTGGGAGATAGTGGATTCGAACCCCACTGTCGGCAGTCCTGAAGATCATTTCCAGTGGTTTCCTTTTTCCAAACCAGGTGTCTTAATTAAGGCCACGGCCGTTTCCTTTCCACTTCTAGGCCTTTTCTGTCCCATCGTCGCCATAAGATATATCTGTGTCGGTGAGACGTAAAGCAACTTCTAAAACAAAACAAAATTCTGTCAGATCACAATTTTTAAAACCTAATTCTTTTGTGTTTATATTCAGTACATTTAGATCCATTTTATTATTATTATTATTATTATTATTATTATTATTATTATTATTATTATTATTATTATTATTATTATTATTATTATTATTATTATTATTATTATTGCATGTTCAGATGAATGAGATCATATATATATACTTTTATGATTTCCTTAGTCAATTGTTTAACATTTCAGCAGCTGCTCACCAAGGGTACTACTTTCCAGTCAAAATTGTTGATTTCCACTGAAGTGAGTGTTTGTATGTTATTCAATAACACAGAATGTTAACTAATTTATGTTCACCGAGCTTGATAGCTGCAGTCGCTTAAGTGCGGCCAGTATCTAGTATTCGGGAGATAGTAGGATCGAACCCCACTGTCGGCAGCCCTGAAAATGGTTTTCCGTGGTTTCTCATTTTCACACCAGGCAAATGCTGGGGCTGTACCTTAATTAAGACCACGGCCGCTTCCTTCTCACTCCTAGCCCTTCCCTGTCCCATCGTCGCCATAAGACCTATCTGTGTCGGTGCGACGTAAAGCAACTAGCAAAAAAAAATAACATGTTCTCTGTAGCACTTTAATGTATGTAGTCAATAAATAACCTATTTAAGGTTTCCCTTTTAATGTTTTAATACTGTTACATACCAAGATGCAATATATACTGATATTTTAGAAATACTAATAAACAAGATTAAGAGGTTATGATACTCATACATGAAAACTGAAGTTTATTGTATTCAATGGTGTCACTGTCCATTTAATTTCGAAATTCTATTAAATGTGAAGAAGTGTGACTGCATTAACCAATCAGATCATTTCTGCTATATTTGTGGGAAACATATACCACTTGGTCTACGTAAGGACATAACGAGTATCCCCCTGTGGGTGGGGGCGGTAGAATAACACCCACGGTATCCCCTCTCTGTCGTAAGAGGCAACTAAAAGGGGCCCCAGGGGCTCTGAAATTTGGAGCGTGGGTTGGCGACCACGGGTTCTTTAGCTGAGTCCTGGCATTGCTTCCACTTACTTGTGCCAGGCTCCTCACTGTCATCTATCCTACCCGACCTCACTTGGTCAACTCCTGTTCTTTTTCGACCCCGACGCTATTAGGTTTGCGAGGGCTAGGGAGTCTTTCATTTTCGCGCCCTTCGTGGCCCTTGTCTTCCTTTGGCCGATACCTTCATTTTTGGAAGTGTCGGATCCCTTCCATTTTTCCCTGTGATTAGTGTTATATAGTGGATGGTTGCCTAGTTGTACTTCCTCTTAAACCAATAATCACCACCATCACCATCATCCACATAACGAGTAAAGTAAAGACTGCTTAAATACATTATATGGGATGCAAAGTAGGGGACGATAACAAAGTTTAGGCACCTCAATATTGTTGCACACTATGTTACTCTCTTTTTATATAGTCTAATGGTTATTTAGGATTAGAAGATAAATTCCTTTAGTTGTGCCTATGATATGGCATTAGCAAATGAACCACACCATCACACCCGGGACTACCATTTATTGCATAAAAACAATTGCTGTGTTTTCGAACAAAACCCAAATCAAACATTGTACATTCAGACTGTGAGTCTGAACGCAAGCCAGTGCATCATGATGCAAAGAATCTTGTACCACATCCCCAAAAACATTTTACTGCTGACTCCTCCCAAGAGAAGGAAAGTACCGCCGATGATAAAATTTATTAACCGCATTTGCAAACTCAAACAGTAAAAGTCTCAAGCATTCAGCGGAGATTTCGGTGTTTCCTACATATTGTAAGTGTATTTCCTCCTTTATTATAAATGTATTTAGAATAATATAACAATGTATAAGTTCGCTTTGCACAGGGCAGACCGGGCGAGTTGGCCGTGCGGTTAGGAGCGCGCAGCTGTGAGCATGCATCCGGCGGATGTAGTGAGTTTGAATCCCATTGTTGGCAGCCCTGAAGAATGTTTCCCGTTGTTTTCCATTTTATACGAGGCAAATATACCTTAATGAATGCCACAGCCGCTTCCTTCCCACACCTAGAACTTTCCTATCCCATCGTCACTACAAGACCTATCAGTGTCGGAGCGAAGTAAAGCACAAGTGTAAAAAGAAAAACACAGAGTAGCCTTGAAAAAGATTCGAATATTTACACAGGAGGCAGCACGCAACAAGCAAAGGAAGAAAGGTCCTACGACGGCGAATTAAAAACAAGTTACACTAGCTTGTCGTGAGAGCACGCTGTGTGACGTGGCCGTGGCCAATGCGGAGCAAGCTACAGTTACTGCTGACACGTCCGATAGAAATGTTGGTGTGATATCCCGTCGTGTTGTGACTAGGCTCAATGGCGCGTCAACTGGATGTTCACTCCATATCAGAGGTGCGTGGAACGATCAGATTTCTATGGGCTAAACGGTTCAATTCCACTCACATTCATCGTGCAATCACTGAGCGTGCAATTTCTCGCCCAGGTATTGTAAAGTGGTGTAAGCAATTTGACGCCAGACGCACGACTCTCACGCACGAATATCACGAAGGCAGGCCCGCAACGTCCAGTACCGTTGCAAATATTGACCGTGTGGATGGGATCATTAGAGAGAATCGGTGAATAACACTACAGGAAATTAAAGGAATGCTGAACATTTCGTACGACAGTGTGTTCTGCATTGTCCACCAACACCTTGGAGTTCGTAAACTATGTCAAAGATGGGTCCCACGTATGCTCACCGATGTTCACAATTGACAACGTTTCCAATCATCACTGGCATTTTTCTAACGGTATTCTGTAGAGAGCAACGAGTTTCTGCGGCGAATCATCTCAGGGGATGAAACGTGGGTTCACTACTTCACCACCGAAATAAAGAATGGGTGCAAACCACATCATCACCACGAAAGGACAAAGTACAACCTTCAACAGGAAAGGTAATCGCGACAGTGTTCTTTGACGTGAAGGGTGTGGTGCACGTGGAATTTATGCCGAAAGGCACGACAATCAACTCGGCTTAGTATTGTCAAACATTGAAGCGATTGCGTAAAGTAAAGAAAAGCGGTAGGAAAATTGACCGTCGGTGTGATTTTGTTGCACGATAACACAAACCTCACACGGTCCGGCGAGCGTCCAAACTGCTTCAGCGATTCAAGTGGGACGTATGGTAGCTTCCTGCATATATTAGCGCCATGCGATTTTCAACTGTTCGGGAAGCCGAGAAAGGATCTCGGTGAACGACGATTCCGAAACGATGAGGAGGTGGGAGCAGCTGTCTCCAGGTGGTTACATAGCGTTGGAGGTGATTTCTACGCATCCGGAATCGAAAAGTTGGTTGACCGTTTTGAAAAATGATTACAGTCTCTTGGGGACTATGTGGAAACTTGAGCTTACATTGTATGTTGCCATAGTAGTTGCCTATGGGAAGGTGGTTTCATAAAGGGCTAAAACTTGGAAGTGTAACTTACTTTTAGATTCTCCCTCGTATAAACATTGGTTGCAGACCCAATATCCGCGGAGTTATGGTACATTACCACTACTATCAATGAACAGGTTGTTCCAATAATTTACGGAGAGTCGAATACAACAAAAGACGGAAATATGTTCCTACCTAACATGGGTCGTAAACCTACTAGCGTGCTGTGCCATGGTCTTATAATGTACGAGGCACAAACTCTGCATTCCTAGTACTTTGTAACGAAACAAGTGCGAAACCGTTCTAAGTAGACAATAGATGCTGTACATCGTGTCTTTGCAATGTTACTGTATCAAGTAAGAACGAAGCACATAACTCAACGTAAAGTATTCCATTGCAAACCACATACCGTATTGTTCTCGCAGTCAGGTAGGTTAGTTTCGTCAGGTGTACGACAGTGCTCAAACGGTCATGTTCTTTTGTAACACTGCGGTACTGCAGCGTGGGAGGCTGCGTTGCAGTGGATGGTGGTCACATTGAGCTCATTTTGTGAAGAGTAGATCAAAGACATGGTGACCATTGACGGTAGTGGTAATGGATCATAACTTCTACTGTATTGGTTTTCCGACCAAAGTTTATCCTTCGTTTGTTGCGTGATGCCTCCTGTAATGATGGAAACTTTTTCAAGGACACCCTGTATGTCAAACATTACCATGCAGGTGAAAATGAAAGTCTACAGCCTGCTTCCAGTCATTTGAACGGGTCAGGAATGGAATGAATGAAGCCCTATCTAGCGGCGAGGTTAGGAATTGTGCCGGCTGCCGAAGCCTGGCACACTCCTCTGGGACCATGCAGGTATACAGTGTTATTCAGCTAAGACGTCTACCTCAAATATCAACCGTTCTGTTAATGATATAGACATTCTCTTTTCAAATTCTAAAATTCCATTAAAGGGATCATAAACCTCCGACCAATTCGTCAACATCACGTGAGTAATTATAGAGAAATCAGTAGCAACTTTGTATTTTTTTTAGATGGGACTACACTAATTTCATCTCTCAGAACAACTACGAACCCAGCGATAAATTCAGTGATGCGATGAGTTTGCAAATCCGACATGTAATTTAGGAAATATTAAAATGTTTCAAATATGAGCTGGCGTGTCTCAAGCTGAAGCGCGCCGGCCTCTCACCTCTGGGTTCCGTAGTTCAAATCCCGATCACTTCATGTGAGATTTGTGCTGGACAAAGCGGAGGCGGGACAGATTTTTCTCCGGGTACTGCGGTTTCCCTGTCATATTCAATTCCAGCAATACTTTCCAATATCATTTAATTTCATCTGTCATTCATTAATCATTGCTCCGAACGGGCTCGGAGAAACAACAGTATTGCGGAGTTAGAAAGCTTGTGTTTCACTGACGTTGAATCGGAAAGAGACAAGATAACTCACTGAAATTGTAATACTGCAAGTGCATTATTGTTCTTGTGAGTACTTAGTACATGAAATGAATTAAACAACCTTAACATACAATGAGTGTCGTGGTCGTTGGAAATAATAGAGGCAAATTTAACGGAAAACTTGTCGGTCTCTTTGGTCCTCCTTAAAGTCTACTTGTAAGATCGATGTACCTTAGCAGTAGGCAGCGGTCGGGAAGGAAATAAATCACCGCTGGTATGCTAGCATGCACAGCTATTTAGACAAAATTGTTCACCTATATTTACTTTGAACAGCATTGTTTCATTCTTCCTCTTTTCAACAAATTCCATCTCTCAGGGAAATGTACAGTGGTTGAGTGCATGGTATTATTTATGTCTCCCCCATGACCATCCATGCTTGCGTTAAACTACCTCGCTTGGTTTGCGTGTTCTTGAAAAGCAACACATGCGCAGAGAGAGATAAACTAACATGCTCTAGAACACTTATTGGGCGATTGTGCATTTCCCTGTGTGACAGAAGTGATTGAATAGGGGGGGGGGGGGAATAGAACAATGCATCTAAAATTAAAATAACAACCATTTTGCCTAAACAACGGTACCTACATGCTAGTATACCTGCGCCAATTTATTCCTAAGTCTGCCACTGTTAATTGCTTAGGTACATTGATTTTCCACGTTGACTTTAAGGAGGAATAAAGAGTCCCCCGTTAATATTTGCGTTCATTCTTTCCAATGACCATGTCCCTCATTTGATTTTGAAGTTGTTAATTTCGTTTCATGTACCGTGTACACTTGAGAAGAACAATAAAGCACTTGAAGTTTTACGGTTTCAAATTATCTGTCCCTTTCCGATTGAACGACATGCAGCATGCGCTTGACATCGCAATGAGTGGCGCATTGCTTTCAGTGAAATGCCTACAAATATGAATCGTTTCAATATTTTCAAAAATATCCGTCGGATTTTAAAAGTAATCACCTCAATGTATTTGTCACTCGCTTCCTAGTTGTTCACAAAGGCAAAGTTGATGCCGATTTCTCAGTAATTATGCACTGACCATAAGATATTTACGTGGACAATTTAGATAAATAACTCTGAATAATAAATAGTAATATTTAGAATAAATGTTTCAGTTCCATAACTCAAACCAGTATATGCTATGATAAATCTTATTGGAGATCTGAAATCAGCACATCAATTTCAGTATAACACATTTGGAAATTCATGAGTAGCAGACGAATAGTATTTTTTGTCGATCAGTAAATGGAGGTTTCTAGGGCTCGTAGGCCGTATTCCAATAGGACTTGGTCATCCCAGATACTGCGTTAGGTGTCCGGCTCCATGGCTAAATGGTTAGTGTGATGGCCTTTGGTTAATTTCCCTGGCACGGGGGCTGGGTGTATGTGTTGTCTTCATCATCATTTCATCCTCATCACGACGCGCAGGTCGCCTACGGGAGTCAAATAACAAAAGCCATGCACCCGGCGAGCCGAACATGTCCTCGGACACCCCCGGCACTAAAAGTCATACGCCATTTCATATCATTTACTGCGTCAGGTATTTTTAGAGGTCTGTTCTAATCACTTTGGATTTACGTCCCCAACAATTTTTATGGTTTTAGGAGTCATCCAGGTGCTGGAATTTAGTCCCGCAGGAGTTTTTTTTACGTGCAGTAAATCTATCGACAAGAGGCTGACGTATTTGAGCATCTTCGAATACCACCGGACTGAGCTAGGATCGTACCTGCCAAGTTGGGGTCAGAATGCCAGAATGTCAACCGTATGAGCCATTCAGCCCGGCAGGTCTGTTCTCTCCGCACGTCATTACAGCATATGCACAGTAAAACTCCCTATACACCTATACATGAGCTCTTTTTGTGCACTGTCTGTCACCAGACACCTACTAGAAACTGTGATATGTCTAGCAGTACGATAAATTTCCCAGAAAATGCTGTTATCGTCTTCACTCCCAAATTCACTTGAATCAGTTACATGTACCAGCTCAGCTTATTCTTGGTGCTTTGATAGTGTCCGGATAAGAAGAATATATTGTTCATGTTCACAAAATTACTTGACTATGGTGCAAAGAGAATATTAACAATCGTTGTCGGTTGCTACTTACACCTGATTTAACGCCGGTCTGGTATATTTGCAAAAAAGTATTTACTGCAAACTCATCTTGTCATCAATTGTCAACATTCCCTACATTCAAACATATACTAGTACATCTTCGTGAGGGAATGTTATGGCTTTCAGCCTTCAGTCTGCATTTTTTCTGAATTTCCTGTTACCAGTTAGCTCTGTATACTCGTTTAGTTCAATACCTATTATCAACAAATAAATCTAAGATAAATGTCTGACCATCGTCCCCTTAGCCTCCACGTACTTCTGTGAGACAAAATTGCGGCACCTCGGCATGTCCAAAAACTTTCAAATGTTGGTGGGACATAGAATCAATAACATTATTACTTCTATTGTCCGGCTCCGTAGCTAAATGGTTAATGTGCTCGTCCTTTGTCCAGAGGGTTCCGGGTTCGATTCCCGGTCGGGTCGGGGATTTTAACCTTAAATTGTTAATTCCCTTGGTTCGGGGACGGGATATTTGTGCTGTCCCCAACATCCCTGCAAATCACACACCACACATAACACTATCCACCACCACAATAACACGTAGTTACCTACATATGGCACATGCCGCCCACCCTAATGGGAGGGTCTGCATTACAAGGGCTGCACCCGGCTAGAAATAGCCACACGAATTTCATTTTAATTACTTCTCCTTAACCTCCATGATCAAGTCCGTTATATTTTGCGTTGTTAGCCATACACCCCATGTGGACGCATTGTCGAAGCCTGTTTATGTGCACAGCATCATCAATGCAGTTCCTAACTAGCCTTATTCACTTAATTTGAAGTAGCCTCCTACTATTGCTCCCACTTGCTTTTTACCGGAAATCATTTTCGCCAGTTGCGCATCTTATTTTCCTTCTTAAGGTTAATCCTAGTCTGTTGGAGTGGTCACGTGATATGAATTTGGTCCAGTTTTACGGTCGGAAGCCCTTTATGACCCTAACTCTCTGTGGAGTGACGTATTGGCTATTCCATCTTTCTGGGTGGTAACAATAATGGTGTGTGTGCTTTCCGGAGTCCACACGACAGTATTATTTTGATTGTATAATATTCATTAAATGGCGTATGTGTACTATGAAAAACAAATGTGAATGTTTACAGCCTTGTTTGACCCTTGTAACCACTATATTTCGAACCAAGAACTTCCTCTACCGTTGATTCTTGCTGCGGCACGATAACCTATATACATGTCTTTGATTTTATGTAATAATCCACGCCTAAACTCAAAATCACTCAATACGGCTTACAAAATAATAACTTGTCATCAGCCATTTCTAAATCTACGAAATATAAACTATTCTCTTCGCAGCACTTGTAAATTATTGACGCATACTGATAATTTTATCCTTACAGTCCCTCTGTGGTTTGAAACTTCACAGGTTTTCATCCAACTTACTCTCCACCATTGATTGCACTCTACTGTATTTTCCAAAATACCTGTGACCATCTTGCTTAGTATACCAAACAGTTCATCATCTTGGTAGTTGCAATATGTCTTGTCCCTTTGCTTATAGATTGGTGATGTTACTGCATTGTCCAATACATGCCAATATCTTTACTCTTGTCTTCCTACTATATTTCACATTCGAGGCCTAATTTCACCTCTTCTCTCTGCCTTATGACAAATTTGACCATCCTTTCCACTTCCTCGAACATAATTTCACTTATATTATTATTATCCTCCCCATCAACTCCCTTCTTCGGGACATCTACAGGATTTCCTTTTGCACTGACAAAATTTTTAAAATATTCCTTCCATCTGTCCATTGAGTCCATGTATACTATGAACAACAAAGGTGAAAAGTACACATTTCTTTTTTCCTCCCTCCCTAAGGTCCTTTTATTTAGTCCAGAAAGGTTTCCCTGCCACTTGACCAAGACCTATTTTCCTTGAACTTCTCATGATGTGAGTATGATATGCAAATCAGTATTTACAGCTGGGAAGGAATATTAAGAGGACTGCATTAAATGTAGGATATAATAGACAGGAACGGATAGGTAATTTTTATAATATGATATATATATTCTCCCAGAATAATGGCACGGTAAGAGAAATCGAATAGCCATGTCAGAGTTCCATTTGTTATCAGAAATAAGTGAATTTCCGGAATAAATAAATCTTAGGATAGTTTTTTCAAGATGATTTGCTGTAGAAGGAACTGTGTGGACTCGTAATAGCTTGTTCATAATATTGACGAAGTATATATTAATATAGTGAGAATAGTTACTGGAACAAGCGAATAATAATAATTCTTATTCCGAGGATTACGAGGAACGTAGAGGTGTAAGAAGGCGCGGGCAGGAATGGGTGGATAGAGAAAAGATAACTTTTAATTTTAAACTCTCAAATTTGAAATTCTATTTCTTTCCATTTTTTCAGATTTTAACATTTGTTAAACAATACCACATAATCAGGTACAATGAAGAGGTGAGTTACGTAGCTCAAATGTTACACTATTACCAAGAGAACTACTTCTCTAGTAAATTACAACTAAGGAGACGGGAATCCAAAAATTACAACATTAGAAAGAGCCTTTTTGCTTTACACGATCACACAGGAGACTACTCTCCAAAATTATAAGATTCAGGCCTCACAAAGGCACAGTTTAACTTTTACTTTAGGTAAAATACAACCAGATTCCACTGTATTACTCGCTCGACAGTCTACATTACGTATAAATAGGAAAATGAATTAGAATAGTTAACAGAGGCAATAAGTGCTCATTCTACCTCACCTTAGTGAAAAAGGAAAGGTCAAAGCTATTGTGATGATGATGATGATGCTTGTTGTTTAAATGGGTCTAACATCTAGGTCATCGTCCCCTAGTTAAAATTATTGGCCGGAAACCAAAATGTTACGAGGCGAACACTTGCACTCCATTGAAATTCACATCAAAATACTTAAAACCCTATGTGGGTTTATGGCTCGAAGTGACAGAGGCTAACCCTATACTACGGCGGTGACTAGTTGGAGGAAAATAAATTAAATTAAAAAAATGAAAAGATAAACTTTAAAGTTTACGAAATCCTAGTCACCCCAATACCAAGTTGAATAGAAATAAAAGGATGGTTCATACTCTTTATTCCCTATACTTGGTTATACTTCGTTATACTTGGTTGCAAATTTTACATAGAAAGAATTTTACATTACGAAAGAATTTGTAACCTTCCCCTCAAACTAGTTTACTGAAGCTATTACATAATTACAAAAAGTCTGCCATTACCTTGAGCTGGTGGGTCTTCCTGGGATGGGTAAGGTTAACCCCTGCCTCCTCTACGATCACACTCTACTTCTTGACTGAAGCGATCGGAAGGCAACATGGGCAAAGAAGTCCTAGCTATTTTAGCAGAGGGGAAGATTCCAGAACTCTCTGGGCCGAAGCTCTGTTCACACCCACAATTATGATCGGTTGCTTTAATAAATGTACAAAATTTCTTGTTGGTCGAAAATTTAGAAGAAGAAGGAAGGGATAGCAGTACTAGTAACTAAAGAACACACAAAGAATTTACAACATTTCAGTTCTGGAAACCTCGAAATTACAAATTTCTTTGAAAATTAATTGTTCATCTTTAGACCAGAGTGAGCACATAAGTAGACAGTAGAGATATCTGACGATAAAATTTCGATCTTATAGTGGAAGGATGTTCACTGTGCGTATTTTAGATGTCCTTCTAAAAGGCGCTCACTTTAAATGAACGGGGTTGATGTACCTCCCGTACAATAATAATACGTAGAAGAAGAATCAGAAGGAGAAATAGTCGTATATCAGATTTTCCGATTCCAGGGATAACTGGTTAGCATCCTGGCCTTTCGTCCAAGGTGCCAAGGATTTGATACCCGGCCTAGTGGGTATTTTAACCTTAATTAATTGGGACTGACTCGGAGACTGGCGTTTTTGCCATCTTCAGTATTATATGTTATCATATGTCAGGCCCCATTCTCATAAACGAGCAGGTCACTCGTCGGAAGACCTGAACCAGGGCTTCTCCGAAGGCTACATGCCAGTGTTATTATTATTATTATTATTATTATTATTATTATTATTATTATTATTATTATTATTATTTAGACACCTTGAGTAGGTATTTTAATTTGATATCATTCATGGTGCCTGCTTGTAAATTTTCACAATGGTGGCAAGACACTGGCTATGAAGAGAAAACAGGTAAATTTGGGAATCTGAGTTGGTTAAGTTGTGCAAATGACCCAGCTTCCTTGATATATGGAGAATATGAGGTGAATGGAAGAGGATAACTTACTTAGAGGAATAGTGGACTCTGCACGGAGCATTAAGGAAGCAGGGGGAAACCAACGGAAAAAGTAGTTTGAGTCATTCTTTGATGATTAATGGGGGCAAGTTGTAGTACTAGTGGCCGAGAAAAGACTGTGTACAATCACAGATACATGCGATCTGAATAGTGAAAGTTACCAAGAGTCAATAGTGGGAAAATAAAACTACATACAATGTCTCGACTAATTGTACTGTTTTTCCGAATTAATAGTTCTACTATAAGACTCGAAAAATGTTAGTTGGGAAGCTTGTACTGTGAATGTAGTAGGTTGGGTCTGCTGGTAAGTGATTCAATGCCAACTGAAACTTAGCTCTTTCAGCATCACCGTCAAACTGGTAGTCCACTTGCTTAGGGCAACGTACAGAGCTCCTGTTTCTAAAGCCAAAGACGCAGCCAAGTTTCCTGACACGTCCGGGTACAATAACCAGGCCGGCAGTCGAGTTTAAACGCTGCCGAGTCTCTTGAGGAAGATCTTAATTCTACTTGGGTTATTAATGGGACTGTGAGCGAAGAGTGAGAGAAATGTGTTGCATCTTAAGCAATTCCAGACGGAAGTTTGTTCTCAGCCATTTGTTCATATCTCACGCTCAACGTTGAGTGTACCTTATTATTAAGTCCCGTATAACTTCATCCTTCTCACTTTCCATTTGTACCACATCTCTCTACCATAATTATCCCTCATTGCTGCTTGTCTTAACAAAGAACCATCAGCAAGTTAATAGACTGGAATTTCGCTCTTCCTTTTAAATCATTCTTCTACTTACATTTTCTACCACCTCCTTAACAATTTCGGAAATAGGAGGGATAACAAATCAATTCTTAGGAAATATATCCCTTCCAGGGATTACCGTTACTTTCATATATCCCCAACATACTGAATAATTTCTTGGTGGGGGTACATAGACAGCTTAATAGATAAGGTAACGAGACATATCGTCAATGCCTTTCATTGTATCTCAGAGCTCTTTAATTTCACTTCATTCTAATTATACCGCTACGCAATCAAATGTAGTGAAACACAGCTGGCAGTAAAATCCTAAAATATAGAATCGCGTGTGTGACTTTATTTCTATTTCAAGGAGATATCACGAATATGTGATAAAATGTAGTTGCTTTTGTCTGCTAATTAATAAAAAAAATATTTCCTAAAACAGGATAAACGCGCGTCTGAGGTCACAATAGGATCCCCATTTTTATTATTAACGCTTGCTTGTTGTTTTAAGGGGCCTAACATCGAAGATCATCGGCCCTTGATTATTAATAAAGATAGCATCAGCTTATCATGTCAGTTTGTGTATTCAAATAGAAATCTTGTATTTCACTGTTGAACCATTAAAATGATGAAATAGACAGTAGCATGTGACTAGACTTCCAACGGATGTATGTCACTGAACTCCTCCTAAACTGCTGGACCGATTTTTATGACATTTTTGTGTGGGTGTTTTAATGGGTTCCTGGATGGTTCATTTTAACAATTGGACTTGGTAGGTGGCGCTGCGATCGTATTCAAAGATTTTCTTTCGCATATCAGAACATATAACCCCAAAATTGTACCTCGTTCATGAATAATTTACCTTCTGAGAATAATTCATAGTTATGCTTGTGTACGACAGGTGGCGCTGATGTCGAGTTATGTGGTATTTGACGTACGCATCAATCAACACATAAATTGTGCACGCTGCGATCGGGTTCTAGGTTTTTAATTTTTTTTCGCATATCAGAACATACACACTCAAAATTTCACCCCTTTCCTGAATAATTTATCTTCTGAGATTAATTCATAGTTATGTTTGTGTGCGACAGTGGCGCTGATGTCGAATATTGTGGTATTTGATGTACGCATCAATCGACACATGTATTGTGCACTCTTCGGTTGGGTTCTAGGTTTTTAATTTATTATTTAATTTTTTTTTTTGCATATCAGAACATACGACCCCAAAATTTCACTCCTTTCATAAATAATTTATCTTCCGAGAATAATTAACAGTTATGTTTGTGTACAACAGGTGGCGCTGATGTCGAATTATTTGGTATTGTACAATATGAGAATTTTATGAATAATTTACCTGAGAATAACTCATAGTTATGTTTGTGTACAACAGTTCGATGCGGCATTATTGACTGAAAATAATGAGCAGCAACTTAATACAGAACAAAAGAATGTATTCGATCGAATTAGTTCGTCAATTACAACACAACTAGACGGATTCTATGTTTTGGATCCACCAGCCGGCACTGGCAAAACATTCCTCATCTCACTAATACTTGCGCGCATTCGATCTCAAAATCATTATTGCGTTAGCAATTGCTTCATTAGGCATTGCAGCGACTTTGCTTGATGGTGGACGTACTATATATTCAGCATTCAAGTTGCCATTAAACATTCAAAAAGAAAAACAGACGCAATGTTCAACATAAAGAAGAATTCCGGCACGGCTGAAGTTTTCAAAAATGAAAATTTATTGTCTGGAATGAATGCACTATGGCCCACAAGAATTCCCTTGAAGCTCTCGATAGAACGATGAAATATATCAACGATAATAACATAATTTTCGGTGGCGCTCTACTGCTGCTCTCCGGTGATTTTACACACATTACCGGTAATTCCACGTGCTACGTATGCGGACAAAATTAACGCATGTTTTCAACAATCATACCTATGGAGAAATGTCATTATATTACGCCTTAAAATAAATATGCGTGTTCAACTGCAAAACGATCCATTGGCACTGTCATTATCCGAACAATTGTTCAACATTGGCAATGGAAAAATTCCACTGGATGCAAATATACCGTGCATTTAATTGCCAGACAATATATTCAAGAAAGTAACCAGGAATAATGCTTTCACTGAAAGCATATTCGCGGATTTACGCGCTAATAACATTCATCATTCGTGGCTACGTGAACGAGATATTTTGACCGCAAAAAGTATCGATGTTAACTCTATTGATTACAAAATACAACAGTCCTTGCCTGGCAATGATATATCGTTCAAATCGATCGACAAGGTTGTTCATCCTGACGGAGCCGTCAACTATCCTGTTGAATTCTTGACTTCAATGGATTAACCAGGAATGCCACCACATAACTTTCGATTAAAATTTGGTTCACCAATCATATTGCTTTGTAAATTAAATTTACCAAAGCTCTGCAATGGCACGCGATTGGTCATTAAAGAAGTCACGGTAATTGTTCTTGAACAACAAGTTTAAAGGTGAACTTGTTCTCCTGCCACGGATCCCAATGATTCCTTCAGACTCGCCCATCCCATTCGGACGCCTGCAATTTCCAATTCACTTGGCATTCGCAATGAATATGAATAAGTCACGAGGCCAAACAATGCCCATTTTTGAATTGGATCCAGAAAATCCGTGCTTCTCACACGGCCAATTATTTGTTGCATGTTCTCGCGTAGGCAAACTATCAATTTTGTTCATTTATGCACCTCAGGGACTGGCCCAAAATATTGCTCATCAACTCGCATTAATATAGTAGCAAAACAAACATAATACAATTTCACAAATAGAATTATATCACTTGGAGGTAAATAAATAATAATAATATTTCACAAACAGAACTTTTGCACTTGGAGGTAAATACCTGATCATATTATTTCACAAACAGAACTAGGCCTACAGAACTAATAATAATATAGCACTGCAGTTGAAAGTTACTTTCTAATTTCCTTGAACAAATTGAATTATGAACTGATAATAACTACATACTTTTATGTAATTACGAAAAATTATTTCAACTAACATTATTCTAAAGCTTCGCTCCAGCTCGAAAGTCTAAGGTGTAAGATAAAAGACTTCGTCCAGTGGAGCATTATCGGGAGACGTGCCCATAACGCTGGTAGAATTCCCTCGCTGGATAGAAATTCCTATCCGATGCCTCAAGAATTCTGTTGAAGAAAATTCTCCGGTGATTGAAGATAATTATTTACAATATCTGGAATCAGACTTTTAGCCTCTTGATGAAAATAATGCTAATATAGGGGGAAAAGTTAAAAACATAAATCATACATACACTTGAAAGCTCCCCATCGTTTCGACTGAGAATACCACGAAGATGTAGTCGTCCGTTACTGCTCAGTATTTCGCCCTTTTATTGCGCACGGCCTATTCCGCAGAAGATCCAGCAGCCTTGAAAGTGTGAGGCAAATTGGATGGTGCTAAATTATCGACACACGTGGAATCCCACAGGAGAGATCTGCCTTTGTTCCATGGGACTAAAGTCCAAACATCAGGGCGTTTTCCGTCTGTGTGACTAATTCCACTCTGTTCTAGGACAGACGGGACATCGATGCATGCAAAAGCTCTTTCGATAATGTCATTAATTGAACAGTGTCTTGAAAATCGACCAGCACTCTTAGGGCAACTTAATGCATGGCGGCCATAAACGATGACTTCCGTTCCACATAGAATATGCACTTATGTTACTGGCATATTTTGCAAGACGTAAGCTGATTGCAATTTTAAACGACGTATTATCTATAAGTGTTCCCATATTGACCGACGTAAAGTCCTTAAGCAGTAAGCCTGCTTCCTTTCCTGAAGAGCGATATGACATGCTCGATCCATTTTTGTTGAACTTATTTATGAATCCAGGGATGTTGGACGGCTCAAGTTATTGGTCATAATACTCCAGTGGTATCTTGCGTCAGTCATATGGCATATCTCGACATTATCACCGTAATCAGAAAAACGAGACTTGATAAAGTCAGATACTCCATGAGTGGAAGCAAGAAAAGCGGGAATGGAAATATCAGTTAATCTACGAATTCAAAGGCCTCAAAATTGTATTGGTAAACTCGCCAGGATCCAGTTATTTTCCACAAATGGTATATTTAGTAGGGAATCGACGCAACTTCTTGTCAAATCATCAGTTTGAGCAACGAACGAAGGAAATAACCATAGAGGTGCGGTCAACAGAATGTAATTGATCTTAATATAAGTATTCAACATTTACTTTAATAATTTATTTTTGCATTAAATAGAATATCACTGTCATGGGAATGATTTGAGTTTTATCCTTTTTTTACTTTAGACATTTGAGCACAAAACATTAACAACGTCACACACTGATTCATTAAAACTACTTAAGGGACACACAAAATTTAACAAAACTATTCAAGGATACATATTCATGTTGGATCTACCTCAGTAATATTAATCATTTAATTGTTATTTCATTTAATCCCTAAATACTTGGCTCTTCAAACAATCATTCACTTTACCTAATTTGGACTTTGCATTTCTTTATTCATTATACACTTCGTGGTTTGTATGATATTTTTGTTTGTATATTTATGTAGAAACTTGTCTAACGTAAGTGTAAATCACAGTATCTACGAACTATCAATTATTACACTTCAGTCATATCAGTTATTAGATAGTAAAATAGAAATTATATTCTGTGATGTTTATAAATGCAACATTTAGCCTTGGATTATCCTGAATGTTTTGGATTTAATCATGATAGGGTAAATTAAATTCGTTATATTTTGTTACAGTTGATATTTACTTTCAATTTCGAGCCATTTACTGTTAGGTTCTACAGTCTGTCGTTACTAGGCCTGATTCAGTACAAAATACATTTAGAAAATACCTCAAAGAGAAATATTTAATAAGGGATTATACCTGATATAAATATACATTTAATAAGTTTATTATCGATTAGTCACTCACTAAATCTGATAATTAAAATAGAACCTGTTTTTTTTCCCAGCGTGATGAAAATATCGGCTCATGGTATTTAAATAATAATACTCTACCTATTTTGAATATAGGAGAAACCAGGCGAGTTGGCCGTGCTGTTAGAGGCGCGCGGCTGTGAGCTTGCGTCCGGGAGACAGTGGGTTCGAATCCCACTGTCGGCAGCCCTGAAGATGGTTTTCCGTGGTTTCCCATTTTCACACCAG
The DNA here is from genome assembly GCF_040414725.1 of Anabrus simplex. Taxonomy (NCBI): domain Eukaryota; kingdom Metazoa; phylum Arthropoda; class Insecta; order Orthoptera; family Tettigoniidae; genus Anabrus; species Anabrus simplex. Next base: position 1,402,699,475 of record NC_090265.1, read on the forward strand.
TCAAATGCTGCGACTGTCCCTTAATTAAGGCCATGGCCGCTTCTTTCTCGCTCCTAAGCTTTACTCTCGCATCGTCGCCATAAGACCTATCGGTATCGGTGTGAAGTAAAACCACTAGCTAAAAATATATATAGGAGAACGCTCACATAAGCCTTAATCACGATAAGGGCATATTCTGAGGGCATTCCAGGCGCGATTTTTCTTAACAATTTTTTAAATTAATTGAAATTATTTTTTTAACTTCATACTGTATATAAAATGCATCAGATTCAAGCCGTTGGTTGAATAACATTTTTTACGAACGATGTTAAATGAAACGAATGTTGAAGCCAAGTCACAGCCAAAATAGGAATGTTGCCAGCTTTCGCATAGTCAAAGGCACTTAATTATGGCCTCTAGCTATCATTTATGGAGCTAAATACCCCCGTCCACTAAATGACTGGCGAACACGTCGCAGTAGCTATTGGCAACTCATGCCCCGCCCCTCGGTTAACGAAAACACAGCCAAATTGTCCTTTCCAGGCAGGAGAATAATCCTATTGGCTTCAGAACAAGTACGGTATATTTTAGAAACTTACCGGTCTATTAACAACAAAATACCTCACGTTCATACCGGCGTATCCTATTACTTCATACTTCAGCAAAATGTAATTTATCATGAAATTAAATGTCAGACCTGCAGCCCTACATCGGAATACCAATGGGCTTAGTTCTAATACCACGTATCTGACAATGCTCTTCCTATCCATTATTTTCCTTAAAAATGATCACGCCTCCCAGCCACATATCGTCACTTAAGAAACAATACCGCCTATCTAAAAATGTTCTTCCTATCCATTATTTTCCTACTCACTTCCCAGCCCTATATGGATATGCAGCCCATCAGAACAATAATTAATGTGGTCATTTTCGAACGCTACAGTATTTTGTTTTATTTGGATTTATTGCTTTGTTTTGTTTTGTTTTGTTTTCGTTTTCTTTCGTTTCGTTTTGTTTTGCTTTCTTTTCTTTCGTTTTGTTTCGTTTCGTTTCTTGTTTTGTTTTGTTTTGTTTTGTTTTGTTTTGTTTTGTTTTGTTTTGTTTTGTTTTGTTTTGTTTTGTTTTGTTTTGTTTTGTTTTGTTTTGTTTTGTTTTGTTTTGTTTTGTTTTGTTTTGTTTTGTTTTGTTTTGTTTTGTTTTGTTTTGTTTTGTTTTGTTTTGTTTTGTTTTGTTTTGTTTTGTTTTGTTTTGTTTTGTTTTGTTTTGTTTTGTTTTGTTTTGTTTTGTTTTGTTTTGTTTTGTTTTGTTTTGTTTTGTTTTGTTTTGTTTTGTTTTGTTTTGTTTTGTTTTGTTTTGTTTTGTTTTGTTTTGTTTTGTTTTGTTTTGTTTTGTTTTGTTTTGTTTTGTTTTGTTTTGTTTTGTTTTGTTTTGTTTTGTTTTGTTTTGTTTTGTTTTGTTTTGTTTTGTTTTGTTTTGTTTTGTTTTGTTTTGTTTTGTTTTGTTTTGTTTTGTTTTGTTTTGTTTTGTTTTGTTTTGTTTTGTTTTGTCGCATCCATGGTTTCATTATTTTGATTTCTTCCACGTAAAGTTACTAGATTTGCAATAATCAAATGTGGCAAGCGTAGAACTGAAACGTTGTTTTAGTATATTGGCCGATTTAATACACTGGCGGGGAAAAATATCCAAACACCATGAAACAAGGAATGTAGTATACGTAAATTCTGTAAATATATTTTTCGAAGTAACATATTTAATTGATTAAAGGTACAAAACTACAGGTTAATATCCGCGTGAGAAAATCCATCGGGAATGTTCCATGCTGGTCCATTAATAACCGGTGTAATGGCCTGACTGTTGAATGCAGGCATACAAACGAGTATGCATTGTGTCGTACAAGTGCCGGATGTCAGTTTGTGAGATGGAGTTCCATGCCTGTTGCACTTGGTTGGTCAATACAGGGACGGTTAATATCGGTTGTGGATGACGCTGGAGTTGTCGTCCAATACTGTTCCATACGTGCTCGATTGGGGAGAGATCGGGGGATCGAGATGGCCAAGACAACATGTCGACACTCTGTATAACATGTTGGGTTAAAACAGCTGCATAGAGTCGTTCATTATCCTGTTGTAAAACATGAATGCTGTTCATGAATGGCAGCATAATAGAACGAATCACCAGACGGACGTACACGTCTGCAGTCAGGTTGCGTGCGATAACCGCGAGAGTGATTCAGCTGTCATAGAAAATTGCTCCCCAGACCAGAACTCCCGGTGTAGGTCCAGTGTGTCGACGCCGCAGACATGTGGAATACAGGCGCTCACCTGGCCTCCTTTTAACCAACACACGTCCATCACTGGCACCAAGGCAGAACCGGCTTTCCTCGGAAAACACAACGGACCTCCACTCCATCCTCCAATGAGCTCTCGCTTGACACTGCTGAAGTCGCAGACGGCGATGGTTTGGGCTAAGTGGAATGCACGCCGCAGGGCGTCTGACTCGGAACTGTCCTTCAAGTAAGCGATTTCGAACAGTTCGTTGCGTCATTGTCGTCGCTCGAATTGTTGCTGCAGACGCAGTCCGCTGCACCACAGCCATACGACGAATACGGTGGTCCTTCCTCTCGGTGGTGCCATGGGGACGTCCAGAGCCCGGTCTTCTTGCGAGCATACCTTCTCATGACCATGCTGCCAGCACACATGCACAGTGGAGGCATTCCTGCCAAGTCGTTCTGCAAAAACGCGGAAGGAAAATCCACCTTTACTTACCCTGTTATGCGGCCTCGTTCAACCACAGTGAGCTCTTGATACTGGCCCCTTCGTTTTCGTAAAGGGATTCATGACCAACCCACAATCACTCCGTTTAATCTCACAGGTAACTAACGCTCTCGCACAATACAGCCCGTATTTAAAGCAAACCTGATGCGCAACGTCATGGGGTCGCTACTAGCACTACGCTAATGCGATTTGCGGGATATTTGAATCAACGTCATCTTTGAGATGTATAAACACGCCTACCAACGTTCGTTAAAATAGCAGAACCCATTCTTGGTGTTTGGATGTTTTCTTCGCCAGTGTATTACAGCGTATCTTAAGGGTCCGTGAAGGGAAATAAAATATGAAGCAATTCACAAGAATATGTACGTCTAGGGCCCTTAAAAGCGAATACTTTGCTATTTTCTAGAAATAAGTCTGTAAACAGTCTGTAAGCATTTTCTTCGTAATTCCAACTGCATTCCAGAAAAGTACGTTTTACTGCGTTTATCGAAGTGTATTGATAACATCTGTCAAGTAGACATAGTTTGTTTCAGAGAAGTCGTTATCGTGTCAAAAAGCAGTGACTAGCAATTGTCGTCTTAAAGCACACTCATGTAAAATCGGCCACGGCCACAATCGAACCCGTTGTCTTGGGAACAGAAGTACAACGCATGCTTGACTGTGCTACACAGTTTAAACACTGCTAGCGAACCTCAGGAAATACCCAAATCATCGGTAAACGGAACCGACTAAATAACAGTCTTAAATAGTTAAGTCAGTTCCAGCACGCAATGTAGATGTTTATATAAGGAAATGAAGGCAATTCGATGTATGCAAGCAGTCAAGAGCGTTACTTGATCCTTTTAGAGATTGCTTCATTAGAATAGACGAGCGTTCGGATGTCCCATTTCTCACTCGCGCCACGCCGTGCCTCGTCGAGACGCCACCCCTTCGTCTTCTGCGCACGATGCGATTACCTCATACAAATTGGCGTCTTCCGAACATAATTAGCCACACTATCGTAGAAAAAGAGGAAGAGAAGCTGGCTTGGGCCATAGTATGTGTATCAAATATCGTTCATTAGCATTACTCGAAGATGCATTGTATTACTGTAATTACAACCAACAGTGATGGGAAGCGCATCGTCCTAAGAGAGTTCCAGTGTACATCCTAAGCATGTATCATATTACGTGTATAATGTCCACCCGTATATTGTAGGTAGTCTACCATGCCGTATAATGAAGTCACATTAGACTAATTAAAGTAATATTTATTTACTTATTTATTTATTTATTTATTTATTTATTTATTTATTTATTTATTTATTTATGTATTTATTTATTTATTTATTTATTTATTTATTTATTTATTTATTTATTTATTTATTTATTTATTTATTTATTTATTTATTTATTTATTTATTTATTTATTACAATTTTGCTTGACATCGCACCGACATAGATAGGTTTTATGGTGCCGATGGGTTAGGAAAGAGCTAGGAGTGGGAAGGAAGCAGCCGTGGTATAGCCTCAGCATGTTCCTGATGTGAAAATGGTTTTCTTCGTTTTCCTGTAGCTCAAAAAACATCCTCAGCTCTACAACCCACCTTCCCGATCGCCCGATTGACATTCACATTGGTTCCCTTTATGATCGATACCCACTCTCCTTGATTCAGTGACCTCTATTTCCATTTCATAATTCACAGCGTCCTCTGGTTTTCTTCTATACGCATGGGCAAACCTCGAACCAGTTGATAAGCAAACCAAAAAGCCAGCAAACATCACGTAGTTCTGCACGAACCTATAAGTGGAGGCACAAATTGATTTTTTATATAAAAGAATTATATTTGTTCATGGCGTCGAATATTACAGATCTTTTGCCACTGCTTTCACCATTTGAGAGGAACCTGTGTGTAAGTGTAATTGCGGAAGTGTAGAGTGTTGAATGTGAGGAAAGTAACGTTAAGGACGACACAAAAACCCAGTCCCCAGGCCAGGGATATTAATCATTTACATTTAAATAACCCTGATCCAGCCGGGAATTGAACCCGGGGCGTCCGGCTGACAGGTGGACGCGTTGCTCCGCACATCGTGGAGGCGGACAGACACAAACTGATGATGAGTGCAGTGGTGGTTGAAGCTCCCTTTAAGAATACTGATTAAGGTTTTTATATATTTTATACTAAAGTACCCTAAATATAAATCACGCGATTTTTACTTCTAATTTACATGTAGAATTATTTTACTAAAATCTGATTGAATTCAGTTGTAGCTATTTTCAGCTGCACTAACAGCCAATCGGGATGTGTATTCAAATTCACCCAGCTGGGAGGCTTTGGCTAACAGTGTTTGTGATTTTACCGTGGCTTTACTGCTCTGTATTCACGTGAAGGTGGACTGGCCCACCGTCGGCAGTCTTGAGAATGGTTTTCCGTGGTTTTCCATTTATAGGCCACGGACGCTCCACTTTCACCTTGCCCGCACCTCAAATCACCGGAACATATCTACTACCCTGAGAGAAGGCGTCTCCCTCTTCCAGGCTCATCGTATCTCGCCAGGGTAGGGAACGAATTTTTTGATGCTACAGTACATAGGGATACAATCGTACCTTATTCAGTTATTGGAAATATCCTATCAAAAAACTTGTTAACTCTAGATGACAACATTACGATTTCCAGAACTTTGCTACAAAAGTTGGTGTACTTCAAGAGAACCCATTAAGACAGTTATTACTGAATATTGCAAACCATGATCTGGACACAGAGATACGATGAGAACAGATATATATGTAGATGATATGACACTCATAATATATAATCAGGAAAGGCTCCATGAAGCCTTCTACAAAACTCATCGAATGGACAAAGGAAAATGCCCTAATAATTAATTATAATAAAACTGTCGCTATGGTGGGCAGGAGAGGAAGGAGACCACCTAAGGGCGAGAGTATAGGTATATACTATCATTAGTAAACCTATTTAAATATCCCGGAATCACTTTTTAGACCAGAAGAGATTGTTTGGCAGTAGAAACACGAGAAAAGACCATAGCAGCAATACGGGCGATAAATGCCATTTCCCATCTGAATCTATTATCTTTAAAGACATCAAGTAAACTATTCAGATACCACTGCTACTTCTTCTACCAAAAGAAGGGGGAGGCGGGCCTCCTAAACGGTGGCTCCGTCTCTCAGGCCATGAGTTTTGTATCGGAGAAGGAGACGTGCGGTGAAGGTGAGAGGGGTTGGCGGCCGTGGCCTATACTAGGAACTGGCCCGCCATTCGCATTAGTTCAGGAGAATGGAAAACCACGGAAAACACATTGGCTGAATGGTCAGCGTTGAGGCCTTTGGTTCAGAGGGTCCCGGGTTCGATTCCCGGCCGGGTCGAGGATTTTAATCGCCTCTGATTAATTCTTCTGACTCGGAGACTGGGTTTTTGTGATTGTCCCAACACTTTCCTCTTCATATTCACACAACACACTACACTGCCAACCACCACAGAAACACGCAATAGTGATTACATCCCTCCATATAGGGTTGGAGTCAAGAAGGGCATCCGGCCGTAAAACAGGAACAAATTCACATGTGCTACACAGATCGCACCCGCAACCTCAAAGTTGTGGGAAAAACTGTAGAAAAAGAATGGACAACCACGGAAAACCATTCTGAGGACAGCCGACGGTAGGGTGCAGCCTCTCTCCGTCTCTCGAATACGATAGAGCCGTGGCAACCCTCCTCTGCTCGGTTGGCCGGACGGATTGCAGAGCTGTCGGACCACGAACCAGCCACGGCCACTTGCGGGCTGACTTCCACTCTGCATCCGCCGATTCAAGATGGTTCCAATAATGACGTATGGTCTAGAGCTCATATAGGAGTGTTTAACTAAGAGTGATCTGCAGAAGCTACAACAAGTAAAATTCATATATATCTAAGGAGACCTATGCATATCAAAATAATACCCATCAAAACTGGTATATGAGATGGCAAGAGAGCCCTTTTTCATAGAGGATTTGAGATAGCATATGTTGCTGCCATTTACAACTCAAAGCAGCACACTGCTGCATGAGCTGCACCACAGACGTTGTGCCAGCCAATGACTGCAAATGCGCAAATTACGAGCTACGACACACAGACACACCCCTCACAATACATGGATTTCACCATAGGGTGTGCACAAATAAGAAATTTCACGAGACAACGTCAGACTGTAAATGGCAGTGGTGTGGGAAAACATGTGATAGATTTCACTCCCTAGCGTGTGCAAAGATGATTATTCGAAATAATAATGTTATTTGCTTTACGTCCCACTAACTACTTTCACGGTTTTCGGAGACGCTGAGGTGCCGGAATTTAGTCTCGCAGGAGTTTTTTACGTGCCAGTAAATATACCGACATGAGGCTGACGTATTTGTGCACCTTCAAATACCACCGGACTGAGCTAGGATCGAACCTGCCAAGTTGGAGTCAGAAGGCCAGCGCCACAACCATCTGAGCCACTCAGCCCGGCGAGGATTATTTTGATTAATAAATTGTGCAGTGATTCGTGCTAATGAATAATATTGACTACGTGTTTGGCTTCAATAAATATTGTTATTTGCAATTGTTAGATTATTAAAACAGCTGCTTACATAAAGAAGTAGGAGCAAACATAGTCAAAAATTTGGTTTCAAATAATCTTAATTCTATATGCTTAGCAACTGGAAAATGTTCGAAAACATGAGCACCAACTGTACTGCGTCACAAAAGTTTTGAAAACGTGCCATTTTTCATTGACAATAATCCCAGCTGAAAATCCACATTGGTAGGTTCGACGTGCGATATATTTGGAAATGGTTGAATCCAATTTTTCAGGAACTCCGCCGTTGTCCACCACTGAATGTTATTCATATTTTGTGTACGAAATAATTTATGAGCAGTGACCTCCTTGATTCCCATCTATTGTATTTTTTTTCTAAGGTCAAGAACCACTTATGCTTCTTGAACAAGTTCATGCTCATGCATTCACTACCATCATCAGTATTTTCTAATCCAAACATCTTCACTGTTCTTCCATCCATACTAACAACATTTTCATGGTAGTAGAGTGACATCGTCACTGGCCTCCGAACAAGCGGCCAATATTCGAATCCAGATCAGTGTATTTTGTATTTTTGAAATGAAAATTCACGACCACGTGCTTCATATTACTCGTACAATTGGATGTTCCGTTGCTATGATCTTCATATAAAAAAACAGAAAATGTCAAACCTGCCTTCCTTGACAAGCCCAGTTTAGCATTCCTTTTCAACACGGATACGGTTTTTGGGCTGGGAGTATATCTGGAATTAGCATCATCATTTATCGTAGACTATTTTCCGTGAACAGAAAAAACCGTTCCATGGTAACCAGGCAACCTGTGTTCGTCATCTCTATACAGGGTGTACCCATGATGACGTTACAAACTTTCAGGGGTTGTAGAGAACGGCAAAGGGATCAATCTGAGATAGGGAACCGTAGTGCGGAAATATTCGAGCCAAAAGTTATTAATAAATTCTCGCAGCTGCGGCGTTGTTCAAACGGCACCGGGGATATTCGAACGGGTACGACGGAACTTTTTGTGACGATACCATGCCTACATTAACGAAGGGGGACGAAATTTGGAATATTTGTTGTAAATGGAGCAGCTTGTGAAACGTTTGCAGCTAAACGGACTTAAATGAGTAAAATTTTGCTAGGCATTCTTATTTTCTTCCACACGTTATTACCGTGTGCCAGAATTCTGTCTTCGATACACAATAGATACAAATTTCACCATGTCTGAACGATTTTTCACTGTCTTTGTCAAGAATTTAGTCTTTGTCGCAGACATGGCATTTCCCTGGAGTGAAAATAGGAAACTATGTGTAAAAATTGAGGGCTTCCGAAAGTGGGATTCGAATTCACCATCTTCCGAATGCAAGCTCACAACTACCTGATGCAAGCCACGTAGCCAACTCACTCGGTCTAAAAGAATCCAAAGAATTAATTTTTCTATATTTCCATGTTATTTGTAACAGTATTTCAGCGATTCTCATGCGATATCCAAACATTCTACGTAAGATCATCAGGAGCATGTGTTGTGATTTGTCCGTCAGAGTCAATGTTTTAGATCAATAAAGGACGGTATAACTGATTATTATTTTATACACCTTCACTAAAAAATTTCAGAAGTGTTTGAAGTAAGGTTTACAAAAGCATTCATTGGCGACTGATGATCCAGTCGAAGGAGCAGTTAACGTGATGCTATTAGGCATCATGCTATAAATGAAGCAGACCCTCGCAGTTAAGAGAATCGTGTAATGGGAGAGAGATACCAAGGAATACACCATATTTTCAAGTTATCACCATGGACACTTATACTCTTCAGGATATGCTTTTTGAAATAATCTTATATGCTTTTTGAAATAATCTTGCGGTGTAGTGCATGTCTACGTCTACATAAACATCCAGTCTACTTCTGGTTATCTTATCCGTCACATCCCGGTTCATAAATCCGCTAGGTACGCTACCTGCACTGTTACATCGATGTGAACGTCACGAAGGGCGAAGAAATGAACGGTCCTCTAGAGCTAAAATAACGTGAGTTAACTGAGGGGGTGGAACAGCAATTATGAAAGACATATGGACTATAAGTATAAAATAGACTATGAGACAGAGATCAGTATGTTGAAGTAAAATTAGGTTGCAATAAGTACTAAAACACAACAATTAATCACTGTAACAGAGTGCTGGAAATCCTAAATTCACTAAGCACTTTTACGGAAGTTTTTTAAGAACTTTCACATATTCCTTCTATTGAATGCTAGTGTGGATTGCAAGGAGGAATCCTGGAAGCTTGTGTAAATTGTTTGTCATTTGTAAACATGCATTAATTTAGCCGAAAATAGAGCACAAAGTGATTCATGTATGATTGATTTAGATCCTGTAACTGCCGTTGGGGTTGGTTAGGCTGCTAAGCTCAATGATTATCGTAGTAGGTTTCGGTTTACATAGTCCTGGTTTCGATTTCTGGAATGGACAGATATTCAAACCCCGTCTGTTAATTTCTATGAGTGTTTGTAATTGTATAATTGTATTGTATAATTTATAAATCACACTACCAACCACCACGAAACGAAGCACTTAAAAATTCAATGTATTCCTCCAAACAGGTTTGGAGTCAAGAATGGAACCCGGCTGGAAAACTGGATATCAGGCCCACAAGTGTAACACTGAAAGAGCTCACGACCCAACCAAGATATATGGGAAGCTCTGTTGGCTTTTAATCCTTATAGACTGGAGTAAGAAGCTTTGAGAGAGTGTAATCATTTAAGCAGTTTACATATAAGTTTTACATTATTTTAGATAGAGGTTAGTACATGGTTGAGCCGAGATTTGAACAAATGAATAAAACATCTGACGTATAGAATAACCATCCTTCAAATGGTGGTGTTCCGTAGCTCTAAGATTGGGACATGAATTTCCAGACAAGAAAACGTACAGATTAGTAATTACAAAATTACATAAGTACAAAGGTTTCTATGTGGATCCTACGGACAACGATACATGGGAATTTTTAAACAAGACAGTTGTAATCTTGCAAACTACTAATGGCATATCAACGTATGTGGCTGAGATTTATATACAACCTGTGACAATGAAGTTCGGTGAATGACGTCAGAACGGTCGATCCGGCATCACTGGCGACACACAGCGCTGCACGTGCGTAGCAGCAGGTTTTGACCATCTGCTCCCAACGTTGTTCAGTTGACCACCGTGTGTGTGCCGTGTAAGACCTGTTTGACACAGTGCGTGTTTAGTGCGTTGATTCTGAACTGCGAACAGGAACATGAATGACCAAAATATCAATGTACAGTACAATGGCAAGACACTGAAAAAACGCATGCGATGCAGGTACGTGTTTATGAAGATCGAGCACTGTCCTTGAAGTGTGTGTACGAGTGTTTCGCCTGTTTTCAGGAGGGCGAGAAAGTGTTTCTGACAACCTCCATAGCGGAAGACCGGCGAACGCCGTCAGTGACGAAAGCATTGAGAAGGTGAGGACATTAATCACGAACGATCGGCGATAGCGGATGATCTATAGATTAACCGTGAATTTGTTTGACAAATCGTTACCTAGAAGTTAGGAAAGAGGAAAACCTGTTCTCGTCTTGTGCCACATCGCTTGATTGACGAGCAGAAGGAGGCACGTTTAGAGTGTTCACAGGATTTTTTCGAAACGGCGGATGCGACACCAAATTTCTTGAACTGTATTGTCACTGAGGATGAAACCTGGTGTCACAGGTATGAACCTGAAACGAAACCGCAAAGCATGGAATGGCGTTCTCCGGGATCCCCTCGTCAGAGAAAGGTCAGAGCCGAAAAGTCACGCATCAAACTCACTTTGAGTGGAAAGAGATTTGACGATATTCCTGACATCCAACGAAACGTGACGGGGCTTTTGAACACCATCCCAAATGACGCCTACTTGCAAAGTTTCCAGGACATGTAACGCCAATCTCAGCAGTGCATAGTTATGTGAAGGGACTATTTCGAAGGACAGTAAGGTCACTGTCGTGCATTGTTCATCTATGTTGATAGTACAAGACTATTAACCGAACTTTATTGTCACAGGTTGTATATTAGACTCTGGTGGTACCGTTTCGTTTAACTCCACGGCTAATTGGTTGCCATGTTGGCCTGTGAACCGCGGGTGGTCGTGGTGGTGGTAGTGGTGGTGGTTATTATTTTAAGAGGGAGTACAACTAAGTAACCATTCTTAACTAACACTAACGAGAGAGAAAAATGGAAGGGATCCGATACTTCGAAAATGAATGTATCGGCGAAAAGAAGACAAAGGCCACGAAATGGACGTTAAAGTGTTTTTTTTTTTTTTTTTGCTTTACGTCGCACCGACACAGATAGGTCCTATGGCGACGATGGGAGACTGAAAGGGCTAGGAGTGGGAAGGAAGCGGCCGTGGCCTTAATTAAGGTACAGCCCCAGCATTTGCCTGGTGTGAAAATGGGAAACCACGGCTGCCGACCGTGGGGTTCGAACCTACTATCTCCCGAATACTGGATACTGGACGCATTTAAGCGACTGCAGCTATCGAGCTCGGTGGACGTTAAAGTGAAAGACTACTTAGGCATGGAGTGCTCTATTACCGTCGGCGTCGGAAAAGAACAAGATTCGACCAAGGGAGGTCGGATATGGGGAGATGATAGTGGGGAGCCTTGCACAAGTAAGTGAAAAGCAATGCCAGGATTCAGCTGAGGGGCCCATGGTCGCCAATTCACGCTGTAGGATTAAGAGCCTCTGGGGACTATTTTAGTCTCCTCTTACGACAGGGAGGTGGATATTATTCTACTGCCCGCACACACAGGGGGAATTGGTCCGAGGGGACACTTGTTCGATTTCCGGTCCGGTCGTGCATTTCGGCTTCATTAGTTATTTCCCTGGCTCGAGGAATGGCTATTTGTGCCGTTTTGAACAATAGATTCCATCCCAGATACAGATACATCCTCACGGATACTCACGTCTCCGAAGGCCATCAACACGAAATACCTTCATCAGGCCACTCCGGAGGCCGTACGGTATTGCTATTACCGTCTTAACGCAAAATTCGATTAGAATTCCAGCACTTGTTGTAACCATCCCGAGTATGGTCTCCGTTATTATAGTGAAATCATTATACTACTGGAAGGCTACCAAATTCCTTGACCCCCAAATCCCAGAATCCTTCTCTTTTACCAGGTTATTTACCTGCAAAAATGATTGCGGCTTTCATATAACCATGAATATTAGTTTTACACTGCATAACATGGAAGGGAATAACAGTTAAAATCAAAATCAGTTAACGCAAATTCGTTTATAATACCACCGCTAGTGGTAAAATGTGCTATAATTCAACTTTTTTGGAACGTTGCAGAGTTTCAAACATCTTGGTTTATCGATATTATTACGCTGTTATGTGTCGTCTAGAATACATACAACTTTGTACATAAATGGTGGTGTTATTATTTTTACGTAACACTAACTACTTCGTCGGTTTTCGGAGACACCAAGGTGGCGCAAGTTTCCTTTCTTTTGCTAGTGGCTTTACGTCGCACCGACACGGATAGGTTTTATGGCGAAGATGGGATAGAAAAGGGGTAGGAGTGGGAAGGAAGCGGCCGTGGCCTTAATTAAGGTACAGCCCCAGCATTCGCCTGGTGTGAACATGGGAAAACAGGGAAAACCATCCTCAGGGCTTCCGAGAGTGGGATTCGAACCCACTATCTCCCGGATGCAAGCACGCAGCAGCGCGCCCCTATCCGCACGGCCAACTCGCCTGGTACGCAAGTTTGTTCCGTAAGGGTTCTCTTACGTTCCAGTGCCCCTACCGACGCCAGGATGACGTATTTGAGTACCTTAAAATACAACCGGACTGAGAAAGAATCGAATCTTCCAAAGATGTGCCAGAAAGCCAGCGCGTCAACAGTCTGGCTATATAAACAAAGTTGTACAGGGCCCGCTGTCTGTAATTTCATTCCTGTTGCCAATTTTTGAGGCATTTATCCGCTTTTGGTTAACTAAAGACCTTATTAATGGCTGTTAGCTTTCGTGTCTGTTTGTTTGTTTGTTTGTCTTGTTCGTTTTTTGCTTGTTTGTCTCACCATTACGGAGAGATGGCTACATTGATCTCGGAAACTTCTTCACGTTTGGTCTCTACTCGTCCAGGAGCAGGTATTGATATGCATATCTTTTAAACCAGTGTATAGACAGGGGTTTATAGGAAGAAGAAAAATATTGACTATTTGTAAAATCTGTATATGCTGTATGAAATGGCTCTTCATTTCAATAATTTTTGTTATTTACATAATTTCGCTCACTCTTCAAATAAGGGAGATTATTATTTCCTACGGGTTTTATGCTCCGCAGCTAATGACGGCAATCTTTGTAGAACGACGGAAAACATATCGGTTGCCATGTAATGCCACTTTCGTCATCATCTCTGTCAACTCTCGGCTGTTCGTTAAGTAGAAGGCGAGAGAGCAGTCAAGCTGCAATTCAGCGGGATAGTTGAGGAATACCGCTGGAGGTTACAATCGTTTTCGAACAGTGTTAATCAGGGCTGTTAATATTTGAACAGTACACCGAAGTGTAGCCCATTATACAACACTGTAAGTTGTTTCCTGGCATTTGCTGTAACTGTTACTGTATTTCTACTCTCCTTCCGTTTACTGGTGTAATTTCTTGCCTCTGCCTTGCATCTTAAGTCTTATATAATCTTACCTGAATACTTAATATGATCTGCGTCTAAATTTCTCCTCTGTAGCGCTTCCTATAATCCGTATTATATGATCAGAATATAGTGAATATTTCATTTTTGCATACATTTCTTATCTTATTTAGATATTTCTCCTATCCGGCTGTCCTTAGATATTATCCTATCTTCATTGTCAACATTCTTAAATGTTTTAATTTATCCGTAAGTATAGGAGTGCTAATCTCGAAACCTGGACTCTATTTTCTTTGAGTAATATGATGTACTATTTCTTTCGTGCATTTATTCTTTCGAAGTCTATGATTTTGCTGATAATGTTGTATAGTGTACCGTTAACTGACACTTATTTGGAGTGAATGGGTAGGTTGTGAGATTGTTGTAAGTTGCTGCCCAATTACTACGGCCACTAAATACTACATGACCTTGGAAAATCGTTCGAAACTTGAAAACGACCAGTCCACGTCTTGGGCGGCTGATAATGCTTCTGAACGTGAGGCCGATTTGAATGCGGACAGATTAGGGAGACATTTGGAAAGCGATGCTGATGGCAGGCGGATCGACTCGCACAGAGAACGTCATTGTAATCTAGGGTGTCTGGGGCTCCTTTTAGTAAAGTTGTTTTACGTCCGAAGGGTTCCGATAATGCCAAGAATCCGGATACTTTTTGCCGCAAGAGTTCCTTTATGTACATGTAGATCTACCGACACGAGCTTTACAGCTTTTCAGCTTTCCAGGGGCGATACCTCTTTACATACCATTGAAGCGAAATATGATCAAACCCACTACATCGGGGCAGTTAGCCAATGCTCTACTCCCTAACCCATTTAACAGAGTAAAACAGATTCAGAGCGCGAGGCCATCCTGTCGGCCGACAGACTTAAAACGATCGCTGCTCCATATTCATAGTGTGATGCTGATCGTGAATCAAAGTTCTGCTCGTAGAGGATCAGATAGTAGCGTTGTAACGTGGTAGATTAATTCACATACCTTGCAAATACATTGTATCGTAGAGTCTTTAAAATAACACACAGTATAATAGACACGGCAAATAACAAATTAGGTTACACAAAGGAACAGTGACACCCAGAATAAATTAATTTATAAATTGTAACACTGTGTCACTGAGACCCAAATCAGCAAAAATTTTAAAGAACCGCACTGAAAGAGTTCACACAAACAGAGAACAGTCAAAACGATGAGAAGTCAGAGCACAGTAAAAATAAATATCAAGCTCAGATAACACTAAGAGAAAAACAAGTTTGCATCTCACCTTATCGAGGTCAATATGTGGAAGGTAAAGTCATGGGTCGGTGCAATTATGACCTTCGAGTTCCTGATTGATTTTTAAAAATAACATTATCAATTAAGTTAAATTTCATATTCGTAAGATAATGTCACAATACTTTCCAGGAGGGTTAAGAAAATTATTAATTAGTGAATAGCTCTGAACACTTATCATGGGTAGAGGCGCGCGGTTGTGAGCTTGCATCCGGGAGATAGTAGGCTCGAATCCCACTATCGGCAGCCCTGAAAATGGTTTCCGTGGTTTCCCATTTTCACACCAGGCAAATGCTGGGGCTGTACCTTAATTAAGGCCACGGCCGCTTCCTTCCAACTCCTAGGCCCTTCCTATCCCATCGTCGCCATAAGACCTATCTGTGTCGGTGCGACGTAAAGCCCCTAGCAAAAAAAAAAAACTTATCATGGAAGGATAACACCTAGCCTAGTTTTGGTTTGCTAAATTAAAAGAAACTACGTTACATTATATATATAAAAGAACAAACTAGTATAATAATATTTTCTTACTAATTGCCAAATTTAAAGAAATAAAGAAGTCGTTGCATTAATAATTAAAAGATTAATAAGAGGGTTAAATGTAGAAAAATGGTACCAATATCCCTGTTACGGTGTTAAAAGTAATAATATACTGTAGATTAACTAAGGTTCACGGAGAACGTAAACAAGCAGCAAACACTTTCCAGTAAATACCATTTCTCGTGAGAATCAACTCTTCAAGGGTACTCTAAATAGAGTCCATTCAAAACGATACACGACCCAAGACGAATTTACAATATATTAAAAATCCACAAGATTTATTAAAATGAATGGATGATTTAATTAACATTCAGGAGAACAAGGTACTATATACCAGATTCCAAACAGGTCAACATCATTTTCGACTCGTCCTTTCACCAGGACATACTACGAAGGAAATGATTATTGAAGGTCGATTCAAAAATGTCATCAATGTTATTTGAATGAACTAATAAATATTTCCACGACACAAGGTGGAGTTAAATGGAGTCGATATCGAAACCCACAGTTCAAGTTCACTTTCAACAAGCCCTCTCACGAGGACACATCACGAAAGAATTAGTAAATAGTTAAATTTAAAGATATCGCCAATATCAATTCAAAGAATTAACAAATAATTCCATGACGCAAGGTGCAGCGGATATCAGAATCCAACCACTCAAGGCTTTTAATGAGTCTATTCCATAAAGGATAACACCTTAAAGCGTCCGTTACGGTTCAAGTCGCAAGCGGAATCACAATTCCAAGTCTTCAGGAAAACAGAAACAATTCTGACTCAATAAAGTTAACTATTGCGACTTGGCAATAAAATGGGACTATTGAAACATATGAATAATCACCGTAAAATGCATATGAGTTTTATTTTTCTCAAATTTTAATATACAGAACACAGTGCTTACAATATAACGATAATTCGTAGTTAAGTAATACTTGGATATGATGAGTGGAATGGTACAGATCTACGAGTGGTTACATACAAAATGATAGCCCTCAGAACTGAGAGGCATATTATTTTAAGGTTATCGGCCACCGGTAATTAAATAGAACAAGGCAAAATAATAGGATTATTTTTATTTTTTGCTTTACGTCGCACCGACACAGATAGGTATTATGGCGACGATGGGAAAGGAAAGGCCTAGGAATGGGACGGAAGCGGCCTATACCTTAATTAAGGTACAGCCCCAGCATTTGCCTGCTGTAAAAACGGGAAATCACGGAAAACCATCTTCAGGGCTGCCGACAGTGGGGTTCGAACTCACTATCTCCCGGATGCGAGCTCAAAGCTGCACGCCCCTAACCGCACAGCCATCTCGCCCGGTATAATAGGATTTAGGAAAACGGCCAATAACGTGCTTCGAATCTTCACAGGGCTAAACAGAGGAAGATTTCTACAAGTATGTTGACATATTTAATGTGGACATGACTTAAATCCTATTTTAAAATACCATTACAGCGTTTAAGTGTCCGACTCGTTGGCTGAATGGTCAGGGTACTGGCCTTCGGTTCAGAAGGTCCCGGGTTCGATTCTTGGCCGGATCAAGGATTTTAACCTTCTTTGTTTAATTTCATTGGCCCGGGGGCTGGGTGTTTGTGCTGTCCCTAACATCCCTGTAACTCACACACCACGCATAACACTATCCTCCACCACAATAACACGCAGTTACCTACACATGGCAGATGCCGCCCACTCTCATCGGAGGGTCTGCCTACATGGGCTTCAGCCGGCTAGAAATAGCCACCCGAAATTAATTAAAAAGCGTTTAAGTAAAACATCGTTGTATGGATCCAATAAAACTGGTAGAAAGGTCATTTGATTTATAAGACGAAACCCACAACGGCGACTTAAAACTACACGCCGTCAAATGAAATACAGATTGATTAGCAGAAATAGGAAAGACGTCCAACTCAGTAATACAGATCGGAGAAAACTGATGATCACAAACGATTAAAAGGAGACAGAGTAATACTTAAAATTGTTTGAAAATTGACCTCATCCTCTCAACGTATCATAGTGTGCCATGAAGTGATTGGCAGCGAAGTGCATTGGCATTTAACTCTCATTAATAACATTCAGCTCCTGAAAGTAGATCTCAGACGATAGCATGAATCAGAAGGAAATTTCGATTCCTAATGCAAAATCAATTGGATACCGTGGCTCATTCATCGAAATCTCAAATTTCTGTAATAAAAGGGACACATTCTAATTTTGAACAGTTCCTTCACTGTGTTAAATAGCATAATTGTACATTACAAATCACTGGCTGCCCGCCTATGAAGGAGCTGGACCTGAATAGAAGCAATACTCGATTGACAAGATTGCCGTTGAGACAGCTATAAGCAGTATACAACCGACAAGGCAGTCGTGTTTCTGGCGTGTAAGGAACGTGACAAGCGAGGCTTTCCAGAAAATGAATGACTTCTCTGAAAAAATGTGTACCGATATATCTTTTTTTATTGTTATCATATTATGTTAAGGCAAGGTGAGATGTACTATTGTCAATTATTTCAACTGTCTTATTAGTTCCGGTAATACGCTTTTGCGAAGATAGTGATTGTAAGGTCAGTCGGGGCGGTCTATGTAAAAAAAATCAGGAAAAAAGCTGAGAGACACTTTCACCTTAAAGAATTCATAAGCCGGGACAAAAGAACCTTATATTCAATAAGTACTGTGAATACATTCTAGGCTTTATACAACCTGTGACAATAAAGTTCGGTAAATAGTCCTGTACTATCAACATATATTAACAATGCACGACAGTGACCTTCGAAATAGTCCCCTCCCATAACTATGCACTGCTGAGATCTGCGATACATGTCCCGGAAACATTGCAAGAAGGCTTACTTTGGGATGGTGTTGAAAAGCCTCGTCACGTTTCGTTGGATGTCAGAAATATCGTCAAAACTCTATCCTTTCAAAGAAATTTGGTGTTGCATCCTCCGTTTCGAAAATATCCTGTGAAGCCTCCAAACGTGCCTGCTTCTGATAATCAGTCAAGTGATGCATCACAAGACGAGAGCACGTTTTCCTCTTCCCAAAATTCTGGGTAACAATTTGTCTCAGGGATTCACGGATAATCTGCAGTTTATCCGCAATCATGCGCTCATTTAATCGCCGATCGTTCGTGATTGACGTCCTCACCTTCTTAATGTTTTCGTCACTGACAACGGTCTCCGGTCTTCCGCTATGGGGGTTGTCAGAAACACTTTCCCGGCCTGCTCGAAAACAGGCGAACCACTCGTACACACACTTCGAGGACAGTGCTTGATTTTCATAAAAGCCTACCAGCATCCCATGCGTTTCTTTCGGTGGCTTGCCAAGGTTAAAAAAAACTGTACATTGATTTTTGGTCGTTCATGTTCCTGTTCGCAGTTTAGAACCAACGCACTAAACACGCACTGTGTCAAAACGGTCTTAAACGGCACACACACGATGCTCAAATGAACAACGTTGGGAGCAGATGGTCAAAACCTGCTGCTACGCAAGTGCAGCATTGTGTCGCCAGTGATGCCGGATCAACTATTCTGACTTCATTCACCGAACTTTATTGTCACAGGTTGTATATCAATCTAGAAAAATAAGATGTGATAAAATCTACCCCCCAAATTTATGGCTAGAATTCTACCCGTGATTACTTGTGTAAAAAATTATACAATCACTGTATGTTCTAGGAAGTCAAACGCTTATATAGATGATGACTGTAATGAAAAGTACGTTTTTCGTATTGTGTAACAGTAAAAAAACATTATTGTTTCTCAAGCGGTGAATAAATTGAAGAGAATTATTAATTACGAGATTAGTCCCTCCTTACTAATGCTGGTTACGAATGAGTTGCAGAAGGATCTCATTCCTACTGCCAGTCAAAGTCGATGTGGAGAGTAATGATTACAACAGCAGACGCCCTCCTGCTGAGAGTCACTATCGATGTAAAGTATTAATTATAATGGCAAACATACACTTGCTACATCGCTCCAGATCGACTTCAATGTATATAAACAGATCGACATACGAAGTATATTTATTTTTACAATATTGAAAACCTTCATTTACAGATAAACTGCTGCTAAACGATACATCATATCGACAAACATTTGTACAATAAGACGCTTCATTTAGCGGTCTAAATGGCTGGTCTTAACGTATTTTGTCCCTGTCTCATCTATTTGTGGGTAAAATTGTGTTAGAAACGTTGAATAGGGTGAAAATCGGGTAAGGTTTTCTCATATGCATTACTTTCGGGTACTAATGTGACAACTACAAACATAGAATTTGGCTCACGTATGGATACTGGGATGGCCAATGTTCGTGTAAAATTAGATGATTCTATCTTTCGTATTTATTCGAACTACGAATTATACGTATAACATATAAGGAATAGAGATACGACGAAACGAATTAGGACCAATGTTGTAGATCACTCCAAATTGAACTGAGATTGTGGCATCTGTTTTGTGATACGACTTGCCATTCAGCCAGGAAATACGTCGAAACGAAGGTCTGCACCGACATTAAATTTGCCATAATACTCCTATACTTTTCGGGGGTAAAAAATTAAATATTTAAAGCTTTGGAAGCTTTCCGTTGATTAGAGGCTAAGACATATTTTTTTCCAAATTTCAATTTTATAGCTCGTCTGGCAGAAATTTCCATAGTCTTGCTTTTGGAGGGGAGGGGGTTATAAATGAGGACTTCCAGAGAACTAAAGGTAAGAAATGTGCAGATGGTCATTATTGCACCTGAAACGGATAACCGTACGAAAATATCGCTAAAAAGTAATGTACAGACACACGGTCATTACGATTTTATTTATATAGATAAGGAATCTGCTATACGTACAACACCTTTTGGGCTGTGTCCGTTAGATTTAGCATGCAAAACCGACCGTTCGTGATATCTCCTTTGTTAATCCTCCTACCGAAAAATGCACGTGGGAAAAATGTTTGAGAAATGGATTTCCATCAAGGTTGGTCGATTTCCAGTCAGGATGGTCTTGTACATATTGTGAGAGAGTAAAATCACTGTACCTCTTCTCTATAAACCCCCAGTCAGTTCTGGGAATTTGTCATGATAAGGATCTAAAGACTTATCTTTGGACAGGTGGATGCTAAATATGAAGTTTGGTTGAAATATCTTCAGTAGTTTTCAAGTTATAAGATATCCGCTTTACACGCACCGACTCTTGATTTACGCCCGGTGGGATTTGTACCGAAAAACTGTCCGTTAATGATATCTTCACTATTAATTCTCGTATAGAAATTATGCTTATGAGAAAAAAAAGGTTTCGAATTTGATTTCCATTAAGTTTGGTTGTGTACATTTGGTGGGAGTGCGAAATCATGGTTTCGGATTCTTATAAACCCATAGTCAGTCTAAGTATTTAGAAACAATATTGGCCCTAAAACCTACCCAAGGACAGGTGAATTCAAAATATGAAGTTTGGTAGAAATATATCCATAGTCGTTTTCAAGTTATAAACAAACAGACAAACAGACAAACAAACACCAAAGCTAAAAAATATTAATATGGGCATTTATACATCTGAAACGGATAGCTGTACGGAATTTTCGCCAAAATAGTCAATGTACGGACACGTGGTCATTACGATTTTATTTATATAGATGACTATTACCCTATCTATTAATAATAATCTTCGTTTATATTTTATCATTTGTGGTATTGGTTGGCTGTCTTCTAAATCAGAATATTGAATTGAATTTATTGATGAACAACACAGGCGTTTAGCCCCAATACATGTTCACAATAGAGTTCTACCTAAGCCACCCTACAACTAAATAAATAGCTGAATAAATAAACAAATAATACTATTAATAATCCGCTGGCCAACGGTTGATTCCCTCTATGAACCGTTTGCCAATATCAACATATAATATCACCTGCGCGATCTCCGAGCCAGACAACTCCTTCTACCAAGTGTCCTAGTTGACACTGCACATTCCACACCTCCATTGTTTTTCTACATGACCCACTCTGAGTTGCTGTGCTCAGGCAGACCTTGCCTCGCCAGCCATATCCATGTTTACCTCACACCTCACCTGTCGCAACTTTGTCCTTTAGCAATACATATCTCCTACACCCCTCCATCTCCACAATTTCGCCACCAATAGATTTGTATATTACACAATACATCAATGAATCACCATCATAATTAAATGATCAGATTTACCTACCAAGCTTTCTTCCACTTACGCCACCAAACCAAAATTTCACCTATAAATACCAAACACTCATATCTACCACCTCTCTAACACCACCTTTCACATATTATAGCAATACACTCTTTACCTATACCAACACATACCACCATCACCGACAAGTTCACTATACAGACACATCTATTACAACTTCAACTCCACCTAATAAAAACACCTCAAGACAATTATTCAAACAAAACACAACTTCTCAAATCTCATCCCTTTCCACGCTTAAATTCTGATATTACGTGTACCACCACTCCTCCATCTCCAAATATCAACCATAAATAAACACACTTCATTACCTATATATTCAACCATGCTTCGACAATAACAACTCGTCTTCTGTCATCCACCATCTTATATCACCACTTCTCCAACACCTCATTTCAACAATATAACACCTCCTAATTTAATCATAACACATACTCATATACCTATTATACCTATTATACCAACACATACCACCATCACCTTCAAGTTCACTATACAGACACATCAATTCCAATCAACCCTACCGCAACTTTTACCAATCTGCGTTAACATTGCTTCATTTCATTTCATTCCGTCATAACACTCCATAATAAAATCACCTCTCAACTCCAGAAATTTCGGAAATGAATAACAAATACCAATCACGCCTCCAAAAATTTTTGGCCAGCAATACTCCAACACCACATTTTAGCAATACCACACCAACCCTACCTCATATACCACCTCTACTTCTTCTACAAATACACTCACCTTCTGCCATCCACCATCTTATACCACCACTTCTCCAACACCACATTTCAACCCTATAACATATCATAATTTAATACTTCCAACACCACACTTCAGCATACCAGCTCTACTCCTTCCACAAATACACTCACCTTCTGCCATCCACCATCTTATACCACCACTTCTCCCACACCACATTTCCACCCTATAACATATCATAACTTGCATTTACCATCTACCATCAAATAAATCTCCATCCACAAATACCATACACTCATACATCATCACAATATTCAAAATATCAAACACTCATTCCTCAACACTACATTATTTACTTACTCGCTATATAATGTTTTTTGCTTCTTGTTACAATCTATTCTTACTTCTAGTATTTATCGACCTCTCGTCCTCTGTATCCTCCATCCCTTTACGTACTTTTCCCCATATGTCTTTTAAGCTCTTACTTCTGACTTTACTCATAATTTTTTTACCTTCCTGTCGATCTGTCTCCTCTTGACCTTTCTTGTTCACTACACCACTGCACCCTGCTCCCACCGCTTCTTGCTGCTCACCCCCACTCACCCCCTCACTATTTTGGACTTCTGAATCCACCTTCCCTTGTCCTTTCTTGCTCACTGCACCACTACACTCTACTCTCCCAGTTTCTTGCTGCTCACTCTCACCGTCCACTTCACTATCTTGATCTTCTGTCTCCCGGCTGCACTGCCCATTCTCTTCTGAGATACTCTGCTCTCCTGCCACGACCCTCCTCCTCTTCTTTTCTTCTTTCTTCTTCCCATCTTGCCTTGTCCTCTCACCGCCCTCCACCCTCTCGTTTTCGTCCATTTCCTTTAGCTTCGTCACTGAATGTACTCTAACCCATCGCCCGTTTGTCACCTCCAACCTCAGACCTCTTATTCGGGCCTTTAGCCCCTGGTTCCTCGCTCTCCATAGGTGCCTATTCAAGATCTTCATATTTTCACTTCCTTCTCTTCCCATGTCTCCTTTCACCCCTATTTTCAGTCCTTGTAAATTCTTGCTGTTATCTAACACAATTTCTGCCATTAAGGTTGAGAACAATTTAACCCTAATTGGCCTCCGACCTTTGATTTTACCAACTCTCTCTACATCATCTATGTCTATCTCACTAAAGCTTATCTTCATTACATCACGTATAACTTCCGCCACCTTAGATATCAGCTCAATCTTGCTCTCTCTCGCCCCTTCCTCAACTCCATATATAAATATTGCTTTTTTCAATCTCTCCTGCCTGTACCCCTCCGCTTCTTTCTTCATCTTCATCACCTCCTCTTTCAGATGTTTCACTTCCCCTCTCAATAACTCGATTTCTTTCTCATTATTGACCACTCTCCTGCTCGATTCCTCAGTCTTCGTTTCAAGCCATTTCTTCATGTTCCCTATCTCCTTTCTCTGCTCCTCCATCATGTCCTTTATTTCCTGCACCTTATCCCATTGACACTTTTCCTGCATGACTTCACTCACAACCACCCTGAGTGCTGCCAAATCCTCCGTACTATATTTTCCACTGGTATTTGGGCCTGGGTTTACTTCCACCCCCCCAATAACCAGTAGCACCGCTATCACTGTCACCACCAGCACCGCTTCACTCATTTTCAATCCGTCCGTCACCAATCCACTCCTGGCCTCCTTCTTCTGCCTTGCCTGCCATTTCCCAATAGCGGCCCGGTGCTGTTCAATGCCGACCATGTTTACAGCACGCACTTCACTACGCAACCTCTCTCCTCGACCGCTCGAGCTAGACTGTAAATCAGAATATGAAATGATTACAATGAAAAAAAAAAAGAAAGAATTAAAGCATGCAAGGGTCATTGAAATACGCCAAATATATACATCGAACTATAGAACTATAAATTAGAACCGAACCTATGTGCTTAAAACATATGTTCAAACGAATACTATATTTCATTTCTTTGAATTAATTGTGATTTAGACTCTGTCGATTGCAATATAATGCCATACAAAATGAACTTTTCCATATACAGATCTGAAAACGAGGCTCATACTGACAACACTGACCAACTATTTAAACTGGTACGTTATTTACGAACAATGTAATTAAAATTGAAAGTATTTATTAATGGTCTATTACTAAACGATTGTTCCAAACTTGCATTCCCAGGTGATCATGAGTTCAGTACTCCATTTCAGAAGATTTTAATTACTTTTCGTGCTGTTAAGAGAGTAACACTCGTACAGTAAATGGAAATGATAAATTTGTCGAATGTAGTTAATTCCTACGTTTATGTTAGGGCCCCTTATAAAGCTAACGAAGTAAATAGCTTTCACACGCCATGGGTGTAGTATAAATCGAACACAAATGGTTTGTAATAACAATCAGTTAATTATGGACTTAGTAGAGGAATTCCTCAATTAAAACGCTGTAGATGCAAATTTATATACAATTATTTTCATCTTTGTCAACACGAAACTTTCCCCTGTAATATATCAGTCTAGTTGAAATAATAGGAGTATTACTACCATATATACGGAAATCGCATAATAATAATGATAATAATAATAATAATAATAATAATAATAATAATTTAAAAATGACTTTATTTGGTACCACGTGTTAACCTATAAATTATGTAATATGACGGCATTTAAAATAAAACGAAAACACCCCCCTGTCTAGGACCCGATTGACTGAGAAAGTAAAGCGAAAGTCAGTCTGTGGTCGTACCAGCTGAGACAAGATTCACTCTATATGTTATGGGCATTTAATATTTTCATATTATTCCATGTCAAAGAAAACGAAATGTCTAAGCTATTGACGCTAAAAATAAAATACTGTCTTCACCTTCTGAAAACACTACACCGAGCTCGATAGCTGTAGTCGCTTAAGTGCGGCCAGTATCCAGTATTCAGGAGATAGTGGGTTCGAACCCCACTGTCGGAAGCCCTGGAGGTAGTTTTCCGTGGTTTCCTATTTTCACATGCTGGGACTGTCTCTTAATTAAGGCAACGGCCGCTTCCTTCCCAGTCCTGGCCCTTTCCTGTCCCATCGTTGCCATGAAACCTATCTGTGTCGGTGCGACGTAAAGCGAATAGCGAAAAGAAAAGAAAACACTACACGTTATGAACCTTATGAGCACAGTACTCAAAGATTTATATTTCATAGCCTGAAAACAAGTGTCAAGGTTAGTCGCTTTCTACAGCAATGACTGTTCTCTTGTGCCAGTGTTAAAGAATGTGACGTTTCGTTTGGCAGAAGTATCAGTGTCATATATAGACATTTCAGTGAACAGTGTTTTTTAGCTGATATCTGAAAACATACTATCTTTATTTTCTTTTCTTATTTCTGGCCTCTTTGACTTTTTGTTTCAGCATAATTTGGCACTCAATTATTATTATTGTCGTGAAGAAAAATATTAATTACGACAGTGAATATATAATGCGAAATATTCCATCTTTATGAGCATGTATTTCTTTTCATTTATTATAACTTCCTTTACAAAAGTGTAAAATTAACAGCTTTCATTAAATTTCAAACATATGCATCCTTCCTTAAATCCATGTACGTAATTAATCACCAACGAAAATATCAAAACAGTAGATGACATACCACTCAGTATTTGAAACTTTTCGGCATCACGAAATAGAAAAATTGTTACTATCAATAGCGTAAGTTTATTCTAATCATATAACTTCCTTGCAGGAAGTTAGAATTTGGTAGCCTCGTATTTTTATTGAAGTATATAAAATGTTAAAAATCCCGTGGCTTATGAATGTCCCTGGTTCTTCAAAGACAATCATTGCCACCCAGAAGAATAACCTTTAGGTCTAGTAATGTCTTAGGGTAACGTCTTCTGCTTCTTATTATTCTTTTCTTTCATATTGATCTATTCTTGACCAGTATCGCTGCAGTTCCTAGCAGATATCTCTGAGTTAAATTCATGAAGTTTAATAAAGTAAAAATATAGATAACAAAACTTTACTTTTTACCCTGAATATTTTATTCCCATGGTGGTATCCTTGATTATTCGCATTCTAAGCATTATGCCACTCACTGCTAACAAAGAACCACAGAACCAGGCAGTTTTGTTTCAAGATGAACAAGTATATGATTTGGATATATAAAATGAATGAAATTTACAGAAATTGCATTATTAATTAAATTTTTCACCTTCTGGGATGATATTTGTAGGTGAAAAATCAATGAAAATAGGAGATAGAACAAGTAAAGTCACCTAAAAACATTCAAATATTAATTTCATCATTTGTCAGTATGGAGAGTGGAGAGGATCGAATTTGTCGACTGGCTACTTCAAACCTTTCTACTCTTTACCTAGGCATCTCCTTAGCTTTTATTAATCTTAATAATGCAGTTCCTTTAGGCAGTAAATGGGATTCCTCCTAATTTTTTCCGAGTTGACTGTACGGTTAGGGGCGCGCAGTTTTGAGCTTGCATCCGGAAGATAGTGGGTTCGAATTCCACTCTCAGCAGCCCTGAATATGGTTTTCCTCTTTTTCTACTTTCACTCCGGGCAAAGTCTGAGGTTTTACCTTAATTAAGGCCATGGCCGCTTCCTTCCCACTCCTAGGCCTTTCCTAACCCATCGTCGCCATAAGACCTATTGTAAAAAAAATTATATATATATATATATATATAGAGAGAGAGAGAGAGAGAGAGCACATACATCCTGTACTGCATGACTTTGATGAATCTGTTTCACGTCAAGAAATTAAGTTTGTATGTTTTGTGAGTTCACAGTAAAGATACATATATATTTAAAGTAGCTACTCACATCAGCGGTTTACGGGAGCAATGACCAAACCACACCTATTTAGATATTGACGTAAGTTCATTTGAGGTTATACATTTTAGAAACTAATGTTCAATATATGAACGTTTCTTTTGCTATTTGCCTTACGTCGCACCGACACAGATAAATCTTATGACGACGATGGGAAACGAATGACCTAGGAATGGGAAGGAAGCGGCCGTGGCCTTAATTAAGGTACAGCCTCAGCATTTTCCTGGTGTGAAATTGGGAAACAACAGAAAATCATCTTCAAGGCTGCCGACAGTGGGGTTCGAACCCACTATCTCCTGATTACCGGACACTGGCCGCACTTAAGCGACTGCAACTATCGAGCTGTGTATAACGTTTCTTTTAGAGCAGGATTACGGGTACCATAACTACAACCGAAAACAGCTTATGCTTACTTGTGCTTCATCCTCCCTTCAATCACTGGTGACCAAGCATTATTGCCTTCAATCGTGTAGGTCGATATTAGGTTTACGGGATAAAACACGTTGTACAGTAGACTCTTCACATTTTATATGGTTTCCGAATTTTAAATTTTAAACTCATTGTTGATTCAAAGAGAAAATTTTACTCATTTACGTGATATTGAAACATAGGTAATCCTGGAAAAAGAAAAAACCAGGACTGACCGTTTGTGAATAATAGTCATTCACAGTATTTAATTGAACTTTATGCCTAGACAATAGCAATTTTGGTTCTGAGCGAAATTACCAACTTTCCTGGTGTAACATATGTAACATTGTTAGTGCGTAGTGTTTTATTACAGTTCAATAACCGGATTAAACAATTTACGTATTTTTACATTGACTACTAATTAGAAACCTTTTAATGTAGTAGCTACACAAAGTTGAATATATATATATATATACTAGAAAGATACCCGTGCTTCGCTACGGCTTTAAAATGAAAGTACCGGGCGAGTTGGCCGTGCGCGTAGAGGCGCGCGGCTGTGAGCTTGCATCCGGGAGATAGTAGGTTCGAATCCCACTATCGGCAGCCCTGAAAATGGTTTTCCGTGGTTTCCCATTTTCACACCAGGCAAATGCTAGGGCTGTACCTTAATTAAGGCCACGGCTGCTTCCTTCCAACTCCTAGGCCTTTCCTATCCCATCGTCGCCATAAGACCTATCTGTGTCGGTGCGACGTAAAGCCCCTAGCAAAAAAAAATGAAAGTTATTATTCAAAGTTTTACATTTTGGAGAGTCCACTGTCAGTTGAACCTGTAAAATACTTTCTCAGTTCGTACGTCAAACGGATTTCTGGAACTGGGTATTTATTTTATAATCTACCGCTCACTTGAAAACTGTACGGAAGAATTTGAATGTTTAAAATCATATCTCATTTAACATCTAGGACGTTGTATTTTGAGATACAAAATAACCCTACTTTAAGTCCTGTTTTCCCCCTCCCGATCCCCCAAGTGATTTTTCCGAAAAAAATTCCGTTACCAATTTTCACGTCTGTAACATGTTACGTTTATGAGACATACTCATTTTAATTCACATCGACCAACCTGTGATATTTTGATTTTGTGTGTCGATCAGTAATGGAGGAATGAATCCTTTTTTAAGTGGTAAATGTTTTGAAATATTTCTTAACATCTAGGATATAGAAGATAACCCTTCATTAAAAAGGTTATGTTTGTGCCTGAAACGGTTTAGAATTAATGGATATTGTGTTTTTGAGAGTCAACTGCCATCTAAACCACTTAGGGGAGAAATGTTTTGAAGTATACGGTATTTTACACCTAGGACATAAAAGAAAATCCTTCTCGTAAAATTACAACTTTGTACACCAAACGATTTTGGAGGGATGAATAATTTAGTTTATGGAGCTAACCTACTTAAAGACTTTAGTGGTGGAACGGTTTAAAAATATTTCCCATTTCAACATAGGATTTAAAATATATGCCGCTATTGGGAATTTTGTCCTCGTACGTTTAACATTTTCGGAGGAAGGAATTAATATATTTGTTTTCTAATATTAACCACATTTTACTCTCTGAAGGGTTAAATTTGTTTCAAACCTTCTGTTCTTTAACACCTAGAATATCATTTGACATTTTAACTTTTTGTCATCATTCCTCATCCTCCAGTCAAAACCCCTTAAGGGTGTATTGTTTTAAGACCACTTCTTAATTGTATCTTCATAAAAAGAATTAAACTACTTTTGCACCCCCACCCCCAAGAAAAATGAGTGTTTCTTTATTTATAAAGGAGATTCCAAATACCAATTATCACGTCCGTAACATCCTTGGTTTTTATGATTTATAATCCATAATACAAAGAAATGCCTTTGCTGGCGGGACCTAGTGTTTACAGTGCACTATGTCTTCTGGTATGGGCTAGAACAATCTTGTTACTTTCATTGATCTGTCTCAGCTTTATCCATGGCTTTGACAAAATGAAAGTGATTGAGGTATGAGTGATGCTAGTAATGCCATTCCTTCTGCAGCCAGTCCCTGCTATGAATGGTGTGAAAATATTGCTCATAGGGTTGGTTGGTGCATGCATTTCAGTGGGCTTGGCAGACTGATATGTAATAGCAACTGGCTCGGTGAGGAAAGCAACGAGAAACTACCTCACTCCTCATTTCCCTCGTACGCCTCTTCAGTGATGCCTAGGCCATCTATGACTGCTGATGGCGGAGCTGTTGAGGATCCAACCAGCCTTCGGGCTGAGGACTAAACATACATACATAATACAAAGAATTAAACTCACTTTTTCAATTCATTTAAAAACCCAAACTCGTTTTTTCTGAAAACAAAGGAATGCGTGTTTCTTTATTATTAAAGAAGATTCCAAATATAAATTTTCATGTCTGTAACATTTTCAGTTTTTGAGATATATGTATCCAATTAAAAAGAATTTATCCCCTTTATAGTCCTTTCTACACCCCCCCCCCTTTAAGTCGATTTTACGAAAACAAAAATACGTATTTCTTTATTTTTTAAGGATATTCCAAATACCAATTTCACGTCTGTAATATCTGCAGATTTTGAGATACAAAATAATCCAACCCTACTTTCAGTCCTGCTTTCCCCCTCCCGATCCCCCAAGTGATTTTTCCGAAAAAAAATTCCGTTACCAATTTTCACGTCTGTAACGTGTTACGTTTATGAGACATACTCATTTTAATTCACCCGTTTGCCACTCTTCTTCACCACCCCTTAAGTAGATTTTCCAAAATAAAAACATACGTGTTTCTTTATTTTTAAGGGAAGTTCCTAATACCAATTTTCGTGCCTGTGACATCTTCAGTTTTTGAGATATAAGTGTCCACATAAAAGGTATTCAGCCACTTTTTCACCTTTTTCACCCCGCTTAACAGGAATTTCCGAAACCAAAATAATACGTTTCTTTATTTTTAAAGGAGATTAAAAATGCCAATTTTCATGACTTGAAACTGGTCATTTTCGAGATATAGGTACACACATTTTAAAAATTCACCTCCATTTTCACCCCCTTAGCGAAAGAATATCCTAACATTCTCCCTTAGTGAGCATCTACATTGTAATATGCGTGTATCTCCAATATTTCATTTCTTTATGTCCAGTAATTTTGGCTCGGCGTTGATGATTTAGTCAGTCAATCAGGACAAGTTATTTTATATATATGTAGATTATGTATTATTTAATTAAATGCTGTTTGTTAGTTTAAGAATCATAGTACCGTTTATTGAAAGATGAAATATCGTCGCCATAAGACTTATCTGTGTCGGCGCGACGTAAAACCAATTGTAGAAAAAGAATACAAAAATATAAATTTCGTTACTATTACATGTATAACTATCCACTACAGTATATCCCTTGTTTTTTAATTCCAGGGTCTTTCATTAAATATTAATTTATTAATACATTTGATAGTTCATAACCTACGTCAGTGTATTTCTCTCCAAATTGTTACTGAAAATTAATTATTTCCGTATAGCGTCAGTGTTCATACTTTCTCAATCGATAAACTTCGATGGCAATCATTAGCCAATCTTATAGATCTGGAAATTGCTGTGTAATTCCACCTGATCTCAACACGCTTATCACCAACTTTAACTTGCTGACTGGAATAAAAATTGTGTTCTTAATGTATCAATTTTTCTGGTTATAGATTCTTAGGTGGTAGAACTGACCAATTCTTGAACCTGCTGCAATACAAGGACATCAATTTTAACCATGCATTTGTCACTGGTGTTGAAAAGGTTGCGGATATTCGTGACTAGTACGTCTCCAGATAGGTTGACCTAATGCTGGATCTAATTTCAGTTTAGACTTAAAGGTCCGTAATAGTTTCTGCTGTCCATTCTGGTTAGATATTCAGGTATCGTAGTCGCGCCATCGAAGTTAAAATTTGACGACACAAGTCTGCGATGGATTAATTGCCTCGGAAATGCAAACATGTTTTACACATGAACACCTTCCTAGAACCCGAAACAAAAGCCGGAATATTCTTACCATGCACCGATGGTTTGATTTTGAACCTTATATATACTTGTGTGATTCCTTTATTAAGATAAATAACAATTTTTATGAATGATGTTAAAATTTTTGAATTTATTACCATGAATGTAGCTTGGCTTCAGTGTGAGTTCGCATTGTATGTTTTTTCCCGATAATCTGGGTTCTATAAATGAAGAAGAGGATGACTTTTTTTTTTCTATTTGCTTTACGTCGCACTGACACAGATAGGTCTTATGACGACGATGGGATAGGAAAGGCCTAGGAGTTGGAAGGAAGCGGCCGTGGCCTTAATTATGGTACAGCCCTGGCATTTGCCTGGTGTGAAAATGGGAAACCACGGAAAACCATCTTAAAGGCTGCCGACAGTGGGACTCGAACCCACTATCTCCCGATTACTGGATACTGGCCGCACTTAAGCGACTGCAGCTATCGAGCTCGGTAAGAGAGGATGAAGGGTTCCACAAATATTTAAAGGAGAATGAGAGATGTGAAAGACGAAGGCATATCAACGTGCTTATTGACTATTGTTAGATGCTGAAGTGAGAGTACACAGACCCCCTGCTTTGAATGAAACAAACAAGCAATAACGGAAAACAGCAATGCCAATGTCAATATCGTCTATATATTTTGCATTTACGCAGACTCCGAATATAATAGACAGTGACCGTATAAAATATTTATTTTCAAAATAATTGCATACTCATTGCAAATTTATCGAATTTTTCTTACGTGGTAGGAAAAGAGACGAATTAAATTTTTATGTTGAGTGCATCAATGATATGTTCAGTCACTTTATCTAGTTCATGCGATATTCAGGAAGTCCAAATCCGCAGGCTAGTGCAATCATATCCTCAGTTTAGTTAGTTTTATTCTCTTCCATGACTCCCATATTTGCTCGATAGACTTGCCATTTTATTACACGAACACATCGAAGCGAATGCAGGTAGTATTTCTAGACGTTTTAACTTTATTACGTTAGTATTCCAATATTCAAATTAAGAAGTAAATGTACGTATCACTTTGGCATTGTAAACACATCGCTTTGTCCGGACTTTGATGTCATGGTAAACGATGATCGTTTTAATAAAACGACAATATATCTAAACTGATAAACTGACTTGAATAAGATTGGCATATATAATGGCCTACTAAAACTTCCTCCCTGTAAATATAAAGTCAACCTTTGTCCTTCAAGATATTTCGATATCCCGTAAAGTAATAGAAAATGGAGCAAAGAAAGATAACCCAGATACCGAGGGATATAGTATATCCAACACCGAAGCCATGAAGAAAGACGTATGTAAACCCAGTACACCACCCTCCAGCTTCCAACCGCACCTCATTTATACAAGATTCACTGTACAAGTGTTCTACAGTGAAATCTGCACAGCTCACTATCACATCACGGGTGACACTTGCAAGTGTCAAGTATATGGAGAAATATGCCGTTGTTATCTTCTTCAAGACTGCATGGGCGGGAAATGACCAAACCTGTATACGTGAGTGTACATTAATCAATTAGTAGCAATTTTTCATTATATATCGACATTAATTCAACATGAAATAAATAACGAGACGACCAAACTCCGCACTAGCGTGCCAGAGGTAACAGTGTATTCTTTTTTAAATCTTATCATTTGTAGAGGAATAGCCTCTGAAGTACTATCTGCATGAAAGAAGAAGATAATAGTTCTGTGCTCTCTCATTTACTTCGACAGATTCCTATTCACTGTAGTGAAGGTACGCACATCGGAAGGCTGGAGAAGGTATGGTAAAGTTAGACGCGTGATCTTTTATAGTATCCTGCCCACGGTGCTTGCTACCTATGTAATTGATTTACCTGCCGCATTTGCGTGCCTCGTGGCGCAATTTAATGTCTCAATTCAATCACGAGATTGTATTGTGGTTCCGCACACTGAATGTGCAATTGACCCGTTAATCATTTAAGTCCATGTAGCGCATTAGGAAGTATTCCCATCTCTATCTAAGTGATCAAACCTGCGACTAAATACAGTAAACACAGAATGAAATAAAATAGTTGTTTGAGTGGATTTTCTTGTCGAGATCCTTCTATGAATGGCAGGCGTAGTGTTCATAGACCCAGGAGACTCTGTATTTGAATCCTGGCTGAGCAGGAAATTTTTACTCTGCATGGTTAATTCCTCTGGCTTGTAGACTGGGTATTTATATTCGTCTTAATAAGTTACACTTCTCTTCATCTACATGCAACACATTTTTCTATCCAGTAAACTGATTTAATCTAAGAACACATGCAACACATCACACTGCATATCACCATGGAAACACCGAATAATGAGTAGACTGCAAGTCGCATTACCTTTACCTTCCTCCATAGCATTGTTTATTAAATTTCGGGAGCGTATTGCTGGTGCATAACTTAGCTTTTCAAGGTAAATTAGATATTATTTCAATAATTTAAATTGGGTCCATTCGAATATCTGATTGATTGGAGCTGTATTTGTAGCAGGTCTTCTATTGAACCATTTCCTTGATATTTCCTTAATCTGAATGCGTCATTTTACCAAATGCAAGTATTTTAATTTATTTACTTTTGTTTCAGGGTATCATCATTCCATTTTTATTTATTTAATCTGTATACGCCATCCAGCTCTCTTTTAATATCCACGACTTGCCTGTTGTCTGTTTCTTGAAATTCTTCGTTCACTGTATCTACGTACGTCTGTCTAGTACACATTCTTTTAACCGTATCTGACTGGCGATATATGCTATATCGTGACCTAGAAGTACCTCACCGGAAATCGTGTAGTAGTATTTATTATAGATGAATCGCTGTACGTACTTATATTCATTACCAAACCAAACCAAACCAAACCCCATGGCACTACAGCCCTTGAAGGGCCGTTATTCTTGGTTTTCGAGACCGAGGCCGCTATCTCACCGTCAGATAGCTCCTCAATTCTAATCACGTAGGCTGAGTGGACCTCGAACGAGCCCTCAGGTTTAGGTAAAAGTCCCTGACCTGGCCGGGAATCGAACCCGGGGCCTCCGGGTAAGAGGCACGCACGCTACCCCTACACCACGGGGCCGGCTTTATATTCATTACAGACTTTGTAAATTCAGAACCAATTATAATATACTCTGCTATCATGTGGCACCTCTCTATACCCATGGCTAGTGGGGTATAAACTTGCACTGGGATTAAAATAACAAAAGTTAACCGCACACGTCTCCAGTCAAACAGTAAACGTTTCTGTACCACTTTTTTTAAGTCACAGCAACACAGATAAGTCTTATAGTGAATGGCTATAGTTTGGAAGGAAGTGACCGTCGCTTTAATAAAGGGACATCCCTAGCATTTTCCTGGTATGAAAATGGGAAACAATGGAAAACTATCTAATAGGCTGCCGACAATGAGGTTTAAACCCACAATCTCGTGAACGCAAGTCTACAACTACGTGACCCAAACCACTTAGCCACTCAATCTGTTGTAAACGTTTTCTATTCCTTCCATATCATACGTCATACCCAACTAATGAATACCTCATTACAAAATTTCTATTTCTGATTCATAGACGGAAATCACCTATTTGCACTACGCTATATTCACATTACCAGGCTCATGTAAATCACCCCCCCCCCCCCATTTTGGATGAATCCATTCTATATATTCTCCCCGGCCTTTCTTTACAGCTTCTACCATGCAGCTGTGCGTTAGTTCGATACGTAGTTGAACATGTAACTCCAGAGCACAAATCAATACTCTGAAGATCTAACGACATTTTGCTACGCAGTTCGAGTGCCGTCGCTAGGCTGCTTTTGGGAAATGGTGAGAACGAACGCCACAGTCGGTAGCTCTGAAGGCAGTTTTTCGTCAATTCCCGTTATTACACAAGGCAAACGCTTGGTCTGTACCATCATTAAGGCTACGGTCAATACCTACAATACTCTTTCCAATACTATACTTGCGTCACCGAAAACTGTCGATATATTACTGCGATGTTACGCAACTAGCAAAAGTGAATCATTGTAAACTCGGAGAAGTTATAGAAGGTGCGTCAAGTTCAACACGATTGTTAATGAGGAAATGATAGAAAAATTCTTCAGGTTCATCTGTAGAGTATAATATTCTTTACTATAAGTTTCAAGTCTACGTAGAGACTATTAGCATCTGCCTTCCACCACAGTAGGTTTTAAAACGTGTCTCGTATATGAGGTTGAAAACTTTATGCATCCTCCCAGCACCCGTACAGAGTTATTAAATATTCAGTGCGCCTTTTAAAGTACTTATTTCACGGCAATTAATTTCCCCTGATGGAGATAATTTTACCTGCGCACTAATTACGACATAATTGATGGCTTCCTCCTCCTGAATACTGCTGTAGAAGCCACTAAATGGACTAAAATTCAATATCAGTCCAAAATGTTCTCAATATTACAAGGCAGGTATAATCCAGAACCGCAAACTAATGATTTACCTCACAATTTGTATTCTGTGTATGCTGACATTCCTGGGGAAGGAAGGGCATCTATTGTGCCATTCCTGAATAAAGACGCCCCGTGGTGTAGGGGTAGCATGCCTGCCTCTTACCCGGAGGCCCCGGGTTCGATTCCCGGCCAGGTCAGGGATTTTTACCTGGACCTGAGGGCTGGTTCGAGGTCCACTCAGCCTACGTGATTAGAATTGAGGAGCTATCTGACGGTGAGATGGCGGCCCCGGTCTAGAATGCCAAGAATAACGGCCGAGAGGATTCGTCGTGCTGACCACACGACACCTCGTAATCTGCAGGCCTTCGGGCTGAGCAGCGGTCGCTTGGTAGGCCAAGGCCCTTCAAGGGCTGTAGTGCCATGGGGTTTGGTTTGGTTTTGAATAAAGACGACCGCTGATTGTTTTTTTTTATAAATCATTTCAGTAAGTGTTGTTCAGCCAAAGTATTTTATAAGGCTTTGCCATAGATGACACTGGTGTCCTGTTTCGCGGGACGAGGTAATGGAATTTTCTGTTTATATATATGAAAGGCTGACTGAGTGTCAGTCATCGCTCAGTCAAAACTACTTGACATAAACACATGAAAATTTGGGGATACATTTCTATTACAGTGTCGGTGCTCACTAAGGAACGGTTTGAACCAATTCCACACCTAAGGGGATGATACGGGGATAAAACAATAAAAACTAAAATATTCATTCCTTCAAAACCGTTTACCAGACAAAGTTGAAATTTCACAGAATGTTAGCTTCATTATGTGCTAGATGTTGAATAAGAGAAGTTTACAAAATTTCATAGGATGGTTGCTCCAGTATGTCTTAAGAGTGGCCTTTGCGCACCTAAGAGGGTATGACTGTGGATGAGACCTGATGATATATATATTCATTTTTCTCAATCCGCCTGACTTTCGAGCTTGAAATTTCACATGATAATTGCTCCTATATATCGGAGATTTTAAATTAGAAGTAGTATTAAAACAATACACATCTAAGAGAGTTTGACCTGACGATATAAGTACTAATTTCTCTCAAACCGTTTGATATACGAACTTTAAATTTCACATGATGGTTACTCCTATATGTCTTGGATGTTAAATAAGACGTGGTCTTAAAACAATACAATCCTAATTTTACTTAACTGAGGGGCAGTGATTGAGACCCAATGACTAAAAGCATCTTTTCTCTGAAATGGTTTGATATAAGAGGTTGAAATTTCAAGCGATTACTGCTCCTATACGTCTTATATTTTAATAATAAGTGGTATTAAAACAATACAGCCCTTAGGGGTTTCAACTGATAGAGGGGCCAGCGGAGGAGTGAAGGTGTTTAGTTGTGATTTTCAAAAATATTAATTTATCTGAAACCGTTTGACACACAAGGTTAAATTCTCACATCATTCGTGCATCCCATGCCTTAGTTGTTAAATGAGGGCCTTGACTGGAGGAGGGTTGAGGCCCAATGACAAAACTTTTCATTTCCCTGAATCCGCCCTAAATAGAAGGTTGGAACTTCGCATGATGCTTGCTCCTCTAGGTCCTAGATTATACATTACATGTCTCACGTCGAGTACTAGTTCTGCCCTCACAGTCTTTTGGTGGCAGCACCCAGCACTCTTGCATGCATTGCCTGCAGGGAATCCTAACCCGCACACTTGTGCGTATCAACATTCAAAACCTCATGGAATCACGTACGATGTTGTAAGTTCACAATTTACGTTCGCTAAACAATTTACACACTTCGTTGATTATATTCTGATATTCAGTAGAGCTTCTAGATTAATATAAATGCAATAAATAAATAAATAATTTTAGGCATTACTGCTTCCCGCCATCTTGCCGATGAACTGTATCTTTAAACTCTTCTTCCTGCCCCCCGGTGGTCAAGCGCTACATAAAAAAACAACTGAAGTACATGCTACGTGTCCCGCACAAGCACTGCAGTCTGGTCTAGCGCCAAGAAAACATCAAATAAGCTCAGAGATAAATAAAATACGAACTCGCACAATTGTGCGTACACGGTCTGAAAGGGTTAAACAAGAAGATGTCTTAAAACAATACACTCCTAAGGGCAAAGACTGATGAAAAAACTCATCCTTTCAAACCACTCTACGTACGAAGTTGTAATTCTAGAGGAAGGTCGTTCTTTCATATCGTAGATGTCATATATGTATATATTCACTACGCTCCATAATGAACATCAAGTGAGAAAACTACGTCTCTAATGGTGAAGTTCTCGAGAAAGCATGTGCTAAGAATGTAGAAGCATTGGAGCATTGGTTTCTGGCCATCGCCAGAGATGGGCAGGACATGTGCGCCGTATGAACGACACCAGACTACCGCGCCAGATCCTCTATAGTGAACATAGCTCCAGTTCAAGTACAACCTTAAAGATGGCAGAAATACACCCACAAACCTGGGAAACACTTGCCAAGGACCGTTTACTTTGGCGGCAAAGTGTCGGTGCCTCAGTTCAACACTTCGAGAAGAACGCCACAGACATGAAGATATTAAGCGACAGGAACGC
Organism: Anabrus simplex; assembly: GCF_040414725.1. Classification (NCBI taxonomy): domain Eukaryota; kingdom Metazoa; phylum Arthropoda; class Insecta; order Orthoptera; family Tettigoniidae; genus Anabrus; species Anabrus simplex. Next base: position 1,402,738,478 of record NC_090265.1, read on the forward strand.
GAACTTCGCCAAACCCAGAAAGATCTCTCCCGTCCCTCAGCTGCACGATGTGTGGACGTATGTTCTACGCAAGAATTGGCCTTTACAGTCACCGGAAGTTTAAAAACAAACTGCTGTGAAATGAAGTGAGCAATTAGCCAGAAAATCTGTAAACTCAGAAACGCGTAACTGTCGACGATATTCACAAGTAGCTTTACGTCGTAGTGACAAAGATAGGCCTTACGGCGACAATGGGATAGGAAAAGGCTGGCAGTGGGAAGGAAGCGACCGTGGCCTTAATCAAGGAAAAAGTGTGAAAATGGTAAACCAATGAAAATCATCTTCAGGGCTGCCGACAGTGGAATTCGAACCCACTACCTCCGGAATGGAAGCTCACAGCTGAACGCCACTCTCCGAACGGTCAGCTCGCTATTATATGATATACTGTAATTCAAAATAATTCACATGTGCTCCTTATCAACAAAACATAATAAAAACTACGACTAACATATCACAGTACCCTTCCACCCACTTCACCTATCCTTCTCTCCTCATTTAACATGCCCACTCTCCTGGCCAGTGAGAAGGTGTTGCCCATTGGGTGGCTCACCTCACCCCTTCAGGGTGAGAAATGGAAGCAACAAAATGTAAGAATAAAGGGTCGGCGGATGCAGAGTAGGTTTCGGCTTACAATTGGCCACGGATGGTCCGTGGTTCGACAGCTGTGCACTCCAAACGTCCAACTGAGTAGAGGAGCAGTGGCCACGGCTTTACTCCTTTGTATTCAGGAGACGGTGAGGGGTTGGTCCCTACTGTCGGCTGTCCTGAGACTGTATTTCCGTGTTTTTCATTCTCCTGCAACAAGGCGAATACCGCGACAGTTCCTAGTACAGGCCATGGCCGCCAACCCCCTCACCTTCTCCGAGCATCACCTTCACCACACCAAATATCTCAGGCCTGAGAGGGGAAGTTACCGTTAACATTTTTCAGTTAGTTAGTTAGTAAGTTAGTAAAGAATAAAGTAAGACTGGAACGGATCGCAAACAAAGTTTCTCACGCAAGGTTTCAATAAACATGTATCTTTAATTCACCACTTATTCAGGTCCAGAATTAAAGTTCCCAGATGAATGGGGGAAATTGACTGGTAATAACCACCCTCCAAACACACGGGCGATTTTTTAGGTTGTTGGTTCGACTATTTATACCAATATTCGTGGAACTAGCTGGAACATTGAACGGAAGATTGAAGATTCTGGAACCTTTTAGAAAACATGACGTCACTAATGACGTAGACGTTAGACACATGCGGCGATACTCTTTTCCGTCTGCGAATCACATCGGTGAGAGCTCTTCGAGTAGACGATTGATGAGATGACATGGTTCTGCGGCGATTAATATTTTCAAGGTAGGATGAAATCATTACAAGAAATATTGCATGTTTATTTGGACTTATGCAAATGGTAGTTAATAACCTAACGTGAGAACATCTCCCATACCACCTGATAATGAGTTACTGTGTAGGTACGTGGCTTGAAATGCGTGTGTTCGGTGCTGATAAGCCATCAATGAACGAACGCATAGAACCTTATAATTCGTATAAATTAAACTCTCCCTGCTAATTAGAAACTAGGTTGACACTGAAATGTTACAGACTTCTCTATGGCCACCGTGGTTAACGAATAGTGCTGAGTTCCAAATCTGGTGTTGTATGAATACTGTCTTTCATTTATCTCGATGTCGTGACAGCCGCAATAACAAAGGGCAAAGGTAACTTTGATCACTTATTGCATTCGACATAGAAAAATATTTTTTTCCTTCTTAATGCATTTACCCTCCAGGGATGGCTCTTCGCTCGGACCCAGCAAAGGATCCCACTTATTCCGCCTCAAGAGAAATGTCCTGTAGCGTGAGACTATGGGTTGGGTAAAAGATTGGGAAGAAGGACCAGTACTTCGCCCAAGCGGCCTCATTTGATATACTGAACAGGGGCTTTGTGAGGGGAAGGGAAGATTGCGAGGGATAGACAAGAAAGAAGAAGGAAGGAAGCGACCGTGGAGGAGAAGTGGAAAACTACAGAAAACCACTTCGAGGATGGTTGAGGAGAGAATCAAACATCCCTCTAGTCAGTTGACCTCCGGAGGCTGAGTGGACCCCGTTCCAGCCCTCGTTCCACTTTTCGAATTTTGCGGCGTAGCCGGGAATCGAACCCTGGCCTCGGGGCTGGCAGCTAATAACGCTAACCACTACACCACAGAGGTGGACATTTTATAGGTATACTTTTTCAAATTATGGGCAAAAGCTTGTAAGGTGGTATGTGGATTGCTCTGAGTTGCGTTATCCACAGCTTCTTCGTTGTCACTGGGGTACCCGAAATGATGGTTCCCTTCCACTGGACTTCGTTCCACTGAGATGTCTTCCAGCCCTTCGATACGTATTCGTATTTGGTATTCTTCGTCCAGGTAATATTTTAATTCATGGAATAAGCGTCATGCTTCCCATGCTTCACATCTTGCTACTCCGTGTGGTAATATCACAGCTACGAAGACGTCGCTCGAATACGTCATGCTTGGCCATGCAAGAACTATGATTCGAATGCTCAAACAGGTCGGTCTTCCTGCATACACCACTGTGTAATGAAGAATCATGTCTCTCTAAATTCTAGACAGATGCAACCATTTCTTTACCATACTTGGTTGAATTCGTCCACCATAATATTGAGAGTGGTATTTACAATGCGTTTGACCGTAGTTAGTTCTTACCTGCTGATATTTATTCTGTATATTTTATTTATTACTATCAAGATATCCGTGCTTCGCTACGGTATTATACTGAAATGTATAATTGAATGCTTATTGTTTTAGATATATAATCCACCGAAATTCGTGATCTGACTCGTTTTCTGCGAGAATCCGCCAAAATTCGCGATTTGACTGGTTTTCTAATAGATTACGGCAATTTTCCTCCCATTTTTCAATCTTTCTTTCCAGCAAACGATTTCGCACTTCCAGGGCTAGGTCAAGGTATTCCACCCGGTGAGTTGGGTCCCTAAATCATTGCCAATATTTCCTATCATTTTTAATATGGATCAAATCCTTCACGAGATCCGGCGTGGTGTCGTCTTGGGTGCCTTGGCGGTACTGAAGCGGCGGCCGGACTGCATTCTCAGTCATTACCCGTCCAGGACCCGTTTCCAGCGCGGTCCGCACATTTGACGACGGTCCAGAACATTATTATTATTATTATTATTATTATTATTATTATTATTATTATTATTATCACTATTATTATTATTATTATTAGATATTCTGGACCCCACAGCAAGATGCAAGACCGTTACTTGGCGGTAAATTACATTTGCTGCCATTGTCATTGTTGACAATGTGACCAGCACCATTATCGCGCGTAGGCAAGTGTGCGGGATTTCTGACTATACGAATGACATACTTCCGTGCATTATCCACCTTATTATAGAGGTGAACAATTTGACGGTCAATCAAATTCTTATCGTTTATTTCAAATGTGTTTAAATTATTATTTCTATGCCAGGAGAATCTACGGTAATCTAAGAACGTTCTCCGAAGGAAAAGATGGCTGTTGAAAACGAACCCAGGAAAGATTAAAAATGATCGTTTCTTTGCTTTTAAAGGAGATCCAAATACCAATTGTCTCGTCTGTAACAACTTTAGTTTTTATTACATGTATGTATTCTCATACAATTAAGACAATATATTTTCAATTATTTCAACCACCTCCCCCTTCATTGGATTTTCCGAAAATACGTGTTTCTTTACTTTTAAATCAGATTCCAAATATCAAATTTCAGTCTGTAACCTTCATTTTCGAGATATCAGTAACCTAATTAAAATAAATCAACACCATTTTCAGTCTCTTTTAACCCCCCTTCCACCCAAGTGGTATTTCCGAAAACTAAAAATACGCGTTTCTTTATTTTTTATAGAGATAAAAAATATCATTTTTTACTTCTGTAACATGTTAAGTTTTTGAGATATACTGTAGAAATTCTCTTTTTTTTAATTTCACGCTTTTTTATTTCCCCTTGAGTGGAGTTTCCAAAAACAAATCACCTTTGTTTCTTTACATTTACAGGAAATTCCAAATACACACTTTTTACGTCTGTAATTATTTACGTTTCTCAGATATTCCGTAGATATAGTGTTTCGAAAAATTCACCCCAATTTGTCACTCCTGTTTAACCGCCATTAATTGGATTTTCAAAAAAAACGTATTTCTTGTATTTCCTTATCTTTAAAGGAGATCCCATATACAAATTTTCACTTCTGCAATATCTTCAGTTTCTGAGATATATGTATCCTAATTAAAGGCATTCAACCCATTATTCACCCTATTACGCCCCTCCTATTGGGATTTACAGAAAACAAAATAATGCGTGTTCCTTTATTTTTAAAGCAGATTCTAAATACCGATATTTACATCTGTAAACTTTTAAAGTTTTATGATGTAGACACACTCATTTTAAAAATTCACCCCCCATTTCACCCCCCATTATTTGGATTTTCCAAAAACGAAAAAATTTCTGATTCTTTATTTTTAAAGTGGTACCAAATACCAATTTTCAGGTCTGTAATATCTTCAGGTTCTGAAATATAAGTAGCCTCATTGAAGGCATTCAACCACTTTTTCACCCTTTTCCACCCTTCCTTTTGGGATTTACCGAAACAAAAAATACGTGTTTCTTTATTTTTAAGGAAGATTCTAAATACCAATTTTTACATCTATAATGTTTTTTTAGATTAAGATACACTTATTTTAAAAATTCACCCCCTATTCAACCCCCTTTAATTGGATTTTCCCCAAAAAATGTTTCTTTATTTTTAAAGTTCCCTAACACCAATTTTCAGGTCTGTAACATCTTCAGGTTCTGAAATATAAGAAGCCTCATTAAAGGCATTCAACCACTTTTTCACCCTTTTTCACCCTTTTTCACCCCTCCTATTGGGATTTTCTGAAAACAAACAAATACTTGTCTCCTTATTTTTAAAGAAGATTCTAAATACCAATTATCACATCTGTAAACTTTTAAAGTTTTGAGATATAGATACACTCATTTTAAAATTACACCTCCTTTTCACCCCCTTAGCGACGGAGTATCCAAAAATCCTCTCTTAGCGAGCACCTACATCTTAATATGAATATATCCCCAAAATTTAATTTCTTTACGTCCAGTAGTTTTGGCTCGGCGATGATGAATCTGTCAGTCAGTCAGTCAGTCAGGACAAGTTATTTTATATAGAGGGTTATTCATCTAACATGTTACACAGAAATAACTTCTAAACCATCAAAGATATCGGCATTCTGTTTTCATATTCGTAAATGGTACTCAGGGCCTTGTAAAATAACGTGCTACTTAGTCCCATGGGGCGATTCATAACCAAGATATTGTTACTAACTCCATATTTTTAAATGGAATGGCACAAATTCATACAACTAGTCTAAAAGATTAACTGCGTACAAGTTCAAATATGCAAGTATTTTCAAAATCGGACAATTTACTTTTTGAGATATAAATAAGAACACCATGCGCGGTTTTGCTGCCGCATCAGACGGCGTGAAGTCGGGCAAGGACATATTGAGGCGCAAGCTGCTTCCTGGCCTTGATTCCAGCCATAGAACGGATACCAGGCATGTACTGTAAACATAATCTGATGTTCCGCAACATACCCTGGGTGTGCAACGTTATTGTATGACTGGCGAACACACAGTGGGGAAGGGAGGTTAAATTTGTATTGTTTTGTTTTGACATGTAATAGGTTACGTTCAGTTTAGCGTTTTTTCTCACGGATGAGAATGGGAAGGATTTGGAAAGGAAGTCGACCGTGGCCTATCACAAAGGTACCTATCCGGTATTTGCCTGGTGTTGAACATGGGACACCATGAAAATCACTTTCAGGTTGGGCAAGGCAGGACTCGAACCTACGCTCTCCCGAATGCACGCTACTACAGTCGCACTGGAGCTCTGCGGAGATTCATGCGTGTAAAATAAAACATAAATAATAGTGTTGCTGCCATCTCACCACGATCAGCTCTGACCATTTGATTTTCTAGAAGGAGGTCTTCCGGTGTTTTGTTTTATATTTATTTCTCAACTCGAGTAGTGTTAACTGTTCACTAAAACCAGTGACAATTATAGCTTTCGTTATGTTCCTTTCAAGGCAACTTATTCCTTTTAAACACAACAACCCTTTCTGTCCTGTCATGTGTTCGCCTGTCATACACACTTTGCAAACCCATCACATGTGTACGAGGTGATTACATGCCTGGTATACATTCTGGGGCTGAACTCACTCCCAGGAAACTGCTTGCGCCTCAATATGTCCTTGCCCGACTTCACGCCGTCTAATGCGGCATGCAAAACGGCACATGCTGTTCTTACTTATACCTCAAAACGTAATTTTGCGATTTTGAAAATACTTACATATTTGAAATTATACGCAGATGAACTTTTAAATCAGCTATATGAATTTGTGCCGTTCCATTTAAAAATATGGAGTTAGTATCAATATCTCGGTTGTTAATCACCCCCATGAGACTAAGTAGCACGTTATCTTACAAGACCCTGCGTACCTTTTACGAATATGAAAACAGAATGCTTATATCTTTAATGGTTTAGAAGTTATTTCCGTGTAACATGTTAGGTGAATAACCCTATATATAGATAAGGTTCTTGTAGGGAAATCTGAAACTTCAGAAAAGTTACGTATTCGTTAAGGATACCTAACTGAGTACGAAATGAAATTTAAAAGTCATAAGCGGAAGCGAGAGACTCAGTGGCTCAGTTGCTCAGGCAGCAGCGCGCCGGCCTCTTACCGCAGGGTCCTGCAATTCAAATCCCGATCACTCCATGTGAGATTTGTGCTGGACAAAGCAAAGGTTTTTCTCCGGGTTCTCCGGTTTTCCCTGTCATAATAAATTCCAGCAACACTCTCCAATATTATTTAATTTAATCTGTAATTTATTAATCATTAATCTTCAAATACCTCACAAGTATCTTCGAGATCCATTCGTTCTGCCATGTTGTAAGGTTATGTATTCTTAAACTTCAGTTTAAACGGTAGATGAGTGGCAGTAAAATTAATCTCTAGTTAAACTTAAGATTATGTTTTATAATACGCGACTAACAGATAAACCGAAGTTTAAACTGAACTAACAGTCTAAACCTCTTTTATAATACCGGCCCCTATACTGCTAATAATAAGAGTTGGCGTCTGACATTTCTTAGAGGGAGGTCCGTTTACTGCCTGCCGAGGCGGGATAAAGGGAGTGGCTGTGTGGTTGCCATGGAAACGAGGGTGGGGCGACTGCGGTTGCCATGGAGATAAAACTTCAGGGTAGCTCGTCTTGCTGGGAGTTGCCAAACCTGTCACTGTCACTGATAACAACCTGATTGTTTGTATAAGAGTGGTCGCAAATGGGACGACACCGCCTGGCCAGGTAGTCCACAACAGATCACAGCGTTCAGAATGAAAGAGGGAACAAGTGAGCGGGAAGCGAGGGGTAAGAGCATGTAGAAAGGAATGCTGGAATGTGGCAACATCGTGAAATGGCACGTGCTGTGCTCCTCCCTCCAACCTTACCTGTCAGACGCCAACTTTAGTTAAGTCTAGTATAGTTCCGAATTTAGTGTTAGTTGAAGACTCTATTTACCCTGTTTCAAGGCCCATACGAAGGTAAACTTAATGATAAACAATGGTGTTGGACCTCTCAAAAGAAAATCACTGCAGTCTTATTAAAGAATACCGACAGAATCTATCGTTTTTGTTTGCCCGTTTTGTGCAGACTAAACACCCATTCCTTGAATAGTCCTCTGTGAAATGAATCATAGGCTATATATAAAGACATAACCTAGTTTTATTGTAAGCTTTCTTCAATAAACCAAATATCATGTAGTTAAATGCTTCGGAATTATTATTTTACATTTTCGGCATTGCATCACAAATATTAGTAATTATCAGTTACATAGGAATATTGTTCAGGGATGTCCGGGAACTTGGATGAATGGCCGGCGTAGTGGCCTTTGTTTCAGAGGACCCTGTGGTCGATTCCGTGCAGGACCGCGAATTTTAACCTCACCTGTTTCATTCATTTGGCTTGGAGTAGAGTTTCTGTTGTAGTCCTAGTACAAATTCTCATTTGCTTATAACACATTATACTACCAAACATCACAGAAACACGCACTAGTGGTCAATTCCCTTCGTAATTTTTGGCATGAGGTATGGCATCCAACCGTCAGATTGGGATGAATCCACGTGTATCGCAGACCCAAAGTAATTTTGGAAAGGCCACGAAGAATAGAAAATTATTTTAGAATCCAATATTATGGGTCGTTGGCTCTCTTTCTCAAAGGTTTTTGAGTCCAACTTCCGACCGATTTGTTGATCACAGCCAAGTCGGTTTATTTCCTCGGGCTCAGAGATAGCGTGTTGTTTTTAACTTTACACACCCTTACATTTATTTATTCAGCACACTACAGGACTTATTGTCCCAATTACGGTGGCTTATTACAATTTATGAAACAAATAAAATAAACTGTCATTCTTCAATGAGTAGGATATACCCTAAAAGAAACTAATTGACATTTGTCATTAGTCGCTAGGCTGCTCACAACATAGCGAAATCTGTATAATAGTAATAATAAGAATAGCTCCCGCCAATGGTGTTAACCGCTGGTGTGAGAGGATGTGTTAAGAATGGAAGACATGAATCAGGAGGCTACTACTAATTCTGAAAGAATGCGCAAACTAAAGGTGTAATAAGTGGCACAGCATTATGCATACTAATGACTGTTGCTTGCTCATCTGTTTAGTGCGCGGAGCCAATCGACCTAGTATTTTAGTGTACTACTGTCGCTGGGCCCCGATAGCACGTCACTTTGTGCTGAGTGCTCTAGACCCTTTTCCTTTCTGCTGACTCTTGTCTACCTCCTAACTATTTAGACACCGATTTGTTTGTCCACTTGCATCATCACTATTTAAAACTACGCAATCTTCTAAATACACTTTCGTTCTCACAGATATCTCACGTCATTAAGATATTTGTTTAAATAGTTTTCACTGTTCCACTCCTTAATTAACCAAGCAATAACTCCTGGAATATCCTTATGCTTGCACCACGCTCTTTGTTTCTCATTTAAAAATTTCTTCCTCAAAACCTCCGTTTTCTCACATTCCCCATTCAGGTATAGATCGTCCATCTTCTTTTCACATAGAATACATACTGAGTTGTCTTTTCTTTTGATCCAACCCTTGTTCTTATCCAGCCCCATTATCCACCAAATCAACCCCCCTTTCCGTCTATTATTTCCAAATTTTATACTAATCTTAGAGACTTGGCCTACCTTGTAGAATAAACTCAGAGAAGCTCTCTTGCCGCAATCCTCTAACAACCCTTGCATTTTGATGTCCTTAATTCTGGCTATCATCGCTCTCTGCCCCCTGCTACCTCTACCCTTCCATGTCTCCGTCCAGATATAACTTAACCTATCCTTTCCACATAAGTTTTAAATAACATCAACCAATTCTCTGTGTACATACGCTTTTCCTGTTGATTAAAGGTCGCCAGTACCACTGCACCACCCTGTCCTCTCCTCAGTCTCATCAGATAGTTTAGAACCCTCCGAGCGCAGTCCACTTCCATGTATTCTGCACATAATAATGCCATCCCCACGTTCGCGGTGCGTTGAGGTGGCCTCATACATATTTTACTAAACTTATGTGACTTGATTTAGCAAATCACTTTTTTCAGCCCCCACATTTCTGCCCCATACAATACTTTACTTATCACTATCGTGCTGTACACCAGTCTCAATATCCTATAGCTTTTCCCCGGGAATTTTGCAGTTAAGATTTTGACCGTAGAAGGTGCTGCCACCCCTGTCCACTTTTCCTTTTGATGTGATCAACCCACCCCCATTTTCTCTTTAGTACCACTCCTAAGTATTCTATCTTGTCTACCTCTTATATGTATTCTCCTTGTAACTTCCATTTCTTTTTCACTTTTCGCCTCTTGACTTTGCTTATAGTTAATTCCTTAGATTTGTTTCAGTTAACTTTTAATGCCCACTTCCTTGCGTATTCCGATAGCTTATCCAGACTCCTTTGGAGACCGCCCCTTGTCAAAGCCATTAAAATACGTCATCTGCAAGAATCAAGCCCGGTATTTCTAGATTATTCATAACCGGCACTGCCTAATTTTCTCTACCATGTCCTTCCAAAATGTCTTACCGTCTATGGGCTGACTGATGAAATTTTATTTTACCTTGACGCAGCAATGGACCTTCTCATATAATTCTTCTATCGCTCGTATTATTTTCTTGAGACCTTTAACTTGCCTATTTGTTCTACCAGTGATTTTCTCCTAACCGTATCGAAGGCTTTTTCAAAGTCAATTGCCGCTAGGTACACGCAACTTCTTTCTCTACTTAAATATTCATCCAGTATCATCCTGACTGTCATAATATTGTCTACGGTTTGTCTCCCTTTTTGGAATCCTCCTTGAAATATTGATATTATTGATTGGGTTTCTGCCCAGCTCGATAACCTGTTAGCCAAAAAACCTGCATAAATCTTACTCAGCGAGTCTAGTAATATTATTCCTCGACAGTTACTTGGTATGTTCTTGCTTCCCTTATTTTGTAAATTGGGCAGATAATTCCGCCTTGCCATTCTTTTGGAATGGTGCCGCTGTCAAAGATCCTGTTGAACATTTTAACTATTCCCTCCCTAATTCTCCTGTAATTCCACACTTTTTCCAGCATAAATTATTTATTCCGTTCCTACCTCCCGCCGATTTGCTCTTAAGGTTACCTAATACCTCTTGTACCTCTTCTGTAGAGATCTTTTTGTCTAGTTAGTTTGTACTAATTTCTAGATTACTCCAAGTGTTCGTCATCCCGCCCTCACATTTCCATCTATCCCTGGCGCCTAGCAAGCCCTTGAATTAGGTTACCCAATGGTCATAGCCGATTACACCTTTCTCAACCCTTTTCCCTCTTCTGTTAATTCTGTTTATTCTTTTCCATACTCTCTCTGCTTGGTTTAATTTGCATTTTCTATTGATCGTCTCTGTTTGTTCTGTAATCCATGACTTCTTTCTCTCATCTATTTTTTTGGTATTCTTTCCTTAAGCCACAGAAAGCTTCTCTCTCCTCCATATCCTTAGTCCATATTTTTCTAAAGCCTTTAGGACTTTACCCCTTAGTATCTTACAATCTTTATCGTACCATCCATCCATTCCATTCTTCCTCCCACCCCGTCCTTGCTCTATCCGTGCCGCCCTCCTTATAGGATACTCAGTTAGGTCTAATGCCTTGTCTATATTATTTTCCTCTAACGCCGCTTCCCACCGACATTTTATTAGCTGCACCTCCTGCTTTATAAAGTCCTCTAAGTTTTTAGGTGACTTATCGGTCCATATATACTTAGAATAGATTCTGCCCCTCTCTTCCAATCTATTTTTAAGCCCTGTCCTTTCTTCCCTTATATTCCTTTCGAACCATACTCCTATCGGTGCTTGGTGTGACTCTAACCAGTCTGCAAATTCAATCCTAATTTTCCTTAGTATATCTCCCGAACACAACACTAAGTCAATCATACTTCCCCCTTTAGCAGTTATATATGTCAATTTCCATTCTTTGTCCCCCTCCCAAAAGCCATTTAAAATATAGAATTTCCCTGCCTCACAGAACTCAAGTAGCAACCCTCCATAGCTGTTTCTTTCCTTATCTTTGCTTCTTTTTTCTACCCTGAGATCTACTTCCTCTTCTTTGTAGAACATTGGTAAAAGCTCCCCTATCCTAGCGTTTCAGCAACCCATCAGTAATATCCCATCTTCTGCGAACTTCTTCCCGATCATACTGAATTCCAAGTGTAGCTCCTCCAGCAGTTTATCATTCGCGTACGGAGATCCCTTGGGGTGGTAATATACTCATTCTATACATACCTTTCTTTCTTTTCCCTCCTCTCCTCCTATATTACTTAACCATAACACTTCATCTAAATCATTCTCAATTTCATCCACCAACTCATTAATTTCCTTAATTAACACTACTATACCCCAGGCGTTCGTCCCTTCTCCTTTTGTTTTTTCTTTTAACTGTGAACCCCCTCCCCCCCCCCAAAGTTATATCCGTATCCGGTTGTATCCAAGTCTCCAGTAGTGCTACAATGTCATAGCTTTCAACTACCTTTATCACCACTTTATTGTTTCTTTTCCCTAGCAGGCCTTCTATATTTATGAATCCTACTTTACATTCTAGTTATAGCTTACTCCCACTTCCTCCTCCATTACCTTCTTTATTCTCACTTCTCGTCATCATTAATCCTCTCGCCCTCTGACTCTCCTCCTTCATATCTTGACGGTATAGGTTGCTATTTTTTATCTATATCCCCTGTTCCCTTGTTTTTCTTTCCCCACAAATCTTTCAAACTCCAGCTTCTTCCCTTCGACAGAATGCCTCTCCCATTTCTATCTTCCTTCGATCCGCTTCCTTCATTAATATTCCTCGGCCCCCCTTGTTCTGAATTAGGAGTTTTTTATTAGTGTCCTCTGTCGCCCCTACCACCTGTGAACATGTCATTCGTTCCCTGCTGCACTGCACAATTACCCGTTCATTGGATTCACTACTTGTCTCGCTCCCTTGCTCCTCTTGATCAGCCGTCTGGCTTCTGTCCTGTCTTGAACCCAGGTCCTCTTATTTCAGGTTCTCTTCCATAACTTTCAGATCTGGAACGGTCCAGGAACGCCTCCAGTTTCTGTCGGACAGCCACAGGCGTTGTCCACTAATATACGCTTTCAATCCCTGCGCTCTTGCCCTTCCTTGGTGTCTCCTCAAAATTCTTAGAATTTCACTGTCCTCTCTCCCCATGTCTCTCTTAATCCAAATTGTCTTCCCTTGCAGATTGCTCGAATTTCTTACTATTATGTCCGCTATTTTGGTAGATATCAATTGCACTTTTATTGGTCTCCTTCCCTGCACTTCCCCTACTCTTCCCACGTCGTTAATATCCACCTCACTAAAGTTAATTTTCATAACGTTTTGTATAATGTCCACAACTTTGTATATTGTCTTTACCTTCGCCTCTGACTCCTCTTCTTGCACTCCATATATGAAAACACATTTATTACTCCTCTCCGGATTTACGCCACCTACCTCTCTCTTCAATAATACCACCTCTTCTTCAAGACTTGTGATTTTCTCTTTTAGCCCTTGGATTTCTTTCTCGTTTCTTCCTGCCCTCGCCTCCTCTTCTGTCTTGGTGCTTTTCATCCATTCTCTTAGTTCCTCTTGTCCCTTACTCATTACCTCCAACTTCTCCATTACCTTTTCGATCTCACCTTTCATCAGCCCCCGTATCTTCCCAATTCAGACTGCTGTTCGGTCAGGGGAACAATTCCACCCCCCACCCTATCACCAGCAGCACTGCTATCATCGCCGCTAACATAAGTGCGTCTCCAAACTTTCCTTTTCCAACCTTACTTGCCGTCTTCCCCGCAGTTGTCTTCGATCTTCCCAGCCAGCTCGCTATCACCGCTCCGTATTGCTCTACTCCCACCATGACTCACCGCACTCCTCTCTCCACACGTCTGCACTCGTTGCTGGTTGACATAAGACTGACACACCCACACAATATCAACCTTCACAGAAATTCGCAACTCTGTTTCCTTGTTGTTCGGTGCAGTACTGCCAGAGTTTGAAGATTGATAGGAGGACTGGTATGGGTTTAAACAGTTACATTCAGTTCACTTCCATGGGGGGTGCGCCTGTAATACCTACGTCTCCTAGAGACCAGAACACGAATTCAACTCTTAAAGCAATGGCAAAGTACGTCCTTCTATACACGTTTGGTGCTAGGAATCACAGCAGGACGTAAAACAGGCCAAATAAACATAGTTCGCACTCACGCCTACAAGGGAGTGCTTAAATAATAAGAAGAAGGTAAAGATATATAAGACATTGTCAAACTCAAGTGTCTTTCACCACGAGAAAACTTATTATCAGCGATGTTACCTCAATCCATGCGAACTTCGTTTTGTGCTGTTTTAGTCTTTTATATCATATATTGTGCTCCACATTAGCTTTGGCCAGAACTCTTCTTGTAAAATTTCCGCCGGATCTCCTGTCCAGGACATCGATAATTTATTTATTCTAGATTCACTGCAATATATGTTTTTGCTGTCAAAATCTGCTTGTTTTCCTGTGTCCTCTTTGTACTCGCGTACATGTGTGCGCGTGTATGTGTGATTTCGCTTTTGCACTGGGGATAGCTGATATGATGAGTGGGCGCTCTCAGTTCCATGGCAACGCCTGATGAAGAGGATGTTCCCTGAACCACCACTTGTAGGTCACAATGACCAGCTCACATGCTTGGTAACTCGAGATTTCCCCTGTGTATGCAGCCAGCAGAACAAGGACTGTCCTACGTATCATCATGAAATACACAGCCACAAACTGTCGTAGGCTAAACAGACCGTAATAGTAGGGTAGGGTATGGTTCAACAGTAAGATTTTGTGCATGTATTCATGTACTTGATGATGATGATGATGACCATGCTGAAGAATTATATTGTTCAAAATTGACTACTGTGCAAGCATTGTTCGTAACTCCAGGCAATAAAAGCATTTTTCATTTACTCAGTTAGTTAAATTGAATTTGAAATTATAAGTAACAGATTGCAGCTGAGGCTAATGACCTCCTTTATGTGACATCTACATTGAATACACTGTGCACTTTATTTGAGAGTAAGGCGGAAGGAAATCTTAACCTAACATCTTGAATATCGCCATTTTACAAGCAAGAGACACTAAGTAAAATGTCTTAAATTTCAGAGAAAGAGTTTTGAAAGTTTTAACGGTCCTCCATTACCACTATACTGTATGCTGTCAGAATATTATTTCCGTTTAAAGTTAAAATGCGATGAAAATTCAATGCCAGGAAATACTCAAAATGGGTTCATTATACTGTATATTAATACTTATGTGATGTTACGTTATCATGGGTTTGATCGACACCTAGAATAGAGCTGTGTAGCTGAAATTGGGTTTTTAATAGCTAACCAAGGTTGACCAACAGTTTTTATCTGTGACTGAATGTGTTTAAATTTCATAACTAGTTCATTAAAAAAGACATAACTTGACTTAATGTAGATTAGGTGTATTTTAAGTCCTAATATTTCAATACATACAGCACTCAGAGCAGTTAAGACAATACTTCGTTATCTCATTCTGAAAACAATTTAAATTTTAAAATAAATTTAGTTTCTACCAATAAATGAGAATAACGAGACAATGAACAACACAAAAAGAAAAAGAAGAAAAGAACAATTACCAACAATGTATCAAATTCCATCAATAAAACTTCTTACTGCGTCAAGTCGGCTCTCTTTTGATGCCCATAGGGTAATAATACAAGTCACAAAGAACAATACTCGTTAAAGGGACATACATACTATTATCTACTGAGCACAATACTCAGATCATAATTAAATCTAGTTAAACCTGCTAAGTAACTGAATATATTTTACATGAATGAAATTTCTCTCATAAGACTTTGTAAGAAATTGAAATAAAAATAGAAAATGCAGTATCCGAAATACCTCGTGTGACACCAGTAAATAGAGCTGAATGAAACACGTAAAGTAGTGTAAAGATTTGTAAACACTGTTTTGCTTGTAAACCCACGTTATAATCTTTCTCAGTGCAAACCAGTCGTGCAACAACCTTAGCCTTAGCCTGTTAAGACGACTACAGCCCAGTCTGTTGGCCTATAGGTACTGGGATGCCACTTTACCGTGACAATATCCTCAGCTGAATTGATTCGCTTTCAAGAACGGGTCCACAGCCTCTCGTACCGCACAGATCGTCACGTGATCTTGCCAGGATGAGAGAAAGCCTTCTCAGCCCTTAGTTCGCAATTGAAATCCTTGCACGGCTCGGGAATCGAACACTGGGCTTCCGCGCAAGAGGCAGGCATGATAACATTACATCATGGAGAAAGTGAGATTGGCAATAAGATTTCACGTGTTGTACCTCAGATTTAACGGGGTCTACAATTCGCAATACTCAGGTTTGCCAGGCTATTATATACCTAGTATATAGGTTGTAAGTTTCGAATATAATACAGTATTTTTTTATCAAAACAACCGACGTACTCCTGTTTGATGCAAAGTTATCAGTCTATCCACACGGCTAGTATTGATCATTGCGGAAACTGGGATCTTGGATAGAGTAGGGGTGCATCAGTCACCTTGAGAAAGAATACTGCTATGTTTCCGACCGTGGGAAATCTGTAGATGTTGCACAACCCGGATGAAGAACGTAGCTGTACTTCAACAAACCATGAGAGCTTCAACTGAAATACTAGTTTAGTTTCTATTAAACTAGTAATTGCAAGAAGAGAAACTAAACGTTTATCGATCTTGGCCGAAAGTAATTTTACGTGGCTTTACCACAAACACATCAGATAGCCGAATTAAGACCATCATACTCAAAAGCCAATTACAGTTACCTACGCTGGTAGATGTCCCTATATAAATTTACACACGGTATTGCTTTGGGACAAGTCATATTATATAATTCACTTCCTATAACCATAAACGAATATCCAACCTATAATTTTCTCAGATACTGCGAAAGGATAATACACTACCCCACCACCTTTGACTCTCCTCTCAGACTGTTCCTGAGACACACTTCCAATTATTTCATGCTTATTTCATTCCTAATACTTAATTGATTACTTTCACATAGTTATTTACTTAATAATACTTAACTTACTTACAAATTACTTGGTTCAACAGCCCTTGAAGGACCTTGGAGCTTCTTGAAAATGTCTGCCTAGACTTCTTTATCCAGCATTAGTTCACTATCTTCTGACTCACATCCTTATAAGTTTCTCTTGCATATTGCCCACCCATCCGGTTACAGTCCTACTCCTTCTTGGTTTACCCATGTAAACGTTCTTGACCGTAATATCGTCTGGAATTATTTCCATACATTCCATACATTCCATTCATTGTAGTCTGTTAATTTTAATTTCTTCCGCGATATATGTTCTACTGTTAAGTCTTTTCACCTCTCCACTGCTTCTCATTCTCCAGCATGTTCTCTCCTTCACTAGACAATACTTTTTCTAAATATATTCCTGTCCTTAATAATTGCTCATCCGTGTATGCCACTATCCAGGTCTCTGAATCGTACGTTATTACAGATCGAATGTCTCCTGTTAGCAGTGCATCGTACTGTGGTGATACATCCTTGGCTGTTAATACAAAATGGACTAATACCCTACCTGCGTATAAACTCTAATCTGCTAAGATGATTTTCCTGCAGATGTATTGAAAACATCTGGGGAATAACAAGAACCATCTTGTTAAAGTGTTATAGGCTAACAGGTAATGATGTGTAAAAAAATTCTTCCGCCTATATAACACCTAAGATGTTCAGTGGGATTCAAATAACGGATTTGCTTTTGCTGGTCATTTCCTGAATCTTATTCTATAAGCCACTATGTTGCATATCTTCCTATATTGCATGGAATATTATCATGCAGATATAGACAACAGTCATCACAGAATTGTTCTATCGCAGACAGTACACAATAATCAGTTAAAATATCATTTTACTCCTGCTTTCAGATTTTCTTGTATAGTACAAAACGGCCAAGTCCTTTCCGTATGACGTACAACCACACTGCAATGCTGCTTCCTCTGAATTTTTTGTTAACACTGCGTGTTCTGGTATTCTCCAAACTCTAACACACCCATCAGCCTGCCACTCGGTAATGATTGATTCATCGCTTCAAATTTCACGTTTCCTGTTGCCCACTCTCCTGTGTCGTCGCTATTTACACAATTATAAACAGTGCTTAGTGCTTAGACAGGAAAGCACGACTGCGGAATTCGTAAGTGGATCACTACAAATCTGACATATTTTACGAATCACCTTCTACAGCGCCCGATGATCCTCTGTCTGTTATTTAATGCGGTCTACCCAGACAGGACTTTTGTTGTGGCTGAACCTTTATGTTCCCGTAACATTTTAACAACGGTCAATTTGAAAAAAATTTAAAATATCTCTAAGAGATTTAGTAAGTCTGTGGTAGCTATAACCAGTCCATGTTCGAAGTCACTGACCTCTGCTATTTATTTCGGATACTTCTAATCGGTGAACAGCACAGAACCGTTGCCAGTCCTTTTATCGAGTGTTTTATGTTTTGATTGTACAGATAATATGTAATAAATAATGCATTACCGATAAAGTTGGTAATGCGGTCTCCTCACGTAGCTCTGAACTTACTTACCTTCCCGTCGGCAGCCCAGGGGATGTTTTTTTCTTCCCGTTTTCACACCAGTCAAATGCTGGTGTTGTACATCTGTTGAGTGATGGTGGTTGTTGTTGTTGTTGTTGTTTTAAGAGTAAGTACAACTACGTAACCATCCTCTACCTTAATTGAGTCCACAGTCGCATCCTCCCCGATCCTAGCCCGTTCCTTTCCCGTTGTCGACAAAAGACCTTTGTGTTTAGGTGCTACGTAAAAGGAATATAAAAGTATATTTATTAAAATATAACTGTGTCCACTTCTGTTGTGCGGTGTGATTAGCCCGGAGGCTCGGCTCTGCCACGAAATTTGAAAAAGTGACACGAGGGCTGAAACGGGATCCACTCAGCCTCAGCTGAGTAGAGTGGGGTTCTGTTCTCTCCTCAACCATCTTCGAAGGGGGTTTTCTTGAATTCCCACTTCTCCTCCAGGCAAATGCCGGCATGGTACCTAACTTAAGGCCACGGCCGCTTCCTTCCCTCTTCCTTGTTTATCCATTCCGATCTTCCCATCCACCTACATGGCCCCTGTTCAGCATAGCAGGTGAGACCGCCTGGGCGATATACTGGTCTTCCTTCCCATTTGTATCCCCGACCCAAAGTCTCACGCTCAAGGACACTGCTCTTGAGATGGTAGAGGTGGGATCCCCCGCTGAGTCGTAGAAAAAACAACCCTCGAGTGTAAACGGATTAGGAAATTAAGAAATATAATTGTCATTCGATATATTACAATTATTAGAAAATAAAATGTTCCCTATAGCACCATTTTAAAATTAATCGTAGATATGATGTCAAACATCGGAATGAACTCTGATACAAATATAAGAGTTGGTATTTAATATTCGTTGACAGGTTCACAAAGGAATGCTAATGTACCGATCAAGTTGGCTACGCAGTTCAGGGAACATGGCTGTGAGCTTACATTCGGGAGATGGAAAGTTCGAACCCCACCGTCGGCGACCATTAAGATGGTTTTCTAGGATATCCTACTTTTATACCAGTCGATTGCTGGGGACCTACCTTCAGTCCACGGCTGGATGTCCTTCCCTAACCTAGCCCTACCCCATTCTTGCGATTCAGAAACCATTCGATGCGTCAGCGCGAAATTAAACCACCAGCAATGAAAAAAATGTGCTAATGTATACATTTTCAGTTTTAAAACGAATATCACTACTATTATTAAATCTTCTATCTTGTAAAAATGATTGTGCGCAACGATTGAATAATATTGCGAAGTGTATTATGGAGTACTTAACGTAAATTACTGAATCGATCACAGATGTCCATCACTTCTCTTCAATATTCCCTGAAATTGCGTTCTCGTTTTCAATATTCATGAATACATATTCAGATACTTTCCTTGGTGCTAGTATCGTCTCCCACTCTCTTGTTATTATTCATAACTGCATAATCTAAAATCGATGTCATCGATGAGTCTACCTGTACGATGGAAAATGGTGGAATTAATGCTCCTTATAAAATTATCATACTCTCCATATATTTTGAATATCAACCGGATTTTACACCGGAGGGGACAAAAATGGTCTATGACTGGTTCAGTATATTTTTTCTTTGTCCGATTGAGCTTCACAGGAAAATGAATTGGTGGATTTGAATGAAAGTTTATATTTAAGTTGAGGATAAGGGTGAGAGTATCTAGTAATTTTAACATTCACCTTCAAAGGGAATCTGAAACATAGAACTTGGTGTTGGTTTTTGACAGGGAAATAGCTCATTACAGCAATTATTTTCAATAATAGTTATTAACATATTATCCTGTAGTTTTCTCGATATAGTGAATAATAAAAAAAATTGACACTTACATGATCTCCTGACAGAGAGGATTCATGCACCAGAACGTCTCCGAAAGTCACAGAAGTAACTCGCGGGGCTAAGGCTACTTTTTAAAGTCACATTATTATTATTATTATTATTATTATTATTATTATTATTATTATTATTATTTGGCATGTGTTTGTTGTTGAGTATTCAGCCCAAAGGAGGTTTGTTCGGTCCTCAACAGCTCCGCCATCATCTGTCATAGATGGACTACGCATCACTGCAGTGTCATACAACGGAAATGAGGAATAAAGTATTCTCTTTTAGCTTTCCTCATCGAGCTGGAAGTTACTAATACATATCAGTCTGTTGAGCCCACTGAAATCTATGCACCAAACGATCCTATGAGCGAGAATTTCATAGTATTCGTAATATGAATCGACAGCATAAGCAGTGGCATTACTTGCATCGGATACATCTTAGTCACTTTCATATTATGGAAGCCAGAGATGAGGCTGAGTCAGGTCAATGAAAGTAAGAAATTTGTTCTAGCCTATATTAAATTAATGTCATAGTGCACTGTAAACACTAGATATCACCAGCAAAGGCACAAAAAGTGTTTACCATTAAGATGTAATTATATCCTAAACAGTAAAATTGCAATCCCATACCGACTAGATTATTTCAGTAGTAACTACCAGTAACTACCACGCGGTAAGCATTCTACTTCAAATCGTGTGACCACGACATAGCTCCGTTCTTATTTTTCCCCTTTCCGTCTGAGGTACGGATAACGGTATGAAAGTGATAGGGACACTTTTCGGTCTGAGGTACAGATAAGGGTATGAAAGTGATACGGGACACTTTTCCGTCTGAGGTTCGGATAACGGTATGAAAGTGACACGGTACACTTTTCCGTCTGAGGTTCGGATAACGGTATGAAAGTGACATGGGGCACTTTTCGATCGGAGGTACAGCTAACGGTAGAAAAGTGACACGGTACACTTTTCCGTCTGAGGTTCGGATAACGGTATGAAAGTGACACGGTACACTTTTCCGTCTGAGGTTCGGATAACGGTATGAAAGTGACACGGGACACTTTTCGGTCTGAGGTTCGGATAACGGTATGAAAGTGACATGGGGCACTTTTCGATCGGAGGTACAGCTAACGGTAGAAAAGTGACACGGGGCACGTTTCCGTATGAGGTACGGATAACGGTATGAAAGTGATAGGGACACTTTTCGGTCTGAGGTACATATAACGGTATGAAAGTGTCACTGGGCACTTTTCGGTCTGAGGTACGGATAACGGTATGAAAGTGATAGGGACACTTTTCGGTCTGAGGTACATATAACAGTATGAAAGTGTCACTGGGCACTTTTCGGTCTGAGGTATGGATAACGGTATGAAAGTGATAGGGACACTTTTCGGTCTGAGGTACATATAACAGTATGAAAGTGTCACTGGGCACTTTTCGGTCTGAGGTACGGATAACGATATGAAAGTGATAGGGACACTTTTCGGTCTGAGGTACATATAATGGTATGAAAGTGTCACTGGGCACTTTTCGGTCTGAGGTATGGATAACGGTATGAAAGTGACACGGGGCACTTTTTGTCGCGCCATGGTTAAGGCTTATATCTCAGAACCTGTATAATATAGAGCTGTAAGAGAAATACAATCGTGTAGAGGGCATAATTACGCGCAGTATGACATAACAATAACAATTACATCCGCTGATGACGCGACCGTAGCACTGCAATTGGATACAAAATGGAGCCGATTGCAGTGGCGCTCATATTTTCATCTGCTGTAACTTTGGCTTGCGAATAGGCCTACGTATATCGACGATCGATGTATCATTTGAAAGGGAATGTTATTTAAGGTGAAATAGTCTACTGTACATTGAAATTTGAGACATGCGGAGTTTGCGCGGGTGATGTGAAATGTCGCGATAAGAGTTTGAAAATGTGGAAGATTGTAGTTCAAACACTGTAATCAAGGATGGTAGTTGACAAGGAGACACATTGACGGACGCCTCAATCATCATAAATGCATTCACTCATTCTTAAGTTAAATCCGATACCAGAACAAAAGGGCACTGCAATGGTCGCCATTTTGTTTCCCCTCGCTAAACCATGATTATGTCATCAGGTCTCATCAAGTACGATAAGGGTCAACAATATCAACTCGTCTACATCATACTGAGTTCACTAATTTCGTTTGAAAGTTTGTAGTTTGTAAATGAATCACGCAGTTATAAATTCTACTACGGATGAGACTGTGATTAGCAGGAGTATGTGACATCTGGCATCAGGTTGTATGCTTAGGGAATCGTCAGTTGATTACGAAAACCAGGAGAGCGAGGGAGTGACTAACGTATGCGATCTCTAATTTATCACACGCACGTGCCGGAAATATTACTATCAGGCAATGACTGATAAATATTACTTCCTAGCACTCACCGAGTCTTGGATTAGGGACGATGAAACCGAAACGAGACTGGCTCGATAGCGAAGCAATAGCAAACGCTACTGATGGATTGGTTATATTTCTGAGCCTGGACAGCAGCACTTCATGTCTCTCTATGAAAATGTCAATCGACAACCGCTGGTTGAAGTCACTTTTCCTTCACATTCCTAACTCATTGACGTTACCGTACATTAATCCGAGAGACTCGTTCAAGAATGCCCGAATGTTTCTGCTATCTGCCGTGGGAACCTCGTAGAAAAATTACTAGACTTGCTGGAATTTTCAAGACGACCTTCCCAGAGTACAAAATCATATCAATCCATCTTTAGCGATCTGCATTTAGGGGTGTGACCCAGGTGACGGATTTCTTATTAACTAATTGTTATCTGGTCTTTTCTTAAATAGTTTCAGAGAACTTACACTAGATAAATTATTCCAATTCGTAATTCATCTTCCTATAAATTAATGTTCACTCCAGTTGTCCTCTTGAAATCCAGCATTGCCTCCATATTATGCTTTCCTACCTTTGAAAGCTCAACACAAGCTTATTCGTCTACTAAACCCATCCCACGTCATCTCCTTACTGACAGTTCGTAACATACCGCTTAGGCGAGAGCTCATTTACTTACTCCCCGTTCTTCACAGGCCGAAGATTTCAATTTCTTCGTAACAGTAATCTTCTTTCCTAAACTACCCAGAACGGATCGTGTTGTTTTCCTTTGGAACTGTACCTGTTCTCGTGTCAAGTAATCCTTGTGTGGGTCCCATTCAATGGAACCATACTCCAGTTGGAGTCTTATCAGGGAATTGTACTCACTCTTCTTCACATATTTATAGTATTGCAACCACTAAATACCCTCATAACCATATAGCCCTTTGTTTACATCCATTGGTGTGTTTATTTATTGTCGGTACCAGAATAAAGATCTCTCGTTATGTTAACACCTATCCTAGACACTTACGGCGATCCCCGTAAGATACGCTCACCCTATCAACACAGTAATTATTCAGAGTTTAAAACAAACGTTTTTCCCTTTCCAAGCTGACTTTTTATCCCATTTGCCATCATACTGATGCCTGCTGTTCACTTCACAACTTTGTTGAGGTCATTTCCAAGTCGCTCACAATCCTGTAACTTATACTACTGTATACAGTACACAATCAACAGCAAAAAGTCTGATCCGTTGTATTTAGCCTCCCATCCACCCACACTATTTTCTAGTCCAAGAGCCCTCATTTTCACCAGTAGTCTCCCATGATATTCCCTATCAGAATGCTTGGATAGGTCATTAGCGATAAAATCCATTTGACCTTCTGCTTCTAAAATAACTGCTATATATTGCTGGAATACTGCAAGTTAAGCCTAACTGGAATAACATTTCCTAAACCGGAACTGACTTCTATCAAACCAGTTATTAATTTTGCAAACGTGTATGACTAGACCTGGACATTCTTGTTTGATGCTTGAATTCCAGTCATGGAGTTCTGTAGCTGAGAGAGTGCATGCACGTGTATAACGAGAGATGGATGTCAGTCTCTGAGCTGCGTGATTTAAAGAAGGGTTAAATAAATATATGCCTACGATTTCATTCGGTCAGCAAACACAATTAACACCTACTGTGTATCGGAGCTTATTTGAAACTGCATGCTTTCAGTAGATAAACTAGCAACTGGCGACGTTCACATCAAGTCAATAAAATGAGATGGAACAGCCCCAACTCTTAACATAAATACTGCATATTCCACGATACGTCATTTATGAACGCTGAGTGACATGTGGGAAATTCATTCGTTATTCTGCATGCGGTACCAGAAAAAGTTCAATTGAAATTATTTGATGAAACTGCTCTCTAACTACTCAACAGCTATTTTTAAAGCCACCGAGCTCGATAGCTGCAGTCGCTTAAGTGCGGCCAGTATCCAATAATCGGGAGATCGTGGGTTCGAGCCTCACTATCGGCAGCCCTGAAGATGGTTTTCCGTAGTTTCCCATGTTCACACCAGGCAAATTCCGGGGCTGTACCTTAATTAATGCCACGGCCGCTTCCTTCCAATTCCTAGGCCTTTCCTATCCCATCGTCGCCGTAAGACATATCTGTGTCTGTGCGACGTAAAGCAAATAGAAAAAAATTAAAGCCATTTGATGAATAAATGCATCTCATTAAAGATTATTATAAAAATGAAGAGTTACATTGCCAAACTTAAATCTCCTTAATTAACATTTATTATACATTCAACTATGGTCTGTACAAAGCCGTGCATTTACATGAAAATTACTGTGATGTAAAGATATTTTACAAGCTCTTGGTCTTCCAGTTTTTATCATTTTTAATTATTACCACTGTTCTCTCATTGTAATATATATATATCGTCATTGCAGAAACACTACTGGTACCACCTATCTAACCATACACTTATTGTCCGTTAACTGAATACTGGTCACGCCTCCCAGCCATATGAATTTTCAGTCTATCAGAAATATTTCCGTTGTGTTCATTTTCCTATTCTAACGGATCAAGGAAAATGAAGCTAACCGTACCGTGCTGTAGAAATGTATGTTTCCATGATATTTTTACGCACTCCTGCAGTGTGTAATTCAAGATTATAATTAACTAGCAAATATACTATTGCTTCACTACGGTATTCTACGTTGTATGCGGATTTACCGTAAATTACTGTAAAGGCAGTGAGTAAAATTGCATTAAATTGCATGTCTCTTAGCGCTATCCGAGAAAGAAAACAGGCAGGACGCCATACGTTCTTTTCGATGTAAGGTATGTATTGGGAAAGTTTTGTTAATAATGGCAGGCCACATTTCCTAATGCCAAACACAATCGAGTTCGGAAGTTTCTACTATAACGGCAAGCTCACTTGGCAACCGCCCCACAGAAGATATGGGGAGTTTTCATTATAAAGACAGGCCCTTTATCATAATGCCAGTCACCATCGAGTTGGAGATATATGATTATAATCGAGAAATTGAACGACGATTGTGCTATCTGTATTATGATACGACTTACCATTTAGCCACCAATTACCTCGAAACGAAGGTCTGCGCCGTCATTCAAATTGCATCCATATTTCAATATTTTCAGGGGCCAAAAGTTATAAATCTCAACAGCTTGGGAACCATCTCCCAGAAGAGATGGAGAGTTTTCATCTTCTTAATGGTAGCCACAATGGATTTGGAGATATATGATTATAATCGAGAAATGCAGCTCTCAAAGAAAAGACTGTCCAGGTTTCGGTATTAGCACTCGCATACATACGGAGTAATAAAGGAAGAAGGTAATACAGTTAAGTTTCAATTAATAGAAAATGGGAATATAACTGAGGACAGCCGGATAGGACATATATGTATATACCAAGTGGATGTATTGGAAAATAAAATTTCCATCAATAAATATTGTGATTGTATAAGTTACGGACATAAGAAGGCGGTAACAGATGATAAATTTAGGCGCAGGGATTCTTAGGTAAACAAATAAGAAGATGAATTGTTGTATTATTACTGACGGCTTAAGAGGCAAGGCAGAGGTAAGAAATTAAAGCGGAAAACATATGTAGAATAGAAATACATTAAAAATGATAGCAAATGCCAGAAAACACCTTACGGTGTGAAATAATGGGCTACGCTTCGCTGTACTGTTGAAATATTAACAACGTCCATTAGTGATATTCTAGGACGATTGTAACCTCCAACGGTATTCCGCCAATATCCCGCAAAATGGCCGATTGACGCCTCTATTGCGTTCTACCCAAGGAACAACCACGAGTTTACAGGAATGATGACGAAAATAGCAATACGGCACTTCCCTGCTGGCAAGCAGTCGAAGATGTTGCCACGGTAACCTGTAGGTTCGTAGTCGATCTGTCGGGCACTCGATGCAGAGCATGAGACCCGCAGAAAATAGTAATTTTCTCCGTCACTTGAAGAGTAAGCGAAATTATGTTCATACCAAAAGTTGTTTATAATGAAGGGACGTTTCACATATAGCCCCCAGATTTTACAGAAAATGAATAGATAAGAGGAAATGGAAGAAAACTCTTCTAGTTGTCCTATAAACCCCAGTCTGTACATTTTTAAGTTATGTGCATAAAAACATTCCCCAGGATGAGTATACTCTAAATGTAAAGTCTGGTAGAGATCTATACAGACGGTTCGCCGTGATGTTGGAACAAACAAAGAGACACGGAAAATAAAAATCTCTGATACGGTTTTGAGTTGACTTAAAACGGATAAATATCTGAAAAATTGGCAAAGCAAACTAAATTGCTGACAGCGGACTCCTACAACTTTATTTATATAGATTGTCAGGTACCCGCAGTATCACCCGCACTTATTAATTCAATCGCTAGATATTTTTCACTTAGAAGCAAAATAAAAATATCATTATACTAACTCGCATTGTTTTTATATAAATTGCATGAATTATATCATTTACGTTTAATTGTATTATTGCCCTGAGTGCTAGGGATACCGGTTTGGTGGATGGAAAAATAATAAATATGAAAACAATATAAAATACCATATTAGTCTATATTTTAAAATTATATCTGTTTCCTTACAGGGATTCGGGGTAAACTGTACTAAGCATCCTTCCATTTGGAGCGAAGGTGTATAGAGTGTATGCCTTTCAAACTCTTGAACAACCCAGGCAGAGTTTACCATGGGAGAAACACGTTTTCCGAAGATCGAGTCCTATAACTTTAAGCGATTGTCCTTGTAGATGCACATAGAGAAACTAAAATAAATGTGGAACTGCAGACGTCTAAATTGAAACGGTATAACCGGCGGAATTATTTGAATACGAGGAATAAATGCTACATCGCTCGTGGAAAGTTCAGCCGTGATGGTGGCTTCAGTAACATACGTCAACGGTTTATTGACTGAGAGTCGTGTTCCATTGCAAGGAGAAGAATAGTCGACGCCATAATCATCAGGTCAAATGTTCGAGGCTACTCCAGGTGACTCCAAGTTGTCCAAAAGCTCTATCGTGTAGTTGACAGCCTCATCTGTATTACGTATAGTGTCAATAGACTTGTAAATTAGTAGAACGCAAGGTAATTCTTGTTGATGGTCTTGACAATAAATCAGTAAGTATCATATAATCAGTGACAGAGAATAAATGTCCCTGCAATTCATTATCTCCAATATTGACCTTATGCGAAACATAAAAAATTTTGGACACTGTGATATGAGCCGTAATGTCGTGGTTCGTTTGAAATTGCACAATCTTCTAATATACGAATATAATATTATTTTACTCCTAAATTTCTATAATTTCAACAAACAAAAGTTTCTAAAATACATGAAGGATAGCAATATGAGGCTCCAAATGACAGGCATAAGGGAATAAAATCACGAAAATATCAAATTATATTTAATGACAGAAACCATTTAGCTTCCCCGTCTGGTAAAGAGCTGTTTCATTATAACATTTCCCTCCAACAGTGTTCATTATCTCTTCTACTGTCACACATTTGAAATGAGTTTTGAAGGAATAATTTACGCTATGAAAAGGTGAAACCATTAGCTCTAAAACATGTTTTTTGTAAACAAATGTTACTCACAGCTCTTGTTCATAATTTATTTTAAAATATGTTTTCATTCTACCACGTTAATTCCTTAAATTTATTAAATTTATTTAGAAAGATTTTCGTGACATTTTCTTATTGAAAAGTAAATTGTATAGTAATGAAAAATATATTGCAAACATGTCTTGGGTTATAACTGAAGAGTAAGTATGTTCTCTTATCACTGAACTTGGCATGCAACAGGTATTGAGGGCATATAAATGTATAAATGAGAAAAGAATCACCTGGCTTAAGAAAGAATCTAGCTGGCCACTCACAAAAGTTTTATTTGCTGCGGTGGTGTGGTGGCATGGAATTGTTGTTGTTACTGTTGTTTCCAGGCATCTGATATGTTGAAAGGGTAGAGTTCGCCAAAAGATTGCCTTGATCTGAAATATCTGACAGCGGTCACTTATATGTCAGCATGGTTAGGAAGGCGAGGATCATTTTCTTGTTTACTTCACAGGGCGAGTTGGCCGTGGAGTTAGGGGCGCGCAGCTGTGAGGTTGCTTTCAGGGGAGAGTGGGTTCGAACCCCATTCTTGGTAGCCCTGAAAATGGTTTTCCGCAGTTTCTCATTTTCACACAAGGCAAATGCTGATGCTATACTTTAATTAAGGACAAGGCCGCTTCCTTCCCACTCCTAGCATTTCCCTATCCCATCGTCGCCATAAGACCTATCCGTGTCGGTGCGACGTAATGCCAATCGTAAGAAAAAAGTTTCCCTCATATGTTTAACATTGACTGGAATCTCCGTAGGGGTGGTGGAGGTGTATATTAATCAGGACTGGTACCTAATGCATGTTTGTTGGCTGAATGCATCTTGTTATGATGCGATTGGCCTGGTTGAGCAAGATGTACATAACTTTGTGAGCGCTGTTAAATCAAGTTTAACAGCACCATTCAAGACAGCAGTGACGTAAATTTATTGATACGGAAGTGTTAGTCGACGTAATGATGTTTGGTTTCCCGAGCGTGGTGAAAGTACGTCTGTCTGTGTACAGATATTATGTAGTAATGTAACGAGAGCTCGAAATTTATCTGGAGCGTACTTGGAGCTCGAGTTGTATTTAGTCATTGTTCCTAGATGAACTATTGTGTTACAATGTTGTCGGAGAAATTCTGACCTGCAGCACATGTATTCTAGGATATAGTTCGAGCAATGTTGACCCTTAGATGACAGAACTATTCTGGTCGGTGTTCTGTGCTAAAATATATCACACAGCGTCTTTATAAGGCCAACGACATCTTGTCTATGTAGCGAGAAGCTGAAATGTTAAATAATTTACGATAATAAAAGTTCATAAATATGAAGTAAATCAAATACATATGTAGGTATTCGTTACTTCCTTACCGGGCGAGTTGTCCTTGCGGTTAGGGGCGCACAGCTGTACGCTCGCATCCGGGAGATAGTGGGTTCGAACCCCATTGTTCGAAGACTTGAAGATAGTTTTCCGTGGTTTCCCATTTTCACACCAGGAAAATGCAGGGGTTGTACCTTAAGTAAGACCACGGCCGCTTCCTTCCCATTCCTAGGCCTTTCCAGTCCCATCGTCCCCATAACACCTATCTGTGTCGGTGCGACGTAAAGCAAATAGCAAGAAAAGAAGAAAGTAGCGTTACATCTACAGATAAAATACTTTAAGGAGGGGAAATTTTTCGTTTAAACTCTATGGGCTCCACAATCCCAATATGTTGGCTTACAGTTTTGTAAGACTGTTACGTTCGTTTGATTGTGTGATCTTGCTTGCTTGTTTGTTGTTTTAAGGGGCGTAACATCGAAGGTCATCGGCCCCTGATTGTGTGATCTCTGGTCAAATGTATTATTGGAGATGTTTCTGTTCTCTATTAACTTATGATGAATTTATACAAAACAAGAGTACGTAGCAGCGATAATACAAACATGACAACGAGTACACGGTAATGCTGTGGCGATAGACAGCTCTTGATTTGATGAATCTAACCGGATTAGTCACTCCAGCCATGAAATAAAAGTCTTTGGTAAATCATCTTTCCTTATTGACCTCAGATTTCTTAAAGGGCAGGCTGGGAATTAACTCGAACATCCAAGTCGTAATGGAGGAAGTTAGGTTACCTAGCAGAATAGCGAATTGGGCCTTGGTCGGTAAATAAAGTAGGGAGAGACTAAGGCGAAAATGGTTATACTCTATACCTACAAAAATAGATATCACGACTGATTTCACTAATATGCATTTCGAAGTTTCTTTTCTGCTACAAGGGAAAATGTTACTGATTCCTGCTAACTACCGAGCTCGATAGCTGCAGTCGCTTAAGTGCGGCCAGTATCCAGTATTCGTGAGATAGTCGGTTCGAACCCCACTGTCGGCAGCCCTGAAAATGGTTTTCCGTGGTTTCCCATTTCTACACCAGGCAAATGCTGGGGCTGTACTTTAATTAAGGCCACGGCCGCTTCCTTCCCACTCTTACCCCTTTCCTGTCCCATCGTCGCCATAAGACCTATCTGTGTCGGTGCGACGTAAAGCAACTAGCATATAAATATATGATTCCTGCTAACTAAGGTGCCCTGAATCCATATCTGTGTTCATAACTTCTGTATCTTGAAAAGTAGTTTTGTATTTTTGAAAATAATATCGAAAAACATCAAAATCAGGAAAGTTCACCATTTACAAAAATACATATAATGAAATGAAATGACTGCTTAGGTATTGAGGGATGTAGAATCCAAGTCTAAATTCATATTTTCTCTATCGTACCGCATTTGATATAATCATTAGAAATAAGAACGAAAAAGTTCAAAATTTGAACAAGAATTTCAGTAACGAATATAAAAACTCACGTGCTGACTGGCCGACTATATCTTATATTTCAAATAAGAGGTCATCTTGATGCAATATACCCCTCGGAGGCTTTGACTGGGGTGAAACCTGATGACAAAAATATTAGTTTCTGTGAAACCGTTTCACTGACGAATTTCAAAGGTTACATGGTGATTGCTTCTCTACGACCTAGATTTTAAATTAGAAGCAGTCTTAAAACAATAGCCAACGGCCGTAGCCGTGTTGAAACACCGGATCCCGTGAGATCTCCGAAGTTAAGCAACATTGGGCATGGTCAGGAGTTGAATGGGTCGCCACGCGGGAATGGAGGAGCGGAAAGGAACTGGCCACCCTACCGCACGTAAACTCTGGCTCAGGAACACCTCTGCGGAGGTTCGGACCTGCCTTCGGGCAGAACAACCCTTACATACCTTCAAAACAACACACCCCTAACGGATTCATACGATAGGGAGCTGGAGGTGATACCGATGAAAAAATTGTTGATCACTCCAAACCGTTTAACGTATGAATTTTAAATATTACAAGAAGGCTTTCTTTTATATCGTAGATGACAAATATGAAATAATTCAAAATATATTTCCTCGTAAAGATTGTGATCATGCAGAATTTCTTTAAGTTATAAAAATGGCCAATGATTCACATTGGCCAAGATATTGGTTCGAATTTCCGACGTATTTTCATCATTGTCAATAAAATATATTCGTAAACCTGAGGGGTATAACTGAAATAATCTTAAAATTAGGACCTGCCTAAGGGAAAAATGTTGAGACCGCATGCCTTCAATAGTACCTACATATTCTTGTCAACATTGATTTTCTATATTAAACATCTCAAATTGCTAATTAAATTTGTATAAGCATAGTGCATACACTAAATACTAAAGGAGTTTTCGTCTTGATTATTATCAATTTTTTGGTTGTGCCTTCCATACACACAAAATTCTGTCTTAGATTTTAAATAAAATATTTTATTATAACAAAGCACCCCTAATGGTTTTTGACCTGGGGTGAGGTCTGATGGCAATACTATTCATTTCTTGAAGCCGTTTGACATACGAATTTCAAATTTAAAATTGAAATCCTAGGTGTTAAATAACATAAGTTTTGAAAAAATTACCTTTCAGCAGCTTAAATGGTCCTAAAACAACAATATTAATTACTCCGGAACGTACGAAGACGGAATTTTAAATTTCGGTACATATTTTAAATCATAGATATGAATTGGGAAATATTTTAACGCATTCCACCCGTAAGACGTTAAATGGCGTCAGCTCCTGAAAGGAAATTATTCACCCCTCCTAAATAGTTTGACGTATGAATTTGTAATTTTACAAGAAGGTTGTTCATTTATATCCTAGATGTCTCATATTTCATACTTCAAAATATTTCCCACTAAAAGGGCTTTAGATGGGGCTTGACACCGAAAATCACAACATTCATTCTTCCGAAAATGTTTCAGGTACGAATGTAAAATTGTGCGTAAACCATGTTCTTTTATATCCCATACAATGAGTACAGTAAATCCGTGACCTACCCCCGAGGAGGTGCATCACTTTTTCAAATACATCCCCAAGTGAGGTGAGCTGCATGAACAATTTTAACAACATATCAGTCCTCCCTGTCATTCTTAAATTTTACCGTTTTTTTTTTGTTTTTTTTTTGTTTTTTTTTTTGCTATTTGCTTTACGTCGCACCGACACAGATAGGACTTATGGCGACGATGGGATAGGAAAGGCCTAGGAGTTGGAAGGAAACGGCCGTGGCCTTAATTAAGGTACATTTGCCTGGTGTGAAAACGGGAAACCACGGAAAATCATCTTCAGGGCTGCCGACATTGGGGCTCGAACCTACAATCTCCCGGATGCAAGCTCACAGCCGCGCGCCTCTACGCGCACGGCCAACTCGCCCGGTTTTACCGCTTAAATAAAATAAATGTTATTGTTCATTATTACTGTACTTTACTATTCGACGTACGAAGTCAAAACCACGGGTTGGTCGCTTCTACGTGTTGTATGTTAAATCAGACGGGTTTTTAAAATATTCCAATTCAATGGGGTTCACATCTGTGTTAGATCCAAAACCACTTGCCATACAAACTGGGGGTGCATTTTACCGGATCAGCCTAAGTGGACTCTCCAAAATTTAAAATTTTGAATGATACCAATTATTTTAAAACCGTAGAAAACCACGGGCATCTTTCTAGTTTAATTACATTGGGTGGGGAAATAAACGGTGGATACATTCTGCTATGATATGATTCAAGATAACTGCGTGATCTTCAAAACTCGCGTTATAGTTCAGTGTGAGATAGTGCTCTTCATTTCTCTCTCAATTACGTCTGAAATGCTGCACCAATAGAGCTGAAATTTGGTACAAATAAACATCTATTATAATTTTCAGAAATTTACATTTTGTAAATGGCGACCATAAATGTTTAGGTATTTTGTGAACCCGCGAACGTTTTATCCACTAAAAGCCAGAATAATGGGAAAATCCTTAGTCCACTCACCAAATAAAACCCATCAAGTTGACCTAAACTCAGCTCCAAACAAAGAGAGCCCTATGAATTTTCTTTGTCCCACTCACGGTTCCCAATGAAATTCGCCTTTTTTTATATTAAACCATGCGTTCCAGAGCACTTGCTGGCCGAATGCTGTTCGGTTGGTTCTTGGCTGGTCATTCTAAATCGGTCTATACACCAGAGTGTGACAAATTTGCTGCTTAAAATTTGCACTTCAAAGACTGAGTACATTCTACTAGTCACGTAATAAATCTACAAGCCGTTTGTTATATCTGAAGGAGTTTATTTGCTATTCTAGTGTATGTAGATATATCGGCACGCAAAAGAAATCAAGCAGGACAGCCTTCCGACAGCTGTCTCCAAAAACTGTAAAAGTGTTAGTGAGACTTAAAAATAGGACTGTTATTACTTTTCATTATTATTATTATTATTATTATTATTATTATTATTATTATTATTATTATTATTATTATTATTATTATTATTATTACTCAAATATTTGTTTATTCACCCGTATTATTCCATCACCGAACTTTTGAAGTATACAGTAATAAAGGACGAAATTATTATAATTGTCAATTAGAATTCAAGAAACCAAATTATTCCATATTACTTGAGGAATACAATTAGAATTCAAGAAACCAAATTGTTCCACATTAATTGAGGAATACAATTAGAATTCAAGAAACCAAATTGTTCCACATTAATTGAGGAATACAATTAGAATTCAAGAAACCAAATTATTCCACATTAATTGAGGAATACAATTAGAATTCAAGAAACCAAATTGTTCCACATTAATTGAGAAATTTTACCGTGATATGTACATTATAGAAATTTCGTGACTGATTCTAGCAGACCTTGATGTGTCTCTTGATGCCAGAAGGCAGTTCCAAATTTGAAGGCACAAGAACTGTGTCTGAAACGTCCTTGTATGGCATGTGTGTACGTACAATAGCACCTATACTCCATCAACGTAGGTTTCTACCTTCTTTCAGGTTTACCCTATTTTGCAGTGTGCGCAGTATTTTAGGTCAATCAGCGTGCAGTATTTGGTATCAACTCGGAAATAATTGATGGATTCTTTTTTATTTTTGGTATCTTCAAAGTAGCATAGTCTATCCGTACCGAAAGAGTATTTATTGAGATCATATAACACTGTAGGTATAATTTAATACTCCCTTATTCATAAGCAGAGGTTATCATTTCAAGTCCATTGATATGATCCATTGATATCTATTCCTTAAAGGTCCAGTACGTTCTCCCAAATGTCGCTGACTTAAATCCCTATCAGGCCTTAGGAATCAAGTCCCTCAGGTCTATATATTCCACATACAGCAGTCGATCTATTATTTAGCACATTTTCAGCTACATTCAACCACAAGCGAACTTACATTCGCTTTCTTGCTCCCTTTCTTTTAGGACTGCTTTCACAAAAAGAAATGGAGGAGACAAACAAGTTACAATTAATAAAACAAGTAAGTTTTAAAATTCTTTAAACAACTGTCCTAATGCGGTTACGATGAGAGGCAGTGAAGTTCGGTGAAGGCCATGGATTTAACATAACAGACCCATGTGCAAACGCGTGGAGAGAATTTCCATAATATTTATTAAGAATACTTGCGTAAGTTCTGTCGTATATATACGGCTTACTCTCACCGTTCCAAACGTGTAGATGTTAAGATATAATTTGTAATGATTCCTCTTTTTATTTGAACTAATGGTGATGCTGTTGTTATTAACGATAATGTTTATTAGTAGTAGTAGTAGTAGTAGTAGTAGTAGTAGTAGTAGTAGTAGTAGTAGTAGTAGTAGTAGTAGTAGTAGTATTACTGCTGTTGGGCTGACCCTAAATTGGCGGATTCGAAGCCGGCTCGGTGTGGAGATAACTGAAGGGATTAATGATAAATGCTAGCCTCCTGTGTGTAGATATGGAGGCACGTAAAGGAACTCCAACAGGAAAAACATCCGACAGATATGTCTCCAAAATATAAAAGTGTTAGCCAGAATTAAAAAAGGATTATTATCATTATTATTAATTCGCAAATATTTGTCTATTCACCCGTATTAATCAATTACCAATGTTCTGAAGGATACTATAATAAACGACGAAATTAGTATAATTGTTACTGATATCAATTAGGGTTCAAGAAACGAAATTGTTTCATAGTAATTGACCAATTTTACCGTGATGTATAAATATTTGTACTATGATGCAAAATAGTCTTCTTGTATAGACATGAACAACTCGTTTCACCAAGCATGTTCTGCCGTTATTAAAAGGAGTAGCTCTTTGTGTAGCAGCCCGCTCTGCACCCCATGCATTGAATATAAGCTGCCACCAGGTGTGCAGTGACGCAGTAAGAATAAATAATCTCATGTCAGTAGGAACTTGTAAAATATAATGTGAAGAATTGTGGTACAATCTATAAAGCATTCACCGATGTAATAGACGAGCTACCATTTTACTTGCTTTATAATAATTTTTAGTTATATTATTTAAATTAAGTAGTTTTATATTTTATATTATGGTCTACTGCTGTTCTCTTATGAATTTAAAATGTTAATTGTAGTTGTGAAGGTGAAGTGCATTGATTATAAGGATTTCAAAATACAGTGAACAAATAACTACGTGGTAGGGTGAAACTGTTGATTTCGGAGTTTTATTACCACTCATCGTGGCTTTGTTTGGAAGCTTTTCGAACATATCGAGAAAGATTAGCGACATAAAAATATTACAGTTACCCAGTTGGGTAAATGGTACACGAATGTGAGACATATCATCAAGGAAGGCTATGTTTTGAATCAAGAACGAATTGAAAAACGTACTAGGCAAGTATCAAGAATACGTAGCCAATAACTACAGTACATAGACAAGTACTTGCGTTCAGTAAACTTTAATATTAAATTGTACACAGAATATAATGAGGAAATTGAAGAACCCGATTCAAATTTAAGGCCATAATTTCCAGGTCCGTAAATAAAATTACATCTTTTACCTGAAAACCAAAGCATTGAAACCTACTAACAAGGAGATGACAGGTCCATGGGGCCATCGAATTCGCCACAAACTCTGGCGGCAATTCTACCTGAAAACTAAACAGATAAGTGTTCGAGGGTTTGTGTCTTTGGTCCTTATTTAATAATGAAATAGCCCATTTTGGAGACGTGTGGCACAGCTGATGTAGTGCTCACTGTCCGTGACGTCCACCCTGGTGTTTTGGGTTCAAGGTGAACCACCGACTAAATGTTCTGTATTCCTGTCTTCACTTTCTCTTCATTAACGTATAGAAAAATAGGGAAAAACTTACGATGACAGTGAACGTGCTTGTTAAAATAAAGATTATATTTAACCCGTACATTTCACAACAATAAATCCACATAGTTAAAGACAAAAGATAGAAGGAAACAGGTAATTGGAAAGGGCGAGTAAGAAAATATAAAGTAAAGGGTATTGCCACGCCTCGAATCCAAAAGTTCCATGTGTAAGTCGGGGTCGCTCACCATTTGACCAGCAGTGCAACAGACGTTTCTGCGCAAATTGCCGATAACTAGGCAGATTGCTACTTTTATAAGAACATTTTCCCTTTAAATTAGGGTCAATGGCACAAACGCTCGCTCAGATACTTGTCTATTATTTTATATTTGACGTAGATCAACCTCCGAAAGTTTGAACTAGTTCATTGACCCCATGGCTGTAGCTTCCACTGTCAGGTTCATAAATGTACTGAATCGGGTGGTACAGATACATGCTCTGCGGTATGTTGGGTTATCGCATTTGGCAGGCGCATGCTCCGCAGTTCTGTATCTTGTAGGATGTCGCACTAGGCATCTGTATTCGTATGGATAGGTAAATATATAAATGTTTCTTTAAAATAAATGTTCTAAAGTTTCTTCTCTCTGCTGCGCATACAGTGCTACTCTTCTTATTCTGGTCTCTCACACTCTTCCTAAAATTATCGGTGCGATTGCTGCTGCTGTTGCACAAGTACACTCTTTTTTTCAAGCAATGATGCATACATTCAGTCATTCAATAATTCCCCATAAAAAAGCCTATGGATTTTTATTAGGTGATTTTGAAGGCATAATCTGGTAATTTACAACATTAAGGGAACAACGTAATTTATACTCAGGTGTGCACTACTCACGTCTTCAGCGATCCAGCCGCAGAGAGCCACACGACTGACATTATCATCTGGTTACGGACGCTGAGTTGTTTGCTGAGCGAAGGGGTGTCAGTGCTCATTATGTATATTAATTCTATTCACATTAAATTAATTTATTCCCAATGTGTTGACCATAGATATAGTACGTGTATGAGATTTGGCAACAGCTTCATTCACAACATCATTTCCCTTGGCTTCTTGCCCATTTCCTCAACAGAAAAGTAGCTATATGAAGTGTATCTCGCTGACATAGTCTCTTCTATGGATCTGTCAATTATCTAGATATAGTTTTGCATGGGGCGCAACTGCTTTCCGTCCATTGGGAAGATACACTGATTGACAGAGCAAATGCAACACCAAGGAGGAGTGGTTCGAAAGGGATGAAAGTTGGGGAAAAAACAGAGTCGGCACGGACGAATAATTGATGTTTATTTCAAACCGATATGCAGGTTACACAATGCGCACGGCATCGACTCAGTAGGATGTAGGACCACCGCGAGCGGCGATGCACGCAGAAACACGTCGAGGTACAGAGTCAATAAGAGTGCGGATGGTGTCCTGAGGGATGGTTCTCCATTCTCTGTCAACCATTTGCCACAGTTGGTCGTCCGTACGAGGCTGGGGCAGAGTTTGCAAACGGCGTCCAATGAGATCCCACACGTGTTCGATTGGTGAGAGATCCGGAGAGTACGCTGGCCACGGAAGCATCTGTACACCTCGTAGAGCCTGTTGGGAGATGCGAGCAGTGTGTGGGCGTGGGCGGGCATTATCCTGCTGAAACAGAGCATTGGGCAGCCCCTGAAGGTACGGGAGTGCCACCGGCCGCAGCACATGCTGCACGTAGCGGTGGGCATTTAACGTGCCTTGAATACGCACTAGAGGTGACGTGGAATCATACGCAATAGCGCCCCAAACCATGATGCCGCGTTGTCTAGCGGTAGGGCGCTCCACAGTTACTGCCGGATTTCACCTTTCTCCACGCCGACGCCACACTCGTCTGCGGTGACTATCACTGACAGAACAGAAGCGTGACTCATCGGAGAACACGACGTTCCGCCATTCCCTCATCCAAGTCGCTCTAGCCTGGCACCATGCCAGGCGTGCACGTCTATGCTGTGGAGTCAATGGTAGTCTTCTGAGCGGACGCCGGGAGTGCAGGCCTCCTTCAACCAATCGACGGGAAATTGTTCTGGTCGATATTGGAACAGCCTTGAACAGGGTGTCTTGCACATGCTGAAGAATGGCGGTTGACGTGGCGTGCGGGGCTGCCACCGCTTGGCGGCGGATGCGCCGATCCTCGCGTGCTGACGTCACTCGGGCTGCGCCTGGACCCCTTGCACGTGCCACATGTTCCTGCGCCAACCATCTTCGCCACAGGCGCTGCACCGTGGACACATCCCTATGGGTATCGGCTGCGATTTGACGAAGCGATCAACCTGCCCTTCTCAGCCCGATCACCATACCCCTCGTAAAGTCGTCTGTCTGCTGGAAATGCCTCCGTTGACGGCGGCCTGGCATTCTTAGCTATACACGTGTCCTGTGGCACACGACAACACGTTCTACAATGACTGTCGGCTGAGAAATCACGGTACGAAGTGGGCCATTCGCCAACGCCGTGTCCCATTTATCGTTCGCTACGTGCGCAGCACAGCGGCGCATTTCACATCATGAGCATACCTCAGTGACGTCAGTCTACCCTGCAATTGGCATAAAGTTCTGACCACTCCTTCTTGGTGTTGCATTTGCTCTGTCAGTCAGTGTAATTTCCAGATTTCCTATGACGTGGCTGTTCAATTGCTAGGTATTTAACTCTACTGAATTCGGCAAATTCTCTGACGTTATTGGTGAAGCCGTTTCCTGTATCACAATGAAACCTTCAACAGGAAGCCTAGCATATTGCCAATTCTACTGCGGAGTATGTATCTGAAGCACCGGTACAGTTACCTGCAGATGGAACAGATGATAGCCA
Source organism: Anabrus simplex (assembly GCF_040414725.1). Lineage (NCBI taxonomy): Eukaryota > Metazoa > Arthropoda > Insecta > Orthoptera > Tettigoniidae > Anabrus > Anabrus simplex. The sequence goes on from NC_090265.1 coordinate 1,402,778,111, forward strand.
AATTCCTATAAAAGAAACTGATGTTAAAGTACGACGTGTATGACAGGTCTACATGCCATTGGATCAGATGTAATGGACATACTGTCTGTGGAATATTAAAATTTGAAATCATTTGAAAAAATTTTCCCCACGGGTATCCAAAGTGATATATTTTGGGAAAAACTCAGTGAAAATTGTCAATAAACACGACATCTATACTGCATATACACATAACAGTATTTTCTAGTCTAGTTTATTTCTTTGACGCATCAATACGTCTATTACCCTACAGCAATTGCACAACTCTAAAGGGGTATATTTTAAATTACATTTTCATCCTGAATTTTATTATTATCACTACACGTAAAATGCATTCATTAATACAAAATTGTGACTCGTTATGTATGGCCAGGCAATGAGTGACTTTCTGAAGGATGTCAGTACCATTGATACCGTGGGAATAGCTAAGTGCGGCTACGTTTGATATATTAACACTACTCCTCCAGATCTGCTTTGTGTATTGTATTCAGAATGATTCACTTCACTCTCTGTAACAACTACCGAAGAAATGTTGCCGTCTATAGTTACTGAAGATGCGATCGTGGCCGTGTCACCACAGTGTATAATTGTTTAATGAAGTAAAAAATTCATGTCAAGACAGAGCATGCCGGTACCCTATTGTCAGTACAGTGTACAATATTTTTTATTTAATTGTTTTGTAATTGAAAATCATGTCTCCTCCAGCAGGTTAGTAATCATTATTTGCTAACAGGATGTCGTTTCTAACAAGGGAACTGTCCGTACCGTCATATCGAAGTCGACAATGAAATTTTCTAGAGACCATGAGGAGACCCATAAAATAGCGATGTACAAAATTTAGCTGCAATTTCGAACTGAAACGCTTCGAAATCTTGATACAAAATCCGTATGACAACGCAGCTTACTGGACAACCCTTGCTTCTTGCTGGCTCGCGCGGCGCACAGCGGAGTAGAGTTGTAGTTGTGCTGGAGAGAGAGAGACAGAGAAAGAGAGACAGAGAACGAGCTGGCAGCCTGCCACGCGCTAAGGACACTTTATTGTTACGGAATGAATGTGAAACGTAAAAGAGGTGCGTTAGTCGCATGATAAAAACACAAATATTTTTTGCACCTTGCACAACGAATATGCACTTTGAGGCCATATTTTTCTTCACAGTTTTCTTTACTTGTTTGAAGGCAATATTTTGCAGGCACTTCGAACTCGGGAGGTCTCTCCGTTGTATAATTGATTGCAAACAACGAATATTTAATCATGTCCTTGAAACGTGAGGAAGAAAATTGAAAATAAACTAAGGACTGCATTTATAGCATGCTGTTTCTCTGATAAACATCAAACTGAAAGTCTTCACAAGTCGGCACAATATCTGTTAAGCGGTGATACAAAGCCATACATTGCCGAAAGAAAACTTGTCCAAGGGCTGTATTTTCCCTGTAGTGCCGGGAGGAATCCGGAGAATTTCTATACTGCTGCCTGAAGGAATGTCTTCAAGACAGCACTTATCACTAAAAGTAGTCAAGGAATCTAGCAGTACCAAACACTTCCCTTCAGTAAATGGAAGGAAGGTTCTTTAAACCAATACTCTAATTCATTTTTCCCAATTTTCCCTGATTTTGTGTTTGTTACAATTATTTTTCTGGCATGACACATTTATTTGGATACTCTCGGACCGAAAGGTTCCAGTTTCCTCCTGTAGTACAATGAATAACTTCGGGAAAAGGGTAAGGACCATACTAATTGTAGGCACAATTGTGTACGAATAGGTGACTGCACTAACTGACTGAGCAACTTTTTCCGTATGTTTCTTACCAACAAACGATGGAGTCCTTTCGCTTTCATTTCGGGCACGAAGCCACTCTGATCTGTACTGTATATTGAAGAAAGGGTGAAGTCTAAAAATCACTCTGTAGCTGCTTCCATAAATTTATTTGCAACTTTATCTTCTTCATCTTCTTCTTGTAGATACGTACAGGGTACAAATTTCGTAATTTTTCTACTTTTTATTCTGTAGTTTTTCTTAAAACTACTCGCTCAACTAGCACATGCGCTGAAATTAGTTCGCCCCATTGAAATATCTCTTGAAATTTCCTAGGCCCTCAGTAGCAGGTCTTCATCGCATACATTCCGCTTGAACCTTCTTGCTTCTGTCAAGCGAGAAAATAACTGTGTATGCATCAATTTCCTGTGTGCAATAGGGCTTACTGATGAAGATACTAATTGGTTCTTCCACCTGTACAGTTGTCGTAGTGACGTCACCTTACGATAAATTTTGCGAACAGTGGTTATTGAAAGCCGCTTCTTACCCCCTTTATTTACTATAAATTTGCAGCTTTTCTATTTTACGCAAGATCTACGGTTTGTTTGACTTTCTTCTGTGGACTGGAAACATAGCTCCAACTAGTAGATTTGCTCGGTAACTGCGGTGTCTCTTCACTGGATTGACGGGAATCAGACTTGGGGCTCAAAATTGGATCCATAACACATGTTGTTCCTGGCACTGGTGTGCTGTCTTCCTTTTCAGATAATTCGGATGAGGTATCGCTGCATCCACTATCACTTTCACTGTCACTACTTCTCTCCAGACACGACTTTAAGACGATGCTGGCACCCGTCGGATGATTTTCAATTACCTCGATCACTTGTCGACCCATCTTCCTTTCTTTCGAAGTTATTTCACGGGAAGAGGAGAAACATTTTTCGCGGAAATAACGTAAAGCATATTCTAGAACATTATCCGGATTCGTGACTGCTCTTTCAAAGGAACATGTGTCATCTATCTAGCGCAGAAAGCCAAAGGTAACCCGGTCACTTCAGCTGGTCACCAGAGCGGTCCACGTCGAGCTATACGTTAACGCGTCCATTCTATTAGACATTTCCGTATCGATATCAAGACCTTGCACATCGAAATGGCAGCTGACGTTTTGTATATTGCTTTCTTATGGACCAATCATCCTCTCTACTAAATTTCATTGCCGATTTCGATATAACAGTATGGACAGTTCCCTTGTAAATAGCGTCTTGGAAAGTCGTGACAGTCCAACTGACGGGCCCAAAAGACACGACCGGGTAAGTGTTTTGTAAGAAACGCGGATAAACGGTGTGTTGGAAGTACAAGTAGGCTTCAATATCATCTTAAACGTATACATCCTTTTCAAAGTGTACTTGCATCTCTCAATGTCTCTATCAGTTCATCTTCTCAGTCAACGCTTGAGTACCTAATACTGAAACCTGTGCCATCTAACATTCTATAAAAACTAAAGATACGGATAAACTAGTGAAGTGGATTGTGCAGGATAGCAGACCGCGATGTCTCCGATCGTGGTATTGAAGAACTTTTGCGGGAAGCTCGCATTTCTCACTTACTATTTTCTCTCTAAAGACACGGTAACAAAAAATAGGGACAAGTTGTATGACGTAGAAAAGTCAAATTATTCGATGAACTGAAACAAGCAGAATTTGTTAATATCGCGGTGGATTTTTGACCTTCCATACCTAACTGTAGCTACCTGGGGTTTACAGCTCATTGGACTGATTCAGATGTGTACAATCGTCATTCGACATTGCAAGTTAAAGATTATAAAGAAAACCACAGTGCCACCAACTGCACAGAAGAGTTTGAATGGGGGTTAGAAGACAAAGTTATCACTTTTCCCACTGACAATGCAAGAAATATCGTTGTAGGAGTTGAGAGAGCAAAGTACGTTAATTGTCGGAGTGCAGCCCACACTCTACAATTAAGTTTAAATAAAACTCTCAATGATACTGTGTGTTGTTGTTTTTGTTGTTTGTCCAACCCTTGTACCGTTTCCGTACGGGGTCGGTTATGAGGTGAGATGAATCTGTCGTGGCGGGTTTTTATGACCGCATGCCCTTCCTGACGTCAACCTCATCAGAGGAGTTAATGAGATGAAATGAAGGAAGTGATATATGATAGTAGGGAGAGGGTGAAACTCGGTGCCGACACGTAGCCTACTCCTGTCGAATAGCACCAAGAGGTCTGCTAAAGGTTTAACGTCCCCATCCGACGGACGAATCACCATCAACAGCGTCATATGCTCTCACTCCATATGAGCACTGCGGAGAGGTTTGGAATGTAATCCAGGCTTTTGGCACGCAATCTAGTGATTATAAATTGTATACCACAACCTCCCTTGCCCCGCCGGTCGACATTTTGATGGTGAAAATTTTTTCGACCAACGGGACTCGAACCGGCTAATCTCGGTGTCAGACCGTTTAGACTTCAGCGCCTTAACGATCATGGCCACCAGACGGGCTTCAATGATACTGTGTGAACCCGATTAAAATTCGATTAATCGATAGCTATAATATTTACCATGTTTGTTATTATTGTACAGACCTATTATAAAAGTTTCAGCCAGCATACGATTTTCTCTGCGATTAAAATTTTAAATACTACAAAGATACGTAAAATTTTGAAGTAAATAGATAGTTATCAAAAGCAAAATTTTATGGGATAAGACTGCCACTAAACTATTTTTAAATGACTCAAAAGCACATATAAAAATGAGGTGTGTTTCACAGCAGTCCACTTCAACTTCCCGATACATATAAATGGAGTATCTCACAGGCTCAATGCGCCCAGTCTTGAAACATTATACATTGCGACCGACGGAGGGTTAATCTGAGAATAATTCGATAAACGTTGTTCACTAGGAATTCAAAACAAAGTTAATAACCGTTAAATAGAAGAAAAATATGGAAACTAGACTAAAGTTATTTTCGTGTCTGCTAGTGTGCTTCTTATCATCTAGAACTCTGTATCTTTGTAAGAACAATATGTTAATTTACAAAGATGGCTATTCAGAACACCGGCGTTTGAACTTGCGAAGTACATAGTCATATTTTATTTGATCAATGAATTGTAACATGGGAATATATTCATTCACATGCTGGTATTCACTCTACCCCCAACCAGTAAAGCGTGGAATATGGAAGAGACATTTTCAGGCCCAGGTTAACGGGATCGTGATTGAACGGAATCATTGCTGTGAACGCTCAACTACGCTCTCACTTCAATCTTTATAAGCACTTAACTAGAGCATCTTTCGAGAAGTTCGCCTTTGATCTTCTCCAGAAATGCAAAATATTGACAAAGAGCTCGCGTCTTATTTGATATCAAAGAATTTCTATGATGGATTACCCTATGCCCAGCACAATCTACATGGTGGTACTTATATTAATTAGTTCTTACAGCTACAAGTTTTACAAGAGGTAGCAACTAACAAACAAACAAACAAACAAACAAACAAAACTGAATGAGAATGTACCGGACAGTTTCTAATCATCCAAACGCTTAACCAGATTTCATCATGTTTTAGATACTATTGCAATATTATTTTGTGAAGTTAAAATAATCAAATATGATTTTAATTGTTTGAATAATTTAGAAATTGTATGTAATAGGGATCATGGCTACGTTTAAGAAATTAAATTCACTCCTCGGTACATAGAAACATAAAAAGACAATATGGGCAAGGGCACATTTTAATTAGTAACTAGCAAGAACAAAATTTTCTAAAGAGCACGAGAGAGAATTCAGTGACAAAATTTCCTGTAAGAGAGAAATTAACATACGGTTGTGCTTAAAAAATCCTAACAAAAAGGAAGGTTATAGAAGTCATTATTTACCCTGCGATGGTTATAATTACAGACTGACTCGACATATGGAACGTGCTGAAATCCTTATTTAGTGAAACCACCATTGCTGCATAGCAGGTCATGGATAATAGATGTTGGGTATGTCTGGAGCATATACATTTTTGCCAAAGTTCATCTGCTGTAGTCCCCAGTGGTCTATACTATGCCAGTAGTTTTAAAATCAAGAAACTGACATACTCAATAGATGACACGTTCAGAAATGCCCGGGCCAGCGATAATGTAGATTGTCGAATTGTCGAATGTTGCATATCATACTCAATAACACTTCAACCTGTTAGTAAATTGATCTAGGTAGAGAAATCCCAAATTTAACCGATACAAATAGAGACTCCATAACCTTACAGAAGAATTGTGACAGATTTAGGTTTAGAAAGTGTATTTTAAAAGTAGGGCCTAGAGTTGCCTTATTTATGTAGGCGTATTTTTCTTTATTCAATACAATACCACGTATGACTCTTTGCTGGAAGGTCAGTGTAGTTCGGTTCATAGGTATTTGGGTTCATTTCCGACCGGGCCGTAGATTTTAATCGCGTATAATTAATTCCTCAAGGACAGGGGATGGGTATTCGTGGTTATATCAATAGACATCTTCATTTACATACAATAAACTACAAACCATCGCATGAACATGCAATAATGAATACATCCTTCCACATACGGCGTGAGTATCTGACCATAAAACTGGGCTTAATCCACAATACTGCCAACCCCATATAATTGGTAAAAGAACTAGAAAAGTAAAGACTTAAAATATGAGATGAACATCAATGGCTGATGTACGGCCAATATAATTGTGTTTTTCATGTTAGTATTAATTTTAAATAATGTTCTGCTTATTACTTTTCTTCTTTTCCTTCTTCTTGCTCTTATTTTTACAATTGTTATAATCTTTTTGTTTGATGTATTTAAATTTTGAATCCCATATGTCATGAAGGAACGTAATTGAGCTCAGCCTGTGTACCTTCGTACTATCAATTAATTAACTTAATAAATAATAATATTTAGTAATATTGTTATTAACAGTAGGTTACTAAACAACTTTTTAAAATGTATAATCTAACGTTTAAGATATATATAAACTATGCATGAGTCGGAACAATAAAATCCTGATAGTTTGCTCTGAAGTCTTCGGTGACGCACTCCTGTGTATTGAACATGACAGTTTTTCTCTTGCCATTACAATTGCATTGTGGAGAGGATAACGTAGTCCACTTGAACAAAGAATCTGCACATACTCCAAAGTTGGTCCTAATACTATTTAGTCTTGACTATATCCAATGGAGTAGGTCGATTCCACGGACTGTATTTGATGGTGAGTCATACACATTATGGAGAAGCAAATAGTTTCCAGTCGTGGATTATGTCCAAGTTGTCAGCTGTCTGCTGTGGAGGATATCTGCAATGAAGCCTGTTGAGGCATACATCAGGTACTTCGGTATGAGTAGAATGGGATTGATTTAGACGTAGTTTGTAGCATTGTTTAATACCTGAAAATGTGCGGTGGAGCGATAGAAATTGAAATCGAAAGCCACTGAGTTAAAGTGGACTTAATGATTCCAGAAATCTCCTAGAATGTTTTGTTAATCTGGCACATATCTTCCACGTATAGTGGCTTTTCTTCCACAAAGGAGCACATTATTCAGCTGCAGAAAGATGTAAGCCATTTGCTGAACAGCAGAAGTTCTGAAGAATTTTGTTTTGCGATCGGGGCTTCGCATCAGCCTTGAACAGATGTTTGAAATATCCGGTTCTATCTTAGAATACGTCCAAGTACTCGGGATGTGTATTGTGCTGCAGAGTTATAATGCCCATAACACTCTGTGCGCTATGACTGCTTCACGTGTTCCTACATATCTTCTTAAACAATAACAAATCCTCCCTTTCAGCTTCAACTTACTTTTCCATTCATCTGAAAAAGAAATGTACCTTTTACGAATATAATATAGGTTATGGACTAATATAATAGTGTAGTCATTCTCACTCTCATGATTCCCTGCTTTCGTAGTGAAACGGTAATGATGTTTTGTAGCGTGGTCCATCGTATTTTAATTCACAGTTTTCAAAATCAGCTTCCTTTCCTTTAAACATTTTGCAAGTGTCGACAGCGATAGTCCATACGGTTTAGGTACTCCAGGATAATTCATTCCAGCATACACGAGGTATTTTCTTAAATACAGCTAATTCCTGCTGTAGACTAATTTGCTTATGAGAACCTGAAGTCAACTGACAAAATATGATTAAATTAATAGCACCTTTGCCGAGCTAGTCTTTGGGACATGCAGTTCTGAAGTTGCATTCGGGAGATTCTGGGTTCGAACCCCACTATCGGCAGCCCTGATATGGTCTTCCCTGTTTTCCCATTTACACACTAGGATGTATCGTAATTAAAGCAACGGTCGCTTCCTCTCCAGTCCTTGGCCTATCCTTCCCATCGTCACCACACACCTGTCTGTGTCGAAGTGACGTAAAACGAATAAGAGTAAAGAAACCATCTCAGAACCCGTGACCATTCAGCTCCTTGAAGGAGAAGTCACCGTACTGACCTTTGGTGTAGTGGGTCCCTGGTTCGATTGCCGGCCGAGTCGATGACTTTAACTTGGTACGGTTAATTCCACTGGGTCGGGGACTAGGTATTTGTGTTCGTCATAATACGCGTATCTACTTATGTACACAACATACCACTCTACTAATCACTACAAAAGTACGTATTAGCGAATGCATCTCGGTACAAAAGGTTGGCGTGAGGAAGGCCATCCGACCGTAAAAGAGGGCAAATATACAGAGTTGCTGACCTCAATAAATTGGAGAATTTATTTGGAGAGAGATGAAAACAAAGAAGGCCTTAGAAACCCTGCACTGCATATTGTTTCCACGGTATAACAGGAAAGGTTTCTAACTTTGCTCAGAATTCTTGGAAAAGATGAAGGCTTGTAATATACGGATGGCTGTTTAGTGATATAACGAAAGGGCTATTTTCGTTTCGAAACATCAATTTAAATATTTCTGCCATGCAGACGGGACTTCCCTGAAATTCGGTGTGGAACCATTAACTCCTTTCTTAACCCTCAAACGTTGATCAACAAGCGCACATATATATGAGAGAGAGGTGGATGGCTGTCTTCATAGCATTGGCTAGATCAAAGCGGTCGAGTGTGCTCTTGAAGCGACACTGATATTTTGTTTAAGTTTCGTGTTATCGCAGCACCAAGAGAAAAAAAGCATCAACGAGGTAGCCAATGATAAGTGTGCAAATGCAATCGTAATGGCCAGATTCATCGTAATTGTGAATGTCGTTTAATGGAGGGAAAATAGTGCCAGACCAAGAATATTTTTCACTGTAGATGATATTATCGTTGTATCCGCAATCTTCGTACTGCGATTTAATCGCATTCATGGATGTTACTCTAGTAGAATAATGATCTGTCTTAGTTGTGAAGTCTGTGAAGAAGTATTTAAATCTGATGTCAAGGGCGCAAGAATGCGAGAATTATCCCCAGTCAGAAATAAGGGCCAAGCGCAGTATTTTCCTGGATAAAGTAAGAAAATATCCTTGTCAGTGTAGCGTTTGTGTTTGAGAAATGCTGTGCCACAGAGAGAATGAATAGATATTGTTGTCTGGCACGTACGTCAGAATTTTGTAATGTGGTTCTAAAAATCACCCTCCCCTGCTCTCTAAAGTGAGGTTGTAAAAGTTCAGTCTCGGAACGCGTACCACTGCAATATGCCTCGTCCCCCCTGATGTTGTTGGCACCACTGATATTGGTGATGGGACGGCCCGAAGGCATTCCGTAACCGCTATTAATTGTCGGGTTCGAACAGGGAGTTGATTCTGGTACATTCCATGCTCCCAATGAGCCAAGAGCGCCAATACATTCACCGCGAGCCGCAAACCACCGTCACACTAACCACTCCGCCTCTCGACCACTACCCTCAATTCCAGACCTAGGGGACACATTGTACCCAGTCACGTATGTGAGTCTTCTAAAAAAGAATGCTCTGCATATTAATTGAAAATGGAAATAACATAATGTAACATTGTCACTTCCAGACTTGATTTCCGTTGAAGAATGTTTGTATATCATCAGATTAAGTGTCCCAAACTGACCTATATCTAAAATATTATACATCTGAAAATGATTATATTGTGCTGTATAATTAAAATCACTTCTCTGGCGCTTCATTCACACGTTACCTTAAAAGATTTACATGCCGTTACTCTGGCTGAAATCATCAGATCAGTAGTAACTGAAACTAGATACAGTCATCCTCAGCTAGCATAATATTCCAGAGAGTGGTGAATTAAATCCTTGCTCATGGAAAACGGAATTTCATTAGGGGTTTCATCATTTCACCTCCAGTTCATAGATGAGTTCCTAATAAACAATGCGCAACCGCTTTCTTCCTAATCTTAGCACTAGTTAAATACGGTTAATACGCGTACCAATATTGCCAGATACTCTTCATATGAACTAACTACACCTTGATACTGAGGATAGGTAACTGGTTATGCTTTCTCCTTGACATATTGACAATGGTGCCCTTGATTTCGAGGTTCTGAACCTTTTACTTGCTAACTAGCATATCGTCCTTACCGGGACAAAACCTCCTATGTGATAAAATTTTTGAGATATACTAACCCGCAGTACATACATTATGAAGAGCGAGAATGCCTTGACAATATTCACACAATATTGCACCTGTGATGACAGAGCCTAACGGGTGGAAGTTCAAAGCTAAAATATTTCACATAGGAGGTTTTGTCCCGACAGCGTCGATATCATGTTTATTACATTTACGTGGCAGGTGTTGCACGATTAGAAAATGCAGTTGTAAGAGAAATACGTAAATCTTCCTACAACAGACAATTACTTTTGCCTTCTTATTCTCTTCAAAGTGTCGAACCACGTTTGAAATTGGTCTTATAATCACATTCCAGTCGAGCTATCATTCCATAGTAGTCACCATCGAAAATATCTCTGAATACATATTCTGGTGTTTCCTGACATGTTGATTCAATACATAATAAGCTAAACGATCTCACTCGTGAAAATCTACTTTGCTCATGGCTGTTTTTCTGCATTTTAAGATTTACTTTATTAAACTTTTACCCTGAAACAGGTATAAAGTAGCTGAAAATGCTAAACGTATTGAAAATTATCAACCTTTAAATTTATAAGAGTAGTATAATAGACGGGTTCGGCCGCCTCCTCCTCCTCCGGCTCTCGGAAGAGGCCTCCTCCTCAGCCAGTGGCCTCCTCCTCCTCCTCAGCCAGTGGCCTCCCAGTGGCCACCTCCTCCTCCTCCTCAGCCAGTGGCCTCCCAGTGGCCTCCTCCACCTCAGCCAGAGGCCTCTTCCAGTGCTGCCAACTTAACCTAACTAGCGCGAGATAAACAAAGCCACGTGCTTTTTGACAGACAACAACGCACCGCTAACCTCAGTACTGCCATCTTGACGGGCCTAAACCTCAGTAGTGCCAACTTAACCTCACAAGCGCGAGGTAAACAAAGCCACGTGCTTTTTGACAGCCACGTGCTTTTTGACAGATTTATAAACAAAGCCACGTGCTTTTTGACAGACAACAACGCATCGCAAACCTCAGTACTGCCATCTTGACGGGCCTAAACCTCACTAGTGCCAACTTAACCTAACTAGCATGAGGTAAACAAACCCACGTGTTTTTTGACAGCCACGTGCTTTTTGACAGACAACAACGCATCGCTAACCTCAGTACTGCCATCTTGACGGGCCTAAACCTTAGTGGTACCAACTTAACCTCACTAGCGCGAGGTAAACAAAGCCACGTGCTTTTTGACAGCCACGTGCTTTTGACAGATTTGTAAACAAAGCCACGTGCTTTTTGACAGACAACAACGCATCGCAAACCTCAGTACTGCCATCTTGACGGGAATAAACCTTAGTGGTACCAACTTAACCTCACTAGCTCGAGATAAACAAATCCACGTGCTTTTTGACAGCCACGTGCTTTTTTGATAGCTGTCATCTGCCATCTTTGAGCACAGTGCTGCCCTCTTTAGCTACTTACCTTTGAAATGTGGTGGCGGATAATTTGAAAAAATGCTTTTCGACATGCAGCCATCTTTAATCCAGAGAGAACAGTGCTGCCCTCTATGTGGTGGCGGCAAATTCCACGTGCTCTTGTTTGAAAACATACTCACGTGCTTTTTTGACAGCTGTCATCCGCCATCTTTAATCCAGAGAGAACAGTGCTGCCCTCTATGTGGTGGCGGCAAATTGAAAAATTCCACGTGCTCTTGTTTGAAAACATACTCACGTGCTTTTTTGACAGCTGTCATCCGCCATCTTTAATCCAGAGAGAACAGTGCTGCACTCTATGTGGTGGCGGTAAATTCCATGTGCTTTACAAACCTATGTGCTTTTCTGACAGCTGTCATCCGCCATCTTTAATCTAGAGAGAACAGTGCTGCACTCTATGTGGTGGCGGCAAATTCCACGTGCTTTACAAACCTATGCGCTTTTCTGTCATGCACCATCTTTAATCTAGAGAGAACAGTGCTGCACTCTATGCGGTGGCGGCAAATTCTACGTGCTTTACAAACCTATGCGCTTTTCTGTCATCCGCCATCTTTAATCTAGAGAGAACAGTGCTGCACTCTATGTGGTGGCGGCAAATTCTACGTGCTTTACAAACCTATGCGCTTTTCTGTCATCCACCATCTTTAATCTAGAGAGAACAGTGCTGCACTCTATGTGGTGGCGGCAAATTCTACGTGCTCTTATTTGGAAACAAATTCTACTCGCTCTTCAGCTGTCATCTACCATCTTTAATCAAGAGAGCACCGTGCTGCCCTCTTTGTGGTGGCGGATAATTTGAAAAAATTCTTTTCGACAAGCAGCCATCTTTAATCCAGAGAGAACAGTGCTGCCCTCTTTAGCTACTTACCTTTGAGGCGGTTAATTTGAAAAATTCTTTTCGACAAGCTGCCATCTTTAATTCAGAGAGAACAGTGCTGCCCTCTTTAGCTACTTACCTTTGAGGCGGTTAATTTGAAAAATTCTAGCTGCCATCTTTAATGAAAAGGGCATCGTGGTGCTATCTTGCGGGTAATATTTTACGTCACAGCTGTCATCCACCATCTTGCATTGCTAACCTTAGTGCTGCCCTCTTTAGCTACTTACCTTTGACAAGCTGTCACCCGCCATATTGCATCGCAAACCTCAGTGCTGCACTCTATGTGGTGGCGGATAACTTGAAAAAATCTTTTTGACAAGCGGCCATCTTTAATCAACAGAGCACCGTGCTGACATCTTTAGCTACCGCCATCTTACATCGCTTACCTCGCTGCTGCACTCTATGTGGTGGCGGTTAATTCGAACAAGTTTAATCACGCATCGGGTGAGCTAGAGTAAGCACGTGCTGCAGTGATGACGTTATCATGCATGTTTAAACCCGTTCGTTGACTAAAAGCTTTAGTCTTCGGGAAACAGTGATAGAGTGTGGAGTGCAAACATGACGAAAACATTAATAGTTGATGTGCAAGGCTTTAAAGTAAACGGAAACAAGTTTGTGTTTAAAGAGGTGGCTGTGTTAGATTGCTGTGTGTTGTGGGCACCAAAACTTGTTAGTTTAGTATTTAGTCCACCGTTCCCTTACTGTTTGCAAACAGATGAAGATAAAAAGCAGACTCAGTGGATTGAAAACAATTTAGGTTTGAAGTGGGAAGAAAAAGGAATACCTTATCGTTTTCTACCTTTAATGATGAATGCACATTTGTCAAGAGCAGATCTTGTTCTTTTAAAGGGTTGTGAAAAGAAAGAATGGTTGCGTGATTTTCTACCATCATCATGTGAAGTTATCGACATGCATGAATTGGGGTGCCCATCATTTAAAACTCTTCCGAAAGAGCATAGTAGAGAAACAACTAAACAGTCTTTACAACATGTATGCATGCTCTTTGATTGGTTGTGTCGCAGTGCATGTCGGGAAGTGAACAACATATGTAAAGTGCAGTGTCGAAATAACCTTAGTGTAAAAGAAACATTTGTAGAGTAAAGACATCATGTCATTTCTAACAGATACTAAGTGTAACGCAGTTGAAAAGGCGATCGTAAAGTTTTATGCATGCAAAAAGAAACTAAACACTTTTACTGAAGAAGAGTTAAATGCATTACCAAAGGCATTTTTGGTCAATGTAGCTGCGAATGCTGTAAAGAAGATTTGGGATAAGGTGCCTCGTGAGTGGACTCAAGATCCTGTTTTGTCAGAGCTTCAAACGTGTAGTTTACATCATGAACACGTGAGTTTAGCTAGAAGACCTTCTGTGAGACAGTGCCGTACATGTCAACTAATTAAACTGTATCACGGACCTAAAACTAACGAGTTGTCTTCGCTTATAAACACTTATCATGGCTGTGGAGAGAGTAAACAAGGAAAAGGTGAAGAAACGTGCTGGGAGAAAGATGAGGAAGCATGTTGGGCGTGGACTCATCAATAGAGTGATTGATCTTCTTTTCTTCGTGCTTCATCTCCCCTGCGGCCCTAGAACACGTTCGCCTGATACGTAGTTACATGCTGCCTGCATAGAGTGTAGCTGTTAAAATCTGCTTCGTAAAGTTATGCTGTGTGTGTGTGTGTGTGTATGTGTTATTACCTAGTGCTTTAGCTGCTCAGAAGAATATAGCAGCACTTGTCGTTGTTGGTGCAATAAAACGAAAAACTGAGTGACAAAGACCGTAACATGAACAAAGGATAAAAATGTATGTATATAGTCTAAAATAAATATGAATTGTCAAAACATATTACAGGTGTTGTTTAATCCTACAGCATGTCCTAGTGACTTAGAAGAAAGGAAACGTAGAGGATTAAAAGAAAACACACATAAGATTTAAAGTACATCCTCTTTATTAATCCATGAATTAAAGCTGTTATTAAAACCAAGCCATTTAACATACAGTTTATTACCACGACGTCGAATAACACGTTCAACTAAATAGTGATCAGGATATTTTGTTTTCTGCAGTTCTTCGATGTAGAATCCTCCTTCAATAGGCTGTCCTCTGAGATCGCGAAGTAAATACGTAACTGGATTAGTAAGCTTAACACTTCTGATTTGAAAAATTTCAGTGCTCCAGTTAGGTGTGTATCCTTTTGCAAAGATAGACTTGTGTTTGCTAATGCGAACGAAATCACCTTCTTTAAAGCGATAGCGACGTGGATCAGCTGTTTTGATTACAAGATGAATAGCATCTAGACGAGGTGTATTCTTTGTAACAAGACGTGGCTTTGTTCCGATAGTGCGATGAGGTGTATCGTTGTAGGTAGATAAAAGTCTAGGTAGCAGATCAATCCAACGATATGAACCTTGCGCTGTAAATTCTCGCCACATCATTGTTTTGAGTGTACGATTAAAGCGTTCTACAACACTTGCCTTGAGATTACTGAACGTAGAGTAGTGTTGAATGCCAAGTAACTTGAGGTAAGAAGAAAAATCCTTGTTGTAAAACTCTTTACCTTGATCAGTTTGAAGAAGCCTTGGGCAGCGTTTCGATTCTTCAACAATATGTTTAAATGCTTCTTTAACTTGAGCTGCTGTTTTAGAACGCACGGGTTGTGCAAAAGCAAACTTTGAGTACACATCGATAACAGTAAGTAGATACTTATAGCCCTTATTACTAGAAGCATATGGAATCATTTCTACTAAGTCTGCTTGCCAGAGATCATCTTTTCCTCGTGTAATAACGCGTCTGCGACAGTAGGTGCGACGTGCTGGTTTATGTAACTCATGTGCGATGTTTACCTTTACAGGTGAGATCTTCTCTTGACGAGCCATTATAAAATAATACCGGCATAACGTAGTTCTCTTTCTATTTCTAGAATTTCTGATCCGTGACCAGTGTGACCAGCCTCTTGCGATGCTCTTAAAAGTTGTAATCGTTCAACGAGTAAGTTTGGGTCATTCCAGTATCTTACATCCACATACGGCAACAAAGGCTTGTAGATAACGTCTAGACTACGTGCAGTCGGAAACAGCTTAGAAATAAACTCACGATACTTGTAACTCTTATTCGCATTTACAGCTTCTGTTCTCTTGTAATTACGTCGTGTTGCATCGGTAGCAAAAAGTATTGCTTTATACTTTTTAAGATCATCTTGTAAAATTATATCCTTGTCAGGTATTCGTGAGAAAAGAAGTTCTAAGAGTCCTTTCGTAGGTTTATAGGTAACACCTTTTACAATGAGTTTGTTGCTATTAATCTTAACATTTGAATTTCCTATCCGGAAACAGTCATCTTCGTAGCGAATACCATAGGTAGTGTCAGTTTGTCCTGTAAAAAGTTTTTCTATATAAGGTGCAAAGAGAGATCCATAGGTATCTTGAATAAAAGTTCTAAACTGATTGCGATATTCTGGTGTAATCATAACCTCAGACAAAGATGGTAGATTTTGCGTCGATGTAGTAGGTGTTTCTGCAATAACATCTGTAGTTAAAAACTCAACACGCTTAGATGGTGATGCATCATTAAGTTCTTCTTCTTCTTCTTCCTTATCTTCCTCTTCTTGATCTACATCCTGCTTCTTCTCTTCCGTATCTTCTTCATGCTTTTCTTCTTCATGCTTCTCTTTATGATATGATGTTTGCATAGAAGCAAAACTTGAAGTAGACTGCGGTAATGAAGTAGAATTAAAAATTTCTTTGAGTGGTGTACTTAGTTGTGTTTTTAAAAATAAATCCGTGTCTGCTTGAATACGTTTAAGCTCTTTAAATTTCCGTCGAATATTGTTTCGAGCTTGGATGATATGTTTTGTGATCTCCTTGCTAGATGTTAACATGATGGTGGTTTTTAATCAAGTAGTTACTGTAATTCTGTGTTAATGCATATAAAATGATCGAAACCCATGCGATATCGTCCATGCTGTACATCACTTTCTTTATCAATAACTAAAAAGCTGTAACGGTGTAATGACCAACATTTAGCACACATACGTTTAAAGTCATCGAATGTCATATCAGTGTTAACATGATCGTTATACACATGTCGCATGTTGCGCTCATCTTGCCGAAAAAGCACAATAACATTTGCGTTGTCGCGTATCAACTGCTTGGGCACACGAGAATAGGTTTGGCACAAATAGATGCAATCAACATATTTATGTCGACCCATACTAAAGAATGCACGAATAACGTTTTGCTGTTCTGTTGCGACATCATCAAAGATCATTAGAGAATTAGGAAGCACATCGTCTGGTGATGGTACTTGCTCATGTGAATTAAATTTAAAATATCTTATTCCATCTTTAACTAGATCGTGCATTACAGTTTGTAGAATAGTATATAGCGGCTGATAGAGTGACTTTGCGAAAACGTAAATATTCTCGAAGCGTATACCATTTACAGAAGTAATAAGTGTGAGTAAAAGATTTGTTTTACCGCATCCCGACGGACCTGATATAATACATCGCACAGTAAAAGGAAACAACGTTCCATGACGTTTTCTTGTAGTTGTACTAGAACTAGGTAAGAGATGTGGTACAATGTCGGTAACAGGTAGCGTGTCTTGCTGCTTTATAATCTTCATGATAACTGAATCATAAAGTACGTAATAGTAATATATATATATTAAACGAAACAAGAGGCAACGGTTAGTTTATGATTTGCTCTTGACTAGTAAAGTCGTGTCCAGCATGGTGAAACAACGATATCCAAACGACATGAAGAAGAAGAAGAAAGTAAAAACTGTTGGATGGAAAGATGTTATAAAGGCTGCGCAAAAAGCTATTCGAGGGGAATACAATCCTCGTGTAGCTATTACTAAGGCGTTACGCGCAGCAAGAGCGAGAATTTCTCCAAAGTGCAGAGCAATATTTAGTAAACGTGCGCGAATTATTCCTGTACCAAAACGAGGAGGATTTCTTCCTGCGCTGTTTGCTGGCTTAGCAGCTTTAGGGTCATTGCTAGGTGGTGCTAGTGCTGTAGCGAGAACTGTCAAAGCTGTAGAAGAAGCGAAACAACAGTTGAAAGAGAGTGAACGTCATAACAAGACGATGGAGGCAATTGCGTTACGAGGCAAAGGTGTGAACATGAAGCTAGCGCCATACAAGAAAGGGCTTGGTATCTACATTTCTCCAAAAAACGTCTACTGAATGCACTGCCATATCGAGCTCTAACGCATGATGAAGTTTTTACGTTTGCTAAACAACTAGGAATTCATTATTTTCGAGGAGTGTATATGCGTGATCAACTACCAGCACGTCCACGTGAACGTGAAAGTGCCGTAATTAACTTGGACGACAGTCGTGGACCTGGAACTCATTACGTTGCTTATGTAAAACGTAAATCTAAAGTATGGTATTTTGATAGCTATGGAGATTTACCTCCTCCTTTTGAGCTCATACGTTATTTCGGAAGCAGTGCAGACATTGTTTACAATAAAAACCGTGTGCAAAACTTTAATACACGCATGTGCGGACGATTATGTCTTATGTTCTTATATCAAACCCAGACAGTAGAGAAAGTGTATTAGTGTCTACGTGATGACGAACAGTGAAAGAACGTTTGCTGTACGTGGAGAAGGACCTGAAACAACCATCTATTTTAATCCGCCAATCGAACTTGGTTATCAGCCGCATAGTCTTGGACTAGTATCGTTTGAAAGCTACAATAAAATCTATAATGTGCGTGATGGTTTAAACAAGTTCTATTACGATGAGTATGTGCTAACACTACCCTCAGGTAGTTATACAGTAGATGATATTCACGACTATATTGAAAGTACGTTAATTGATCAGTTTGGGGAAGATAGTTTTAGTAATCATAATTACAAGTTCTCAATCACTATAAGCAACATTACGCACAAATGTGTTATTGAATCATCATTTAAGATTGACTTCAAATCACAACCTGATTCGATTGGTCCACTGCTTGGATTTTCATCGAGGGAGCTCCTACCGAACGTACGTTACGAGTCTGATCAACCTATAAAACTCTTCGATGATTATAATGTGAACATTACTTGTAATATTATTACAGACTTGAATAGTAATCTACAACCTTCGCACGTCCTGCACGACTTTATTGTTACAGAGGAACGTGGATATACTATTTGTGAGAAACCAGCAGTAGTTCTTTATCATCCTGTGTCTGTAAAACACATTAGCAACATTACTCTTAGACTTGTAAATAAACATAATCAGCTTATTCATTTAGATCAGCACGCGTACGTAGCTTACAAACTACATCTTAAACCAGTATGAAAACCATCTATAAAACACGGTGTACATTCCGAAGGCATACTACATGTGTGCAGAGACTCATCGAGTTAACAGATACCCATAAGCAGATACTCCAAGATTTAGGATATACACTACTACAACAGAATGGAAGAAATGCTAGACATTACGAATACAGTAGAAAGTCGTGAAGGTGTAGTACGAAGTGAGCTTCATTCTTATCAACCTTTTACGTTTGGATTAAATAACAATGATGAAATTCATTTTATTATTAATCAACAAGATGTTTACACCTTACCACACGAAAGCTACCTCTATATTGAAGGACGATTAGAAAAGTCTGATGGAAGTGGACCAAGCACTTCACAACTAAACAACCATGCTCTAGCTTTTCTCTTTTCTGAAGCGCGATATGAAGTAAATAATGTTGAAATAGATCGAACGAAGAATGTTGGTATTACAAGCGCAATGAAACTCTACCCTTCTTTCTGTGATGAAGAAAGTAATCTTTTGCGGATGGCTGGATGGTGTCCAAAATCTACTAACAACTGGATGATTAATGAGGATGGAACTTTTACGGGTATGTTATCACTGAAACATATTTTTGGATTCGCAGAAGACTTTACACGTATTATAATCAACGTAAAACAAGAGCTTATTCTAATCCGTGATCGAAGTGATTACAATTCTCTTAAAGCAGTAGAAACACCTGTAGAATCGAAAATAACACTGCATCGTATACTGTGGCGGATCCCACATGTAACCTTATCTGATCGTGAAAAACTTCGATTGCTCAAGATTGTAGAAAATGATACACCATTACCTATACGTTTTAGAAGTTGGGAGCTGCATGAATATCCTGTGTTACCACCTACAAACAAGCATAGCTGGGCAGTTAAAACATCACGTTTTACTGAGAAGCCCTTGTACATTATTTTTGGATTTCAAACTAATCGTAAATTCAATCACGAAAAAGATAGCTCACTGTTTGATCACTGCAAATTAAGACACGTTAGACTATATCTCAATAGAATTACGTATCCCTACGAAAACATCGACATTAACTTTGAGAAAAATAAGTTTGGGATGCTCTATGACATGTTTTGTAAATTTCAATCATCGTATTATCAGAAAGAAGATCGTCCGCTATTTACACCTCAAGAATTTAAAAATAAAGCACCGATTGTAGTTATAGACTGCTCTTATCATGAAGAATCTATAAAAGAATCTCCAGTTGATATTCGTTTAGAATTTGAAACATCTGAAAACATTCCTGCTAACACAGCAGCCTATTGTCTTATTATTCATATGAGTGATGTTACTTACCATCCGCTAACGAATATTGTTACGAGACTATAAATAAGAATAGATCTTTATCATTTTCATTAGTGTGTGCTTCGACATCGTACGCTATGGAACAAAACTGTAAATGTGCATGCTGTTTGCATGCTCATACGCAACATCTTATTTATGTTTCACGAGTGAGTGAGGCTATTAAGATGTTCTATAAACGTAGATCATCGATGCCGAAACATCTTATTCAATACTTACCACCAGGATTTTTATATACGTACGCTGCCTCTTACGTACATAATTTTTGGGACATCCTTCCTCTACACAGTAAGATGTCAATCGAAGTAGCTTTATGCAGAACTTGTGAGCGACATTACAAGCATCGAGGAGAAAATGGTGATGATGATTGGGATGGACCAAATCCGAGGATTGAACACTGTACACAGTGTATGAATGAACTTTCTCTAGTACTTCATGATGATGATGATGATTCCGAAAAGGAATAACAGCAAGGTAAGAAGTACATGATCTTCTCTGTAAAGCATAACATACTTAGTATAATATATTTCTAAATGCTTTGTTTAATTTGAATGTTGCAGGAGGCATTTCGGAAGCATACGTTGTTAAGAAGCACACCAACCTTGTCAGCAGCAAAAACGAACACTGTTGTAGTACATTTGTAAATAAATATTTGATCGCATTCAAAAAATGTTGTACTTATTGCATTGCTTTACACCGACTTACTCTTAAGAAAAACGATCAGGTCTAAACATGCACAATGACGTCATCACAACAGCACTTGCTTACTCTAGCTTTCCCGATGCATGTTTAAACTCGTTCGAATTTACCGCTACCACATTCCTTTACATCGACTTAATCTTAAGAAAACGGACAAGTCTAAACATGTATGATGATGTCATCACAACAGCACGTGCTTACTCTAGCTCACCCGATGCGTGATTAAACTTGTTCGAATTAACCGCCACCACATAGAGTGCAGCAGCGAGGTAAGCGATGTAAGATGGCGGTAGCTAAAGATGTCAGCACGGTGCTCTGTTGATTAAAGATGGCCGCTTGTCAAAAAGATTTTTTCAAGTTATCCGCCACCACATAGAGTGCAGCACTGAGGTTTGCGATGCAATATGGCGGGTGACAGCTTGTCAAAGGTAAGTAGCTAAAGAGGGCAGCACTAAGGTTAGCAATGCAAGATGGTGGATGACAGCTGTGACGTAAAATATTACCCGCAAGATAGCACCACGATGCCCTTTTCATTAAAGATGGCAGCTAGAATTTTTCAAATTAACCGCCTCAAAGGTAAGTAGCTAAAGAGGGCAGCACTGTTCTCTCTGAATTAAAGATGGCAGCTTGTCGAAAAGAATTTTTCAAATTAACCGCCTCAAAGGTAAGTAGCTAAAGAGGGCAGCACTGTTCTCTCTGGATTAAAGATGGCTGCTTGTCGAAAAGAATTTTTTCAAATTATCCGCCACCACAAAGAGGGCAGCACGGTGCTCTCTTGATTAAAGATGGTAGATGACAGCTGAAGAGCGAGTAGAATTTGTTTCCAAATAAGAGCACGTAGAATTTGCCGCCACCACATAGAGTGCAGCACTGTTCTCTCTAGATTAAAGATGGTGGATGACAGAAAAGCGCATAGGTTTGTAAAGCACGTAGAATTTGCCGCCACCACATAGAGTGCAGCACTGTTCTCTCTAGATTAAAGATGGCGGATGACAGAAAAGCGCATAGGTTTGTAAAGCACGTAGAATTTGCCGCCACCGCATAGAGTGCAGCACTGTTCTCTCTAGATTAAAGATGGTGCATGACAGAAAAGCGCATAGGTTTGTAAAGCACGTGGAATTTGCCGCCACCACATAGAGTGCAGCACTGTTCTCTCTAGATTAAAGATGGCGGATGACAGCTGTCAGAAAAGCACATAGGTTTGTAAAGCACATGGAATTTACCGCCACCACATAGAGTGCAGCACTGTTCTCTCTGGATTAAAGATGGCGGATGACAGCTGTCAAAAAAGCACGTGAGTATGTTTTCAAACAAGAGCACGTGGAATTTTTCAATTTGCCGCCACCACATAGAGGGCAGCACTGTTCTCTCTGGATTAAAGATGGCGGATGACAGCTGTCAAAAAAGCACGTGAGTATGTTTTCAAACAAGAGCACGTGGAATTTGCCGCCACCACATAGAGGGCAGCACTGTTCTCTCTGGATTAAAGATGGCTGCATGTCGAAAAGCATTTTTTCAAATTATCCGCCACCACATTTGAAAGGTAAGTAGCTAAAGAGGGCAGCACTGTGCTCAAAGATGGCAGATGACAGCTATCAAAAAAGCACGTGGCTGTCAAAAAGCACGTGGATTTGTTTATCTCGAGCTAGTGAGGTTAAGTTGGTACCACTAAGGTTTATTCCCGTCAAGATGGCAGTACTGAGGTTTGCGATGCGTTGTTGTCTGTCAAAAAGCACGTGGCTTTGTTTACAAATCTGTCAAAAGCACGTGGCTGTCAAAAAGCACGTGGCTTTGTTTACCTCGCGCTAGTGAGGTTAAGTTGGTACCACTAAGGTTTAGGCCCGTCAAGATGGCAGTACTGAGGTTAGCGATGCGTTGTTGTCTGTCAAAAAGCACGTGGCTGTCAAAAAACACGTGGGTTTGTTTACCTCATGCTAGTTAGGTTAAGTTGGCACTAGTGAGGTTTAGGCCCGTCAAGATGGCAGTACTGAGGTTTGCGATGCGTTGTTGTCTGTCAAAAAGCACGTGGCTTTGTTTATAAATCTGTCAAAAAGCACGTGGCTGTCAAAAAGCACGTGGCTTTGTTTACCTCGCGCTTGTGAGGTTAAGTTGGCACTACTGAGGTTTAGGCCCGTCAAGATGGCAGTACTGAGGTTAGCGGTGCGTTGTTGTCTGTCAAAAAGCACGTGGCTTTGTTTATCTCGCGCTAGTTAGGTTAAGTTGGCAGCACTGGAAGAGGCCTCTGGCTGAGGTGGAGGAGGCCACTGGGAGGCCACTGGCTGAGGAGGAGGAGGAGGTGGCCACTGGGAGGCCACTGGCTGAGGAGGAGGAGGAGGCCACTGGCTGAGGAGGAGGCCTCTTCCGAGAGCCGGAGGAGGAGGAGGCGGCCGAACCCGTCTATTATACTACTTATAAGGTACGCATGTGTCAGAGCGAGTATTAGTATACTGTTTGGTGATGAGATTTTCGCTTTAGTGCGGCCAGTATCCAGTAATCGGGAGATAGTGGGTTCGAGCCCCACTGTCGGCAGTCCTGAAGATGGTTTTCCGTGGTTTCCCATTTTCACGCCAGGCAAATGCCAGGGCTGTACCTTAATTAAGGCCACGTCCGTTTCCTTCCAATTCCTAGGCCTTTCCTATTCCATCGTTGCCATAAGACATATCTGTGTCGGTGCGACGTAAAGCAAATAGAAAAAAAATGAAATTTTCATTTTGAAGGGAATTACTATCAGAAAGCTAAAGGATAAGATGGAAGAGCCCCATTATTTCTAAGAGTGGTGACGTCGACAAGAGGATGGGAAGGGTCTCAGAAAGACATGAAATGGTAAGATACTATCAGGCTTCGCAAAACCTGAACAGAGAGCACCAGAAAAGAGCAAGAGTTGACCAATGTTTGTAGAACTGGAAATTAGAATGTGGGGTGGTCGGAAGAATTAGCTGGAAGTAATTTCCGACTCAGTCCGACCTCATGATCTCCAAACCACACTCCGAAGCTGAAGATCCGTTGGGGTACAGATTTCGTCGCCTATTATGACAGGCAGTGGTATTCCAGGTGAATTTAGCACTTCCACATGAAGATTCAAAGTTTAGAATAACAAGACTGCCAACGTTGCAGTAACGCCATGCTGTCAACTTTCGTAAGTCGTGGTGTTTGTTTCGTTCGTTTTGCTTTCAGGACATGAATCAAGATAATACAATTTAGCCGACTGACCAACTGAACAGCCATGACATCAAACTGCATCTTTCATTTGGAACTTCTTGAGGGGTCAGTACGAGTACTTTAAGAACAATAGCTTTGTCTATATCGTTTTTCCCAAATAAATGCTCTCGCTTATGATCATCATTTGTTGCGTCCGACTCTTTGGCTGAATGGTCAGCGTACTGGCCTTCGGTTCAATGGGTCCCGGGTTCCATTCCTGGCAGGGTCGGGAATTTTAACCAGCATTGGTTAATTTCTCTGGCACGGCGGCTGGGTGTATGTGTCGTCTTCATCATCATTTCATCCTCATCACGACGTGCAGGTCGCCTACGGGTGTTAGGGTAAATCGAAAGACCTGTACCTGGCGAGCCGAACATGTCCTCGGACACTCCCGGCACTAAAAGTCATACGCCATTTCATTTCATCATTTGTTACAATTCGTCAAGTGTACCATATTATCAAATTTGTTTTGTTGAGAAACAGAGAGTATTCGCTATTCTGAATTATCCCACATTTACAATGTATGTCTTCCTCGAGGTATCCTCACTTAGAAAAATGGTATTTGCTTTGAACTTTATAAAGACTCAAGCCGGTTGGGTGACTTCCAGGTGGTTTAAGAAAGTTGTGAACAAGATTATATTTTTGTACTGAGCTTCAATAGTGGCTGAAGTACTTGCTTGCCAATTTTCTGCGAATTCGGATACGCAAAGCTTGATACCCAAACAAAGTATGATATTGACCTATTAACAGTCATTACAATATGCTACAGGACATTCAACCATACTATACAATCTGGAATGATCTTGTTTATACTCCAATACAGTGGCTCTTGTAGTTTACTCATATTTTACTAACTCATATTGTAAGGTTGAATATCTTTTCAACCCTTGGCGATAAAGAAAATCAACAATATTTCCTATAAAAAAAATGTTAGGCAAGAAAAGGAAAATGTGTCTATTTTAAATCTGCGCCATCAGCTTAAATGTAGTTGAATTTAATGAACTAGGAAAATTGCCTATATGGTCATTGGAAATTTTAAATGGACTGTTAATATATTTAATGAATAAACGTTACATTTTCCAGGTTTTATATTGCATTTGAACGGAAACAAGAGTGATTATAGTATTTCGTTACAGACCATATTTATTGCAGTTGTTGTTTGGAGTTGTACTTTGAAGTCTATGGATCTGAGTACTCTTGAAGAAGCTACGTATAACTGTCCACAACACTGGACTGGGAGATTAACTCCAATTTTCAAGTTTTACCTGGTGTCTTAAAACAGCGGTTCTGTAACAGTGGGGAATTGCTGCCAGGCACTGTCGGAGGTTCTATACCAAGCAAGATCTCTTTACTAGCGAAAGGTAATTTGTGATTATAAATACTACTGCGGTTGGAGCGTTATGGGGAGTCATGGTTGCCTCTTCGCATATTATTAACTTAGCCTGTGTTTTTAATTCCACATATTCTGACATTTTTATGTACGGTCTGTGAATTTAGAGCCATTACATTCTCTTTCCTGTGACCTAATTTGACTCAATTCCTCTTTATCCAAATGTATCGTTATAGCATTTTTGTCGCTTTAATTGAATATTATATATTTGCCACTTTTGCCGTTGTTTACTTCTTTTGTCTTCCTCGTTGGATGGTCGGCTTGCCTGAAATTTGTTGACTGAACACATGAAAGTCATACAAACTTTGACGATCGAAAATTATTTTCAGGTGAGACATCATGCTTTCATGGGCGTCATGTTCTCCGGACGAATTTCTGCTGGCGTATTTCTATACACATATAGCCGGTTGAATCACTGTGAGTCCAAAGCTCCAAGCTCCAATGCTCCAAACCAGAGAGTAAAACTTGGTTCAGGCTTATGCAAACAGATGACGTTAATGTTATTATATGCTACGAAATGACAACCTCATCTCGTTGAATGAAAGGCATTTTATCGAGAAAGAACCAAGCATACGAAATTTCATCTAAGCCGAAACATGTCTGTAACATAGAAACACCTACAACGAAGCATCCAAGATCAAAATTTGTTAAGATTTCATTCCTCAAAATTGTATGTCCAATCCATACGGGGTAAGGTATGAAGTGATATGAATCTTTGTAGCGAGTTTTTACGACCGGATGCCCTTCCTGGCGGCAACCTCAGAGAAATTCATGAAATGAAATGGAATGATTGTGTGGAGGGAGAGAGTGAAAACCCTGCCAACACATAGCCTACTCCTGTCTAATAGCACCGAAGTGTCTGTACAAGGCTTTACGTCTCTATCCGACGGATAAATCACCATCAACAGCATCATATGCCCTCACTCCATATGAGTGCTGCGAAAAAGTTTTGGATATAATCCAGGCTTTCGGCACGTAATCTAGTGATTCGATAATAAATACTACCATCTCTCTTACCTTGGCAGCCAATATTCTATTCGTACATTTTTTTCCGGTCATCGGAACTCGAGCCGACTAACCATGGTGTCCGATCATTTAGCCTGCACGCCTAAACGATCATCACCACGATGTGGACCGTGCTAGCAGTGGAGATATTGTGTTTTCATTCCCCAGAGTGGAAAAAAAATCATCCATTTCTTCTTCTTAATCTGTTCACCCTCCAGGGTTGGTTTTTCCCTCGGACTTAGCGAGGGACCCCACCTCTACCGCCACAAGGGCAGTGTCTTGGAGCTTCAGAGTTTGAGTCGGGGGATACCAACTTGCGAGGAGGACCAGTACCTCGCCCAGGCGGCCACACCTGCTATGCTGAACAGGGGCCTTGTGGAGGGACGGGACGATTGGAAGGGATAGGCAATTAAGAGGGGAAAATGTGGCCGTGGCCTCAAGTTGGGTACCATCCCGGCATTTGCCTGGAGGAGAAGTGGGAAATTACGGAAAACCACTTCGAGAATGGCTGAGGTGCGAATCGAACCCATTTGACCTCCCGAGGCTGAGTGGACCCCTTTCCAGCCCTCGTAGTACTTTTTATATTTCGTAGCTAATCACACTAACCACTACACCGCAGAATCGGACACTAGTTCTAGCCTTTCCTCCAAATGCAGTATTTGTGGAAGTTAGCAGAGGTCACGATGTATGTTGTTCGACCCCATGCCTACAGATATAGCTGTGTACCAACATCATCATGGCGAGTGAAACAATAACTTCGCTGAAAGAAAAACGTATTTTACTAAACAAAAGTAAACCGGGCGAGTTGGCCGTGCGGTTAGGGCCACGCAGCTGTGAGCTTGCATCCGGGAGATAATGGGTTCGAACCCCAATGTCGGCAGCCCTGAAGATGGTCTTCCGTGGTTTCCCATTTTCACATCAGGGGCTGTACCCTAATTAAGGCCATGGCTGTGGCCGCTTCCTTCCCACTCCTAGGCATTTCCTGTCCCATTGTCACCATAAGACCTATCTGTGTCGGTGCGACGTAAGCAAAAAGAGAAAAAGAAACAGTCGTGGTCGTAAGAGGTAAATGGTGGTTTTTTGTTATTTTTTTGTTTTTTGTAAGGAAGGCACACAAACCTGTAACAGGTACCTATTTTTTCAGCGGTTGAAACCTTCTAGTTTTCTGAATATCGCTGGCGGACGAAGCCGTGGGTTCATGCTAGTAACCAATAAATGGGCGAAGTTTTGTATTTGTATATCAATTGTACATTTAAATTATTCCCTTGGTTTAGTTGTTTCGAAGGGGCCTACTTTAATTACTGGTACAGTTTTTTTTTTGCTAGGGTCTTTACCTCGCGCCGACACAGATAGGTATTATGGCGACGATGGGATAGGAAAGGCCTAGGAGTTGGAAGGAAGCGGCCGTGGCCTTAATTAAGGTACAGCCCCAGCATTTGCCTGGTGTGAAATGGGGAAACCACGGAAAACCATTTTGAGGGCTGCCGATAGTGTGATTCGAACCTACTATCTCCCGGATGCAAGCTCACAGTCACGCGCCTCTACGCGCACGGCCAACTCGCCCGGTGGTACAGTTTTAGAAGCTTGTCATTACAGACACCACATTCGATAGATATAACTGGTGACTAGGATCGAAGCTGCTCACATACTCAGAAGTGTTGGCATACCAATATCTGTGTGTTTGGTTTGCTCTGAGGCATGAAGTTCCCTGCATAACAGTCACACAGGTAAATACCGCTCTCTTCATGTTAATGGACTGCTCAACGAAATATTATGTTTCCAAATACCATAATCCGTGTTTACGTTATAACTAAGACTCCCGTTGACATTTCAATGCATTTATAACTTCGTTGTAACTTCCGATCATTAACAGACACTGGCATTCTTATTTTGTAAAATATATTTATAATTAGTTTTCGACTATGACTTCTCTAATCCGTTATCTTCCGCTAGTTTCTGGTAATGGGAGACTGATGAGAAGAATATTAGCTTTTGTAATCCAACCGCTACTAACATTAAGTGTTATATGTTTTGGTGAAACGTTCTACTGTACGTGTTGATAGAGTATGATAGGCGTTGCTTCAGTGTTATATCTGTAGGTACAGAGTTCCTATTGTAAAACTTAGCATAAAATAAAATATATGAGTAATGAAAGTTCTCTCTGTAGTCAGTTGTGAAATGTAATTGGATTCGGTAACCAATGAAGGTACAATAGTAATTGGAGTGCGAAGTTTTGTTATTGGCTGCTGTTATTCCATTTTAAATATTGTTAGGATATTTCTACAAGTATCTAGTAATTCATTGCTTACAGCATTGCTTCTTTCCGTTTACTTTACTCTCCTTACCAGTTTATAAAACGCTTTATTTTTCCTCATATAATTTAAGAATTCAATTAGAAATGAAATTTTTTTCTTATCGGTTCCTTAAGGTACTAGTTCTGATCATGAACTAACACCAATCAGTGTGCCAAATGTTGGACTGACCTGCCTAGACGACTCCTGTAGAGGGAAGTGCAAATATTCCTCAATAGTAATGTTTCTTTTATATGGACCGGGTACACTCATAATTATGTCTCACAATACTAGTCTTCCCATTTGGTTATATTAAGTCACATTTCACGCCATTATTCGGTATTAAATAGCATTATTACATAAAAATCAAACCTAGACCCTCTAGAGAAGAGTCAGACTCAGTATCCCAATATCACAGGCTGACTTTGAATGAACTAAGTGATTCCATGTTCCTCTACTTTCCACTAGCACTCTATACTCGTTAGAGTCCCCCTTGAAATTATTAACCTTAATCATGAACGTTTCACCGTCTTGCCTTGCCCGTCGTTATTCTCCCAGGTATCCTTTCCTCCTCCATCCTCCTTGTACGACCTCTCCAACAGAAGTCGTTTCACAGACACAGTTTCAATTATATCTAACGTATTCATTTCTTTCTTCATGATGAATACCAACCTACCCCTATGCTCACAGTTTGTTATGGAGCACTTGATATTTTGATTCAAAAACCTGATGGGTCAATTCAGTGTTGTAAGAGCAGTGACATGGAAGATAAAATAGTAATATAATAAAATAGTAAAATAGTAAAAATAATAAAATAGTAAATAGTAATCAAAACTTCCCGCTTGAAGGGGTTGGCAGACTGACTGATATATCGTCGCTTAAGAAATAATAGCGTATCTGATAATGCTCTTCCTACCCGTTATTTTCCTTAATACTGGTCATGCCTACCACTGACATGTGGGTATGCAATCCATCAGAACGATTTTCGTAGTGTTCATTTTGCTATCTTTATCACTCCATGTGAGGTTTGAGCTGGACAAAGCGAGGTGAGATAGGTTTTTCTCCGGGTACTCCGGTTTTCCCTATCATCTTCAATTCTAGCAACACTCTCCAGTATCATTTAATTTCATCTGTCAGCCACTAATCATTGCCCCAGGGGAGTGTCAGAGGCTCCGGTAGCCGGCACAATTCCTATCCTCGCCGCTAGATGGGGGCTGCATTCATTCCATTCCTGACCTGGTCGAATGACTAGAAACAGGGTGTGGATTTTCATTTTACTATGCTAATGTGTAAAGAAGAATTAACCTTACCTTGCCGTACTGTAGGAATGTATGCTTGCATGGCGTATTTACGCACTCTTGCAGTATAATCAATTTATGTATAAAGTTCATTTCCCGTCACACATCAGCATAAAAATTTTACAGAACGATTTTTTTCTGATGTACTGCATATCCATATGTAGCTGGGAGGCGTGATGAGTCTAAGGGAGAATAATGGATGGAAATGTCAAGGTCAGTTTTGCGGAATTGTTTCTTGAGCGACGATATATGCCAGCGATGTACTATCTACTTATAAGTGTTCCACATGCATTACTTATGAATATGATGTCTAAGAACGAATTTGCACAGGGCTATTACTGCTTGCAGGCAGGTTACGTCAGAATATGAAGAGATAACACCTAGACGGCCGCTCGCTTATTGTTCCTCAGCGCTACCCGTCTAATGCGCCGCCTTCCATTTTTCTTAATGCTATTTGTTCGGGGCGTCGACCTATGTAGTTTTCCCCCTACTGGCACCATATGTGTGCAAACTGCGTGTATTATGTAATGGCGGTAGTGTAGTGTATTCAATGAGAAAATGAATGTTAAGGATGACACAAAAACCCAGTCTCAAGGCCAGGGGAATTAATCATTACAATTAAAAAACCCTGATCCGTCCGTGAAAAGAACTCGGGGCCGCCGGTTGACAGGCGGACGCGTTGCCTCCTACACCGCAGGGTCGGATCCCCCTTGCGTTAGTAAGCCTTGTTTTCGAACGCTTAGTAGAAGGCTGATATTTGGTAAAGCACTGTCATAATATCGAGAATGGTGGGTGTGTTCAACAACCATGAATATAAATAGGTAACTTTAATCTATGGAGAATCTTATCGGAATGTAGCCGATATACGTGGTCGATATGCGCAGGTGTTTCCGAATAGCCACCTGCCTTCTCTACAAGGATTTTGCCGAACAGAGTTAATGGATCCTTCAAGGCACATACAAGCAACTCTTTCATATTATGGAATGTCTGTACGTGTATTAGTTAATGAGTTAATAAACTTCATTTTCTGCATCTTTGGCGTATGTGCTGCACCATGTTACAGAACGAGTGTAGTAGAATGGTTGCTATTTGCTTCTTGCGCTCCTTTGTATACCAGGAATGAGACATCTCATTCATCCGTAGTGTATGCGGAGCACTCATACGTAGAAAGTTCGGGGCTGGAGGGTCACCTGGTATAAATGCACCTTTCAACGAGAAAATATATGAAATCAAGGAGGTCGGTATATATGACACTGGAGATTGTTTTCAGATCCTCGAATCGTAGCAATGCTAAATTTATCGTCGCTTTTCACAGGCAGCTGAAACTCTTTCCGGAATTTTATAAAGAAATCTGGGATGGTACCACGTACCACCAATCGAATAACTTCGATATTGTCAAGTTGGTACTTCTGCTTGTAGAAAATCATTATAGGCTAAGAGATGTTCTTTTCCTCGAGATGTACTTCCTACGGATGCCCTGTATGATGCTCTAATGGCACACTGGGATCGATAATAATGAATCCTTCCTTGATATTTCTGTACGCTATCATGCCGATTCACCGAGTGCTGTCAGTCAAAAATATACCGAGAACTTATTCATGCACATTAATTTATCTTACTGAGCTCTTCTGCGATCAAGGAACTTATTTCACGGTCACGTGCATTTCTTGGTACTTGGTCATGGGAGCATGAACCCAGAACGCGTGCGAGTCTTTCTTTCTACCTGGCAAACCTGCAACAGAGTTTACCGTCCTGGGTTTTTCCCGGAATAACCCGTACAGAAGAAATATTAGATGCAATTCTGACTGCATCATGCCATTCATGAGAGTCCTCGATCATGACAATCGTTAGCAGAAGAATATATATATCTTGATTCTGAGACTTGCAGAAGTTTATTGCCGTATCTTATGCCATCTTCACCCAGTTAACACCGGAACACTGACCTAAAATGATTGAATATAACATTTCCAAATACACGTAGGTCTTTAATCAAATATCATTGCAACCTTTTAAATTATTCAAACGTAACATCCACAGACATTATAGAATATACCGAAGTTCAAATCAACAGACTTAAATAGCAGAGATCGTTAACCTGAAAATTACTTTCAGCTTTGTATAAAACAGTACAGTAGTGATATACATGGGTTTCCAGTGATTTCAAAGGGCTTCCCCTGTCAGGAACAAAGGTGGTAATAACAAAAGGAAAAGTAGACGAGCTTCGGGAAATGGCCATCCTACAACTACCGCCACCCTCCAGAGCAAAGGAAGAGGGAAGCAGGGAGCGACGTTAAAAAAATAGAAATTGCAGAGCAACAGCAGCAGTAGGAGACAAAAGGAGAGTTTTATAACATGCGATATGTGACACTTTTAATGCCACCTCGCTACCTACTTTGTATGCGTAGCTCATCCACCATTCACATTTTGTGTTTGTAACTTCCCCATGCGGCATGGCAGCAGCCACCGGGCCTAATTGTTTGATCTCGTCTGCTAGTCCATACATCAATGTGATTCACAGATTGTATCCCATTTGCGGAGGTTCCGTCAGCACGTACCGAAGTCCTGTGCGGTTCGTGCCGAGAATGGATTTATAAAAGTGCACATTTTAACATAACCTCCACAGCACATGACGGAAAAGTTACTGAATGTGATATATATAGATATCAGATAGTTGGAAAGAGTTGAATAGCTTTTTGATGTTTATTAAGGTATAATTCGTATCATGCATAGATATTTAAATGAGGAAGAGAGAAAGAGAGAGAGACAGCCATGTCAGTTGGCAAATATTCCATATAACGCTAACATAGGAAGTGTTTGATTTGCACGGTGAGTGGTAAACCTAGCGTGGCGTATTGCCGTGCCTACCGTTCATCTTCAAATCCCTTCACTTTACTCGTCACTGCATGGAACGCAAATAGGGCAAAACAGCAATACTGGCGGAACTACTGAGAAACTAGAGATTATCTGATTCCCTCTCATAAGGTAAACATTCATGCTCTTTAAAAATAAATGCCATATTACGTAACTATTTTGCCTTTGTTATATACCTATGCAAGTGCTCATTCCTAACTGAATATCAGTGCTATAACAATAAGTTCCAGTACTTTACATTCCAAGTTTAGATTGGAACTACGGTACAACTGGGCCATTATCTCGTAGTTTAAGCATAATTATCCAGAAATGCACGAGAAATTCCGTTCGACAAACCACGGGAGTAATGAATGGTTTATCCCGATTATAAACAATTTCATAAGTTATACCAGTAAAATATTTCTGTTCACATGGTAGAGACAATTTAATTTACATTTACTGTAACTCGTATGTAGAATCGAGAAATATTCACTCCAAGCTTAATTTTATAATCGTCTAATTTTTATTCTTATTCTACCAATTTCCCACAAATGTGGGATCTCAGGTGCGAACTCTGTCCCACATATAGATTTGGCCTTGCTTTATGATCAGATGACCTTCCTGACTTCAACCCTGTGTGGAGGGATGTAATAACTATTGCGTGTTTACGTGGTGGTGTGATCTCTTGTCTGAATATGAAGAGGAAAATTTGGGACAAACACAAACACCCAATTCATGAGCCAGATGAATTAATAAAAAGCGATTCAAATCAGGAGCCGGTCAGGAATTGAACCAGAGAGCCTCTGAATCGAAAGTCATACAGCCAAGGAGTCGGACCAAGCTTGACTTTAGAATACTTACATAAAAGCTACTGTACGTACATCTAGTACACCTGTAAGGGTTGATAGCAGCTATACGTATTACATCTAGTACACATGTAAGGATTGATAGCAGCTATACGTATTGCATCTAGTACACATGTAAGGATTGATAGCAGCTATACGTATTGCATCTAGTACACCTGTAAGGATTGATAGCAGCTATACGTATTGCATCTAGTACACATGTAAGGATTGATAGCAGCTATACGTATTACATCCAGTACACATGTAAGGATTGGTAGCATCTATACGTAATACGTCTAGTACACCTGTAAGGATTGATAGCAGCTATACGTATTACGTCTAGTACACATGTACGGATTGATAGCAACTATACGTAGGCCTATTACATCAAGTATGCCTGTAAAGATTGATAACAGCTATAGGTACTACATTTAGTACACCTGTAAGGATTGATAGCAGTTATAGGTACTGCATTTAGTACACCTGTAACGAATAATAGCAGCTATACGTATTACATCTAGTATACCTGTAAGGATTGATAGCAACTATAGGTACTACATTTAGTACACCTGTAAGGATTGATAGCAGCTATAGGTACTACATTTAGTACACCTGTAAGGATTGGTAGCAGTTATACGTATTACATCTAGTACACCTGTAAGGATTGATACCAGTTATAGGTACTGCATTTAGTACACCTGTAAGGATTGATAGCAGTTATACGACCGGGCGAGCTGGCCGTGCGCGTAGAGGCGCGCGGCTGTGAGCTTGCATCCGGGAGATAGTAAGTTCGAATCCCACTATCGGCAGCCCTGAAGATGGTTTTCCGTGGTTTCCCATTTTCACACCAGGCAAATGCTGGGGCTGTACCTTACTTAAGGCCACGGCCGCTTCCTTCCAACTCCTAGGCCTTTCCTATCCCATCGTCGCCATAAGACCTATCTGTGTCGTTGCGACGTAAAGCCCCTAGCAAAAAAAGAAGCAGTTATACGTATTACATCTAGTACACCTGCAAGGATTGATAGCAGCTATACGTATAACATCTAGTACACTTCTAAGGATTGATAGCAGCTATAGGTACTACATTTAGTACACCTGTAAGGATTGATAGCAGCTATACGTGTTACATCTAGTACACCTGTAAGGATGGATAGCAGCTATAGGTACTACATTTAGTACGCCTGCAAGGACTGATAGCAGCTATAGGTACTACATTTAGTACACCTGTAAGGATTGATAGCAGCTATACGTGTTACATCTAATACACCTGTAAGGATTGATAGCAGCTATAGGTACTGCATTTAGTACACCTGTAAGGATTGATAGCAGCTAAACGTGTTACATCTAGTACACCTGTAAGGATTGATAGCAGCTATACGTATTACGTCTAGTACACCTGTAAGGATTGATAGCAACTCTACGCTTCTTTCATCTCCCACCCCTCCCCTGTTATTTGAAACGAACGTATCGCAACTATCTGGTGGAGAGCTTTGCGGCTGTGTCACCATGGGAGTTTCATTTCCTGCCTCTGCATTTCTGCTCGCGTGTTAATTTATTATTCACGGACATGTGGAAATGTCTGTCCAGGGATCGGCCACGAACCTTATGAAACCGTGTTTATAAGTTATGACGTTATTCTGACAGGAGACGGAACAGTCGATCCATGCAGACCTGGCAGGGAAACTGTAATAACATTCGTTATATACGTAATATTTGTTATTAGGATTGGGTCAGTAGAATTGTATAGCCTATATATATATATATATATACGTTTTAATTATCGGGTATTTTGAGTGCAATCGCAAATACCCGGACCTGTGGTTGACTTTACTTTACGCAAGAGGCTTTCAATACCTTTGTGAATGTCCCCGTGAGGGTAAATTCAGTTTGATTACTCCTCTTCTCTCTTATTTATTTTACATCACACAGACATAGCCAGGTCTTATGGAAACGATGGAAAGAAGATGACTAGGTCTGTTCATGAAGTGATCTTGGCGTGGTGTGAAAATGGCAAACCACGTAAAACCATATTCGGGACTGACAACAGAGGAGTTTGAACCTACACTTTTCCGAAAGCAAGTCCACAGTTACGTGACTCGAACCGCATAGCCAAATCGCTTACTTTTGATTACTTCTGATACCATGGGTACGTCACTAAGTACAGTATACGAGGTTTAGTGACCATATCAAATCCTATCTCATCAAGGTAAAAGACCCTGTAATAGTTGAGAGGGGAGTTCCTCAGGGCAGTGTTATCGGGCCTTTATGTTTTCTTATATATATAAATGATATGAGTAAAGGAGTGGAATCGGAGGTAAGGCTTTTTGCGGATGATGTTATTCTCTATAGAGTGATAAATAAGTTACAAGATTGTGAGCAACTGCAACGTGACCTCGAAAATGTTGTGAGATGGACAGCAGGCAATGGTATGTTGATAAACGGGGTTAAAAGTCAGGTTGTGAGTTTCACAAATAGGAAAAGTCCTCTCAGTTTTAATTACTGTGTTGATGGGGTGAAAGTTCCTTTTGGAGATCATTGTAAGTATCTAGGTGTTAATATAAGGAAAGATCTTCATTGGGGTAATCACATAAATGGGATTTTAAATAAAGGGTACCGATCTCTGCACATGGTTATGAGGGTGTTTAGGGGTTGTAGTAAGGATGTAAAGGAGAGGGCATATAAGTCTCTGGTAAGACCCCAACCAGAGTATGGTTCCATTGTATGGGACCCTCACCAGGATTACCTGATTCAAGAACTGAAAAAAATCCAAAGAAAAGCAGCTCGATTTGTTCTGAGTGATTTCCGACAAAAGAGTAGCGTTACAAAAATGTTGCAATGTTTGGGTTGGGAAGAATTGAGAGAAAGAAGAAGAGCTGCTCGACTAAGTGGTATGTTCCGAGCTGTCAGCGGAGAGATGGCGTGGAATGACATCAGTAGACGAATAAGTTTGAATGGCGTTTATAAAAGTAGGAAAGATCACAATATGAAGATAAAGTTGGAATTCAAGAGGACAAACTGGAGCAAATATTCATTTATAGGAAGGGGAGTTAGGGATTGGAATAACTTACCAAGGGAGATGTTCAATAAATTTCCAATTTCTTTGAAATCATTTCGGAAAAGGCTGGGAAGGCAACAGATAGGGAATCTGCCACCTGGGCGACTGCCCTAAATGCAGATCAGTATTGATTGATTGATAAACAGGTGTGATTATTTCTGATTGTGTCAAATCACCATAATCTGATAATTCGGAAACTATTAAAATGTTAAAATATCCCGTTCCTGACATGAATGGTCAATAACGCGGCTTCGGTTCAGGGGGTCCTTGGTTCAATTCTCTGCAGGATCGGGAACTTAAGCCATGCCTGGTTAATTCCATTGGCTTGGGGACTGAGCGTTTGTAGTATCTCGTTATACGCATCAAACATACAAAACACTGCATGTAGTTAAACCTACTACAGCAGATAGGTACACACAATTGTGAATAATTTCCTTCACATGAGGTAGGAGTCAGATCGGGCATTCGGCCACAAAACAGGCCCATACCTAAATGTGCATCCATGACCCTACCGGAATTGTGGGAATGCAACGGACGATTAAGACCGAAAAGAATGAAAATTAAAGTAATTTCAAAAAGGAAATCACCAACTTGACGTCAGCTCAAAAATGTCTCACATTTCGGAAACTAAGATAAAGAAAGGCAAGATAAAAGTTGATATTTCAATATATACGTTAAATAATAGGAATAATGAATGGGATCGTTTGAATCCGTAACTCTGGCGGGACGTAAAGTAAATATAAAACGTATTTCAACATGAAAACTGCCTGGCTCAGTTTCATACGGTGTATAATAATAATAATTTCGTGTGGCTGAGGATAGTGTTATGTGTGGTGTGTGAGTTGCAGGGATGATGGGGACAGCACAAACACCCAACCCCCGGGCCACTGGAACTAACCAATGAAGGTTAAAATCCACGACCCGGCCGGGAATCGAACCCGGGACCCTCTGAACCGAAGGCCAGTACGCTGACCATTCAGCCAACGAGTCGGACATACGGTGTGTGAAACTGTGGCAATTAAAGGTCAAGCAACTCATACTGTTTTTTATTTCTTGAATTGTACACGTAACTATAATATAAGACTGTAGAATTAGGAAATCAAACACAATCTTCAATATATATTTGAGAAGCATTTAGAAAAGATGCAGAAAATAACTAATGACATATATTAACATGCAATAATCGTTTAATAGGTGTGACAGTAGCTTGCTACTATTGTACTTTGATTAACCAATGTTTTGGTACCTGAAACATTGTTGGCGTGATGGTGGTGATGGTGATTATTGTTTTAAGAGGAAGGGAAACTAGGTAACCATCCTCTATATAACAGTAATCAGAAGTAAAAATGGAAGGAATCCGACACTTTAAATAATGAAGGTTATGGCCAAAGAAAGACGAGGGCCACGAAGGGCGTGAAAATGAAACACTTCCTAAGCCTCCTCACGTAATACCTTCGGGGTTGAAAAGAACAAGAGTTGACCAAGGGAGGTCAGATCGGCCAGGCGAAAATGAGGAGCCTGGCACAAGTTAGTGGAAACAATGCCGGGACAAGCTAAGGTCCCAGTGGTCGCTAACTAACTCTCCCAAGTTATGAGCTCCTGGGACTTCTTTTAATCGCCTTTTACGACAGGCAGGGGATACCGTGGGTGATATTCCACCGCCCCCACCCACACGGGGTTGTTGTTAGCTGGAAGGTAGTATTTGTGTGTACTAAGCTCACTCCAATGAAACTAAATAAATTAAGATTCAATCAGAATGTCAATGTTTATTGATATTGGGATCAAAATATATCTCAGTCACCCCATTCTTTTGGAAATAGTTTGAATTGAATGAACAATGTATTATTATTATTATTATTATTATTATTATTATTATTATTATTATTATTATTATTATTATTATTATTATTATTATTAAGAAGATGGCATGATACTAAACTGTTATACACTACTTACGTACACAATATATAAAAATTCAAAAGGAATCAATGAAACAATCAACTGAAATGAAATGAAATGAAATGGCGTATGGCTTTTAGTGCTGGGAGTATCCGAGGACAAGTTCGGCTCGCCAGGTGCAGGTCTTTTGATTTGACTCCCATAGGCGACCTGCGCGTCGTGATGAAGATGAAATGATGATGAAGACGAAACTTACAACCAGCCTTCGTGCCAGCGAAATTAACCAATGATGGTTAAAATTCTCGACCCTACCTGGAATCGAACCCGGGACCCGTGTGGACAAAGGCCAGCACGCTAACCATTTAGCCTTGAAGCCGGACAACAATCAGCTTAGTACTAGGGATTTCCAATGCATTTGCTCAGCTATTGTAAGCCTTGTTTAAATATTTCTACTGTACATCGTCCCTTTGTCCTTCAGGTGTTCTGCTATGACTTACTGGGTACTTTAATTCACTCCACAGCTGCAGTCATAGTAGGTTGAAGTTCACCTAACCACTAATGAAGCAACGATACACGTTATCCGTTGCTCGTTTGGATACTGTTCAGAGCAAACCCAAGTTCATCGCGGGAGATGAAAACTAGCAGTAGAGTGCTTGGTGTTAACTAACGTCCAGTACTCCTTTGATCTGCACTGTTCCATAGAGTTTGCCATACTGCCTCTTCATTAAAACTTCTGATGATGGGCATCTATGCTGTGTGAACTGGTAGCGATCACTAGGCATCTGCATTCTACAGTGATGTCCTGATGGAAAGAGAGTATACATAAATATAAGTATTATTAATGCAATATTTAACAAGGATAACAAACGCTTTGTACACAGAAGATTCCATTACCAAATCTGGTAAACAAGGCATCAATTGGCTCAAACACCTATCGTATATGAAACTAACCATATAATAAATGTTGGTGGAATATCGCACCTCTCCTTTTCCATAAGGGATAACATGTTTCTAATAGACATTTT
Organism: Anabrus simplex; assembly: GCF_040414725.1. Taxonomy (NCBI): domain Eukaryota; kingdom Metazoa; phylum Arthropoda; class Insecta; order Orthoptera; family Tettigoniidae; genus Anabrus; species Anabrus simplex. The sequence continues at coordinate 1,402,817,901 of NC_090265.1, forward strand.
ACCGTTTGAGTGGCAGAGAATTTGAAGAAGGGATAATCTTTCTACTGGAGTGGAGGACAGAAAGCAAAGAATGGGCTAACGAGCAATCCTACCACTTGTTAACAGATACTCATAATTTCTTATTCTAGATAAAATTACTGCTATGAATACAAATTAAATTTTCTCCCATGTTAGCAAATTGCCCATATCTTTATTATTTGTGTCCCAAATAATTAAAATTGCACTCACTTCTCTTGGCTTTAACACATATTATGCAGTATACTTCAGAAACATAAGTTAAAAAAACTAACAATTAGAGGATCCAATGTTAAAGGAAAACCAAGTCCATTCTGTTATAAATGTTTCCCTAATACCGCCATGGTATAGTAAAACTGTTGTATTTTTCTGCATGACAGTATTGCCAATCCTCAGTTCATTTTTATCGAAAAAATGACGGCAGTTATTGTTGGAACTGAAAACATCTTAATATTATTCAGATTTATAGCGAATCACGTTCATTTTCTCCTGGATTTGAGGAGGAAGCCGCATTTTATTTTTTATTTTTGCTTAGAAATGAACATTTTATCAAATGTGGCATCGTATGAAATTATTATCCTTTGTTGAATAAAATTCGTACTTCGCGTTGTTGTCGCCAGGTCGACTGAACATACAAACAATACATAACGCATCACACTCCCCATGCTTTTAACGTTCAAAATGCCACCACCACATTTGAAAGCGTGCGGACTTCAGTAATCCTTTTTGTCAGATCTCCGAGTTTGACTGTTGAAATAATTGTATCCTTGAATGTAGATGGATACAAACAAATATATATGCGACAGAAGTGGGTAAAGGTTCATTAAAAAAAAAAGAACTGGATATTGCTGCCTCGTTGCTGCTTAAAGCATGGGACACACATTGCACGTTCTTTCATGTGTCCCTAATTGTTATCTACGTAGGTGAAAACCGCTTATATCTATCTTGAACTATTCAGAATATATTTAGAACTGAGATACTTAACTGGACCACCCTGTTCACCTTATGTATATAATTTATTTCAGGACATGTCTTTAATGATTATTATACAACTCATATTTCCTAGATTTTAACTAAGTTGGGGAGTCTAGGGTTCTTTTCAGGTACAGTATATCTTTACCACTAGCTGCATGCAAAATCTCTGTTTTCAGCTTCATGAGATATCCTTTCCCACATTCCGCTGATAGTATAACACAGTTCTGCTGTTCGCCATAGATCTTTCAATTTTATGTGTAATAACAAAATACGAGAGTAAATTCCAATTTGATTTTTAATTGTATTAATGTTCCTTCTCTCTGATATTTCTTCTTTCATTGCAGTGTTTTAGTTCATGTGACACTTAAAAAGTATAATAAATAATCCCTTTAATTGTTATTCGAGTCACAAAGTACGTGCAGAGCCTGACAACCGCCAGCTCCTTCAGAACTGCTTCATTGTTGTCTTATGGCATCAATAAACGGATGTTCGTGCGAGCTTCACAGATCTGGATCTTCCTATATTGTTGACATGTTCGACGTTTCAAAGAAGTAAATCGAATTTGAGAGCGACTAGACAAATATCTTCTAAGAAATACTGGTATGTTTATTTTCAAACCCCCTGGAAAGCAGTGGCCAATCAAAGACGGATAAAGTAGCTAAAGAAATCTACTCTGACGCTCACGGCTTTGAGGAAGACAAATACACAGCTTTATCGGAATGCTGTCAAAGCTGAGAGACTTTTCCGTTCCGTATTGAAACTTGTATTTCTTAAACTTCACATGCCAGAGGGAAAACATTGGCGACAGTTTCTTAGATTTTCTTCCGTTATGTGATGCCATGAGTACTATAACGGTTAGCTTCCTTTTCTTGTGTCATTTATTTATTTATTGGACAATACGAAAGTACACAGGCCTATACCAATTACAAACCTTCTTGCCGTATAATACTTAAACTTTAAATAATAATAATAATAATAATAATAATAATAATAATAATAATAATAACAGTGAAATGAAGAGAACGAATAATAAGAGTAAGAAAACAATTGAAGCTCAAAACTAAAAACGAAAATCATAGTAATATAAGCTATAGAGCAGTCATAGAAAATTACTGAACAAATTAGAAAATGAACCAAAATCTGATGAGTAATCAACATAGCACCAAAGAAGAATTGAATAATGATTAATATTCCCCTGATTATCTTATTGTATAAGCTAGTGTCTGAGAATTAATAATCTTGAGCCCCAATTGTATTATAAACGGATAATTAACGAATGGTGAATTAGAATAATGAACACTTCTAGACCTTGGGGTGTGAAATAGTATTTGCTGTCGTGATTTTATTTGTGGTACATGAAAAGGGATGAAACTTATTCTTGGGAGCCAATTTTTCCATTTAAAATTTTCTTCAATATTTGTAACGAAATTGATTTTCACCTGCTTTTCAAAAACGAGAAACTGAACAAGTCTCGTAAAATCTGGGTTGTAAAAATCAAATGGGCAAAATACACGAAATATTTCAAAATCTTAGAAATGTACAGTCGCAATGTGATGAATTTGGTCCTTATAAAAGGGGTCCAAGATTACTGACGAATACTCTAATTTACTCCGTACTAAACTTATATAAAACTTCACATTAATAAGAAGTTAAAATGAAGGTCCACCTATTCTATACCATTTAATATGACGTCAAATCACTTATAAGTAATTTGATTGCATTTGCACTATATATTTTCAGTTTCAATCCATCATGAAGATGGCCCAAAATAGGGTTGAAACCGGTCCCAATGTTTGTGATTTGACAACATATTAAATGGTATTGAATAGGTGAACCTACATTTTAATTTCTTTTTCAATGTGAATGTTTGTAAATACAGATGATGATGTTTATATCGTACTAGCAGAAGTACCCGTTCTTCGTACGGGTTATCAGAAATTGGCTTTAGTTACTCATACTATCGGTGTGACTGACTTCTTTAGATATTTATATCACTGGTGTATTTACTTAAGTAAGTAGAAATTATTCGTCATATTTGGAATTATAGTGTATTTTCTTATTTTCTTCATGGGGCCTTTAAATATTAGTTCCTAATTAGCGTCGACCTCTAAGATCTTTTGCTACCGCGTTTTCCTTCATTCCCACCTAGATATACCTGCTCCCTTCACAAAGCTGCAGGTTTAGTGTAAGTATACTTCCGCTAGATAGTACCCCAAATAAAAATATTATTGAAGGTATTTGTTTGATCCGACATTTCGTTTTTATTACAAATTATGAAGGAAATACGCGATGAGTAAAAGAAACTACTATAATAATCGAGAATTATAATTCTCAGGGCTTGTCACTCATGTCGCACATCATATAATGTATCTGAGTATAAATGTTGTTAAATTTTTTCAATTGTGTACAGTATATAGGTTTTCATGGTTACAATGATCGTAAAAGTGGACCAAAATATCGGCACTAATAACATCAGTGATCCTACTACTCCATGATTGATATAAAATAGTTTAAACTTTAGGTAACAGACTCCGCAAAATGCTGAAACCTAAGCCAGTACGTAAAAACGGAGACCCGTCGGCAAACGCTGGTCGCTGTACTAAGGAGATCTCCGGGGCTATTATTTTTATACTTCACTCCCTTTCCATCCCCGTCCAAGGGAGTGCTATGAGCGTCTTACACAACAGTTTATTTTTACCATATAATAAGTCATATGTGTATCAATTTTGGTTTGCAGCTATGCGCAAACGTACATGCACAATCTAGCTGCAGTAGAATCCTGGAGCTGACGTTGCCATGGTTACGGCCGTTCGTTTCATTATACGATTCCTAGAGTAGGGGTAGTGTGGATCCAATATCTCCATTACGGTTGGTTGTAGGACCTTAATACATAGCCTTCGGGCCCGAAGGGTTTACCGAGTTTTGTTCTTTGCGTCAAGGGGCTTAAAATGAGCTTTGTCTGGTCCTTGTACGAAAATTCGATTTCGCCTATATTAGCCTATTTCCCCCAATCACCCCCCCCCCCCTAGAATTGTTGTTTTGAAAATAAAATACAGCCCATGCTACTCAGTGGCAATGTAGCTTTCCATAGGTGAAGTAATTCTTAAAATCGGTTCCGTAGTTTTTGAGTCTATCCGTGGCAAACAAATATACAATTTTTTCCTGTTTATTATATTAGTATAGAAATATAGATTACATCCCTACACATACGGTTGCCCTCAGGAAGGGCATCCAGCCGTAAACCAGGGTCAAATCCTCATGTGCGACACAGTTCGTACCCGCAACCTGACAGGTGTGGGTAAAGCGATAGAAGAAGAAGATACTCATTTTTAAAAATTCACCCGCTTTTTTATTCTTTTCACCCCCTTAAGTGGATTTTCCAAAAATATATTTTTAAAGAGATTCCAAGTACCAATTTTAAACTCTGTAACACCTTCATTTTTTTGAGATATATGTTTCCTCATATAAATATTTCAACTCCTTCGTCACTTCTTTTCACACCCCTGGATTTCCTGAAAAGGAATATTTGCGTTCTTTTATTTTTAAAGGGGATTCCAAATATTTCCGAATTTTCATGTCTGTAACATGTTAAGGTTTCGTGATTTATTATAGATAATTTCGCTGCTGTAGAATCCTGGAGCTGACGTTGCCATGGTTACGGCAGTTCATTACTTTATCCAGTTTCTAGAGCAGGGGTAGTGTGGTGCCAATATCTCCGTAACGGTTGGTTTTAGAGCCTTTAAACATGGTTTTTGGGCCCGTAGGGCTTACCGAGTTTTGTTCTTTGCGTCAAGAGGATTAAATTGAGCTTTTTGTCTCGTCCTTATACGACAAATTCGGTATTTTGCCTATATTAGCCTATTATTTTATAACCCCCCCGTGCCCCCAACTCGAATTGTTTTAAAAATAAAATACAGTCCATGTTACTCACTCGCAATGTAGCTTTCTATAGGTGAAGTAATTTTAAAATAGGGTCAGTAGTTTTTGAGCCTAATCGTTACAAACAAACACATTTTTCCTCTTTATAATATTAGTATAGACTGGTGTATACAACTTTACAATTACTTCCGGTTGAGTAAATAACTTGGAGTTTCTAATAATAAAACCAAGAATCTTGTTAGCCAAACTCAACACTTTCCAATAGGGCTTTTAAAAGTTAATATGCTATCGAAAATAATTCCCAAATCTTGAATAGACGTTACATTTCCAAGTGTTGTTTGACCAATACAGTAAGCTGGATTTATACCAGTACTGTATACTTTCTTTGGTAAATACCTCTTTATATTTCTTAACATCACGAATATGTTATTCCTATCACACCATACTATAATATCAATCTATTAATATCTTGTTGCAAATTATTCTCGTCACTGCAATTATATATGGTCTTACACAACTTTACGTCGTCAGTAAACAACAAACAATCAGAGTAACGAAATATATCAGGCAAATCATTAACCACAATGACAAATAGAAGACTGAACCCTTGTGGCACACCAAAATAACTAAGAAAGTTATATGAAATTTCACTTTTGGAAACTTTCATTGTGTTTTAAATAGTAACATAATAATTGAAATAAGAATTTAGACATTCAAACGTGATGCAACTTTATCAAAATAATTTTGTGGTCAACCTCATCAAAGGCCATTTCTAGATCAATGTATGTTACATCAGTTCCTCTATTTTTGTCTAATGCTATGAGTAAACATAAGCAAGTTTGTAATGACAGATCTGCTGGTTAAAAGGCCATGCTGATCTTAATATGGTAGAAAATCCTAGAATACAGCATGTGCTCTTATATATTTGATATAGCATCAAATATGAAACAGGACGGTAGTTCGCTATCTTCTCTGAGTTGACTCTCTTTATGACTGGAGTACTTTTTGCCACTTTCCAATTTTCCAGAAGTGTGAAAGTTTCGAAGGAAAGATCGAAAATGACAAGAAGACAGCTATCATTCAGGACTAAGATGATCTTCTCTTGGTCTAACGACAATTTCAAGGGATTCTTGAAATCTTATAGTTATTTCTGAAAAAGGTTTATTTCTGTGTAGTAAATCTACTTTCCGCTTCTCGTGAAATCCTTAAAGCTAACTAACTGTGATGTAATCCCATAACTTCGAACCAAATGGATAGGTACCTAACAACTTTGCTAGTAAATACTGTAATTCTACAACCTGGAGCTCAATTACTGAAGACCTAACCAGCTGCGCTAGGATAAAATTCCACCACCGGGAACCCAATTGGAGAACTCATTAAACTGCAGTAGAGGTATATAATCTTACAACACTGAATCCAGTATCCAATTACATAACCAACTCTACTGTCACACAACTCTACCACCTGCAGCACAGTTTGCGGACACCTAACCATCTACAGTAGGATGTAACTTTATCATTGGAAACCAACTGGTGGAGAACAAAGTAACTGTACAAGGATATAATTCCACAACATTGAACCCAATTACTAAACACCTAATCAAGTGCATTAGGATAGCACCTGGAACCCTGTTGGCAGATACCTAGCATACTGCACTTGATGTAATTACACCACCTGAAACCCAGTTGATTGACGCGTAGTGAACTGTGTTGTATGGGGTGAATTCAAACTACTTTTGACAGATACGCATAAATTGACGTACATTTCTCTGTCTTCAGGGTATATTACTAATTGGATATGTGCATGACACCATTATTTTGATGATAAAAAATACAGTTCAGGTACACTTTGTGAGTTATGATGAAAGTGACCTCTAAACCGTGAAGTGTTAGGTGATTGGTTTCAATGTTGTGGGATTATGTCCAAGTGCAGCTGACATCCGATTGGGTTCCAGGTAGTGGCATTATATCCCAATGAAGTTGATTAAGTGTTCAGCAAATTGGGTTCAATGTTAACAACAACTGCCTTTACGTCGCACCTATACAGGTGGGTTTCATGGCGACGATGGGATAGATAAGTGCTAGGAGAGGGAAGGAAGTGGCCGTGGCCATAATTAAGGTACAACCAGAGTATTTGCCTGGTGTGAAAATGGGATGCCACGGAAAGCCGTATTCAGGGGGCGGACAGTGGAGTTCAAACCCACTATCTCCCGAATTCAACCACACAGCCGCGCGCCCTTAACCGCACGGCCAACTCTCTCGAGAGTACGTTCATTGGTATGGGATTATATCGTAGTACAGAAGGTTAAGCTTTCATCGATTGGCTTCAGTGTTGTGGTATAATATCATAACAGAGTTGGTTAGCTGTCAATCAATTAGGTTCAGTTGGTGGAGTCATAAATATCCTAGTGCAGTTGGTTAGATGTTCAGTTACTGGATTCAATGATTTGTGGTTATATTATGGTACAACTATTTAGGTGTCCAACAATTAACTTCCAGGTGGTTGAGTTACTAGCTGTAGTACAAATTGCGCAAAGAATATATTCCTCGGCGACTTAAACAAGAGTAAGATAATAAGTTGATTACAGTCGAATACAGTTGCTGTACTAATATGAGTCAAGTTGAATATTAAAAAAAAAATACTCTTATTACTGTCCTGCTAGCGAAGATATAGTAAAATATGTTCAGTAGAATGTATACCCAAGAAAAGATGAACAATAGACAGGCCGTCTACAAGCAGGAGTAGAGGAAACTGACAACTCTGATGATTCTCAATAATTTAAGTACATATAAGTAACCGTAAACAATAAAATAGTGATCATCTTCGTCACAATATTCTTCTAATATTACGGATTGATAGCCTTGATGACCTTCCTTCACCGTTGTCGGTTCACTGTATCTTCCGGTTTCAGTACTTTTTTCATAAGATCTTTCTCAAATATGCCTCTCCATATCATCCTCTGTCATCCTCTAGATCTCCTCGCTGTAAGTCGTAAACTTGAGGCTTGGTAATACACTCCTTCACGTCTCTTTGCATTTCATGGCCGTGCCTTCTTAATCTTGCTTTAGATGATGGTTACCCATTTTTACTACCTCTTAAAACATTAATCACCACCACCACCAATTAATCTTGATTCTCTTATAATTTCACTAATCATTGTCACCCCAGCTCTCTTACTTATCTCTTCATTCCTTCATCGAACATTCAAATAGATACATGAGATCGACCTTAGCATCCTCATCTCTGTACTCTATGTAATAAGTATTATATCTTATCTACTAATACGAAAATTGTTCATTACTTTCATTATATTAATATAATTTAGCACACTCTTTCATCTTCTCTTCCTTATATCTCTTCATACGCTCGCTGAAATACTTTTTGCATTCTTCTGTCCATCCTGTTTCCTTTCATTTAGATTCTCAAACAAATTCATGTTTGCTTATTAGGGTCTTGAATTTTATTCTACAGTAACTTGGTTTCTCCGTTAATACCAATTTCTGGTAGGTACTTCTTTATATCTACTATCCACTTGTGATGGATTCTCATGGACAGTGATAGACTGTTTGTTAGTCTATTTTTATCCGTTCCATATACGTTACCATAAAAATTAACCGCATTTTTATGACTATATCAGTGACTTTTTCTGAGATTTGATGGATTTCTAGCGGGTTAATTCCCATCCACCTTCAGTTCTCACGTTTTGGTTCTAGAAATTTTTGGAGCATTTTTAGACACCTTTCTTAATTGTGATCTGCTGCCAATTATCAAAATTTCAGAAGTGTAGAGTGCATCTAGCTTGACGACTGTATTTTTGGGTCGAAATTACCTTTTCGTGACATAGATTTTTATTTCATCTGTTCCAGGTGATTTTGTGTGTATTGTGTAATTTCGCTAATCTTTCTTTACTTTCTTACTGGTTTTTAATAGCTGGTTGAATAACCCCACATAGATCCTTGAATTTATCTACGTACTTATGCGATTTTCCGAATTTATTGCTTATAGGTTCGTTGCTGAAACTTGATTTACTGTAGTTCCTTCCGTATACAGTGTCTTTTCATATAAAACTGAGTACAGTTCCGCTGCTTCGTTCTATAATTATATTTATTTTTATTAAAATTAAGTACACTCTACAAAAGTTATTTAACGTTTTCCTGGAACCTGATTGTTACTTCACAGAAAACTATTATTTCACTAAAAAATTCTATCTCATGCACTTCTCTAAGTGTGTAATGAGAACGCATCTAATCCTTCATCTCTTCCGCAGTGAACTGCCATTTTGTCGCAGATATTTCTACCTGTAGATCTATATCACTTAGATTATTAAAGTTCCTTAACCAGTTAGGGTTTTCAAGGAATCCCACGGAATAAACGCTCTCATGGAATAAATAATTTCAAATGCATAGGTGGTGTATACGTTTAGACCAATATAATAAAATTCCTTTCACTTATTACGCGGACAATATTGCAGGGAACCGGAAGAGTCACTTAAGAAACTAGACGAGAGACCTTAACAATTGTTAAACAAGCTTAACTAGTCAAGTGGTGTACCTCATATTCTAAGAAAATGAGTTTTATGAGAACTAGAAAGCTAAAAATAAAAACCCAGGGATTTGGCCCTGCGCATAGGATTGCATAGCTGTGAATTTGCATTCTGGGTATGGGGCTTCCGAATCCCAATGTCGGCAAACCTGAAGATGGTTTTCCTTGGTTTCTCATTTTGACACCAGTCATCAACTGGTGTAGTACCTTTAATTAAGGCCAAGCCCGCTTCCTTCCCAATTCTAGCTCTTTACCATCCTTTTGACACCTAAAACCTTCAGTGTGTTAGTGCAATGTCACTAGCAAAAACAAACACTATATGAAAAGGAAAGGAAAGCCTAACTTGTTCACAATTTAATTTGCTAGAAGTTACTTCTCTGGATACTATTGTTAAATATTAGCCTTCCTCCATCATATCCACCTATTCACACTTTTCGTCACTATAATATATTTTAAACAATTTTAAGGCGACTGATGCCTACAAGAAATATACTGGTAACAGCTTTTTAAGAACTAATATGCATGTGTATAAGTTTGTATTTAGTGTTATAATCATCATAAAATATCAATGGCATTATGATAAAACATTGATGAAGTTTCTATTAATATAAGGACAGTACACGAACTAAACAATTTTGTTCTGATACGAATGTTCGATGCTAATAATAATAATAATAATAATAATAATAATAATAATAATAATAATAATAATAATAATAATAATAATAATAATGGATGTAGAGTACTCAGAACGAAGGCTGGTGGAATCTTCAATAACTTCGCCATTAGCTGTCATAAATGATCTAGGAGTCACTGAATGGGCGTACAAGGGAAATTAGAAGTAAGGTAGTCCACGTTGCTTACCAGGCCAAGACGTGTGATGCTGCTATGTATGTCTGTTCAGTCCGAAGAAAATCACGCCTCAAGTGATCATATAAGCGACCTCTTTCGTACCATTCGTAACAGGCACTGGCTGTATAAAGAATGACATTTCTAGTATCGGTCATATCTCAGTCGGTTTTGTGTTGTCGAAACCAAAACTAAGACTAAGACAGATCAAAGAAAGTAACAAATTTGTTCTATCCCATACCAGAGAATGTAGTGTGCTGTAAACGACATATCTCTCCAGCAAAGACGGGTTTCACCGTAGTGTATATACACATTTGGCGCTGTCACAAATAATTTCACCGAGCCCATTAGCTGCAGTCGCTTAAGTGCGGCCAGTATCCGGTAATCGGGAGATAGTGGGTTCGAACCCCACTGTCGGCAGCCCCGAAGATAGTTTTCCGTGGTGTCCCATTTTCACACCAGGCAAATGCTGGGGCTGTGCCTTGATTAAGGCCACGGCCGTTTCCTTCCCATACCTAGGCCTTTCCCATCCCATCGTCGCCATAAGACATATCTGTGTCGGTTAAGACGTTGGCTGCCGCGTGGCGGATGAATTAGTATCTACTCACAAGCCATAGCTAAATGCACCTTACACTTAAATCTCCGTCTTAGTTTTAGTTGTGACAGTACGGATGCTGTTAAAGTATGGATGGTGGTAGGTAATGACGTACAGATCACGGTCTAGGGTCAGTCTTTCCGCAATAATAATTTTTTGTCTCAATATTGAAAGCAGCGGAATATTACCTCACTCCTCATTATGTTTGTTTCCCTATAATCGAATTGCGTTAAATAATGTTCAGAGAAGATCCTGACAACTTCCAAAGTTTTTATGTGGATACTATGGATAACCTAGTTGTGTTCTCTGATTGTAATTTTCCGCTTTTTTTGTCCCACATAATGTAAACAGTATATATAAAATATGCATACATCTCTACTGTTGTATGTAATGCAGTAATTATTCAATGAAAACGGAGTCTGTTACGTTTGACTTCGATTGTAATATTACATTCATTATCTTGTGCTAGCCAGCAACACTGAAGTTTTGTGTCTAGTTCTTGTGGTCTTTCTAAATTTGTAACGAAGTAAATGTTTCGTCAAGTTATCATCGCAGGTCACCTTCCACCTGAATAATTCTATTTAAACTATCACACATTCTGTTATTGAAATGAATGTACCTGAAACAAAAGGGGAATAATAATTTCTGTCTCAGTACTGAAAGCAGTAGAATATTACCTCACTCGTCATTATTTGTGTACTGTTTCCATACAATCGAATTAAACTCGATAATGCACAGCGAGGTTTTTATGTGGATATTGTAGATAACCTAGTCGCGTTCTGAATTTAACTGTCCCTTACGTGGAAGTATCTAAACTGTGTAATTCATTGCATTCTTCACATTAAGCATTGCATTCGGTGTGTATTTCTATAATTTAATACACTATTAGTAGTGGAATTATTTTTATTGTGAATATTTTAATTGAGCCAAAGCGTGTCATGTTTATCAAAAAATAAAAATAATATAAAAATGAGTACAAATTACTTTTCTAAGAAGTGGAAAAAGAAAAATCACCCATTTCGTTCCTAAAATATCTCCTTCAGATGAAGACACTGAATTCTCAAAAATATTTAGATTACGCACTGTCAAATAATATGCAGTATAGTTGCCAAACCGAATAGGCTACATCGACTGGAGATATGAAATTCATATTTCAGCATGGGTTCTGAGTGAAAGTTTTCACAAGGTACTTTCACACAAAATCTTGTAATGATACGATAAGGAAAAATCAAATTGCAGTTCTACTAAGTCCTATCAGCGAAAATAAGGTATTTAAATCTTCATAATTATCAGTTAATAACCATCAGTCCCTCTAATCTGAATTTTGTGTTGGCATCCAGATAATAGTTTCCCTATAATTTGTATCAAGTTATAGGAATATTCTTTTCCCATTCATGACACCAGATTAAATTATAAGCAGTAGGAGAATAGGAAAAAGGAGAAGAAAAATGTGTATTGACAATCACCAGTTCCTAATTCCTCTTCCCATAAAAAATATTTTACCTGATTTGTCGTCTTCAATTCCAACTATGTGTTCTTATCATGACCTGTCTTGTTTCCGTAAACTTCGTTCAGGTTTTTTCGTCTACCAACATAATTCCACGCCTTTTGTCCGCTGACAGCTCAGAAGTAATTGGTTAGCCGAACAACTCGTCTCCTTGCTCACAAATCTTCCCAGTCCTAATTTATTTTCGTAATATCACAATTTTGTAGAAAATCACCCAGAACGAATCTTTCTGCTTACCTTTAGATCTTTTCTCTTCTCGAATGAAGTAATCCATGTGAGGGTCCTCTACGTTGGAATCGCACCCTAATTAGAATCTTACCAGTGACCTATCCAATTATCTCCTTCATATTGTTACTACACCTACTTTATAACCGTATGAAGAGACCTGAAAACTGTATTTACAATCCCACAATTATCAGCGCTGGGCAACAAATTAGGATCTAAACAATGAGGGCTAAACAAATCAGCGAGGGCTTGCGGTAGAAAAAATATAGCTAATCCCATTTCCTCAAACGCTGTATACAGAAAATCTTAATTGCCTGAATTTGACTTTTAATAATGCCTTGTACGGATGTGGCTACCATGCAGTATGAAAATTAAATTGTCTATATGCCGGGTTGAGTAGCTCAGACGCTTGAGGCGCTGGCCTTTTCCTCCCAACTTGACAGGTTCGATCCTGACTCAGTCTGGTGGTATTTGAAGGTGCTCAAATAAGTCTGCCTCGTGTCAGCAGATTTACTGGCACGTAAAAGAACTCCTACGGGACTAAATTCCGGTGCCTCAGCATCTCCAAAAACCGTAAAAGTAGTTAGAGATACGAAACCAATAGCATTATTATCATTATTGTTGTTATTATTGTTATTATTATTATTATTATTATTATTATTATTATTATTAAAACGTGTATTAATTAAATAATATTTCATTAGCCGTGCATCCAACCATTATGAAATAAAACCGAATCATTACACAGTTGGAGAATAATTACTCAGTAAATCGTAACAAAATCGCCTCTCCATCACCTCAAACTACTAGTTCTTTATATAAATTAATATTATTTGTTGGACTATTTTTCAGATAAAACTCAAACCTACCACTGTAAAGAGTTAATTTCAATCGACTGTGCTTACATACGCATTACGGTTGCATGGTCTGTTCCTATAAGTTAAGAAGGACAAAACCCTATAAGGATTACTGTCTTCACGGTGTCGAAGAAAGCGGCCTCACTCCGCAACCCAGCTCTAGGTCCAGTACCTTTGACCGATGGAATAAACCTGATATTCATGTTTAGTGCAGATTATGCGAATCGTAAGGCTATATGCCACTTCCGAAGTCGAAGAACAATTTCTAAGTTTGCCATCTTCCTGACGGAGAATCAAACCCACGTTCTTCCAAGCGAACAGAACGCGACCTTGCCACCTTTGTCGTACGCGGTACAAGAAGCGTTTGTTGAATGCCTTCTTGCTGAGCGATTATCTCCAACGAGAGTCACAGGAAGAAATACGAATGATGCATAGTCAAACATACAAAAATTTAGTTTTATTCTATATTACTCTTAATATGCTAATAAAAGTCGTAGTATTTCTCAGTGGAAAATTCCTTCAAACCCTGGTAAAATATTACAAGGAAAGTTTTCCTGGTATAAAAAATTTAGTTCTGGAACGAATATTTAAAACCGGGTGTATGACAATGCTCTCCCCTAACCATTATTTTCCTTAAGGGCAGAAGTACGTGAGCGCCCACTGAAATAGTGCTGAAGCTTATCATAACATTTCTCACAATATCTATTACAACATGAAAGATAGAAATGCACCAATTTTACCATGTCAAGTAAAAGCCCTTCTGATTCTAACGGATTGCAATTTATAGTATTTACACTTCTAGTTTCTTGTAAGGATTTTTGTTAATGTGAGAAATTTTTCAAGGTCTTATTGAAACATGCCGTCATGTTGGTACACATTCCTCCTAAACTATTCTACCTAGAGATATGAAATTTTGCACACTCATGTACGACTGTACTGCAATACTAAAACTCTATAACTTTTAATGTTGCTTCTAAATTGTGCTTTTATAAACCTTTTTTGTTGCTAAAAGTTACAATGTTTTAAAATTAAATTTTAATTTATAACTGAAGTCATAAATACTTATCAAATGTTAAAATTATAGAGTTTCAAGACTTTCATGCATCTACGAATGTGTGGTGATAATTCGGAAGGAGTGGTACCAATACTACGGGTCATGCCTCTCATCCATTTACGGATATACAGTCCATTAGAACAATTGTCATTGTATTAATTTTCATATGACTATGTTTATAGGAAAACGAACCTTACATACATTATATGTACGGTCTTCATATTCAGACAACACACCACACTACCCCAACCACCACAGAAACACGGAATAGTGATTACATCCCCCATAGAAAGTTGGCGTCAGGAAGGTCATCCTTCCGTAAAACAGAGCCAAATCCATACATGTGTGACGCAGTTCGTGTACGCGACCGCACAAGGTGTGGGAGAAGCGGTAGAAAAGAAAAGGAAGACATACTTATATGTACCTAGGAGTGAGTCAGCAGGCCTACGGTGCTATGTATGTAAGGCTAATTTTTCAGTACACATAAGCATATGAAAATGAACACAAGCCTAATGGTTCCGATGAACTGCATATCCGTACGTGGCAGAGAGGCGTGACCAGTCATAAGGAACATAATGATTGGGAAGTGCATTGTCAGACACCCGGTTTTTGCGCTCGTTACAGAATTATGCCTAAACGGAGATTCTTGTGTTTTGACCCACACAGGGCGGAATTAATATTCTCGTCGTAGGTCATTATGAAGGAAGTAGGGAAGAACTGGAAAATACGCAAGTATTCCGTAAGATTCCAACTGGTAATATTTCAGGGATTCATTAATAAACTTTCTTCCTGAGCATCTGAGAGCATTAAAAGTTATCCACAATAAAACGTTTGTCACAGTCACATTGTTTACATCCCTCCTGGAAAACAAAAGACGAAAACCAGAAGGATAATGATTAATTGTACCAGTTTGATAACAAAAAGGACAGGATAATTTTGTAGTGAACACAGTAGATAAACAACATCTCAGAAGATTCTGCGAAAATGAATCGAGATTAGGTCAGTTCAGCGCACAGAATTTCAGCACGAGTAAATAGTGATAATAAGGAAGGTTACTGGTGCAATATTTGTTTTTCAGATAACTTATATATATCTAATCTGTCGTGGAATGAGTTATGTGTTTGTGTTCGTTTGCTATCCTTCAGATGAGCTAAGTGGTCAGTATGCTTTCGTAAGAAAATCCTCACAACACGTCTGCAGCTTGCTGGTGTTTACCTGGAACGAGCGACACTTCCATTTCATTTATATACATCTCATATTTTTCGCTTAGCACCCACGCACCGTCGCTATAATTTACAGAGCAGCTACATGCATACAGGTTCGAATACATGTATGTTGACTGTCACGAGCATTACTACTTGGCTCAACTCCAGACAAGGCCGATAACTCAAACAATCAATTCATATGTTCGATCCGCACACTGAAGTACTCAACAAAAATCGTCACCAATTCAGCTACTCTCCAAGAGACCTCACGACACTACACTCCAACAATACTGCGACGTACCCAATGACAACGACGATAACAACAATAACAACGCCAACAACTGTTCCGAACACTTCACCACAACAACACCTTCTCAACTCTCACAGCTTTGACCTAAAACCACCTCACTCCGGCACAAACAGCACCATCACAACACTGTCTCAATATTCACAAGTCCAACAACACAACTGTTTGCGGCATGCCCGCTTTTATATCCCTGGTGATAAAGCGCAGGAATGTTCGGGATGCGTCCGGAGTACGAACATTCTACCTTCAAATTCCAGGAAGTTCACGGAGACACGTGGAAAAAAAGCATAATAGTGAAGCGGCCGTCACTTGCCCACAGGCTGACTGAGAAGACTCCTTCCTGACTACTGAAGGGATCTTCCAGAGGGATGGAAGTTACGTGAGTACATAACAGTATAAATGTTACTGAATGGAGGTGCAAAAAAAAAAATCAATCAGATTAACTTGTAAACAGTAGCTGAAAGGGAGTAGTTCTCTAATAAATTGTATAGTGTCAATCACCCTAGACATGCATAGTCGAATGTAGTAGTGAATGGTGTGAACAACCATGCCTCCAATGCGTCAAACAGGGCGAGAATCGTCGTATTTTGCAGTATAATATTTTTAAGGTATTTATGACAAATATAGTGGCATGAACATGGCCAAGCCAAGTCGGTTGTAGGTAGGCTATGTTTCATTCTTCATTCATTCTTTGCGTGGCGATGAAGAGTTTTGTGCCATGGTGGTCCCGCCCGTATGAATCAACTTGAATTCTGAGGAGATGCAATGCGTAGAGTAGATTAACCAAGAAGATTTACCGGCTGGGTGGTTCCGGATTAAAGAAGGAGTAGATGATCAAGGTGATGATGGTTTAACTTGGAGTTCAGTTCTGGTTACGAGGCGTGGAAGCCGGAGTGTCTACAAGGCACTCCACACATCGATAGATTACTGTGAATTGAACCATTCAAAATAGAAATGAATGTCCGTACTGAAATATAGAGTGAAATATCATAAAATTATGACTTCTTATTAGTCGGTCACTTCGTCTTTCGAATCGTGTATAATATGATGAACGTCTTGCACACTTTATTGTACGAGAAGACTCTTATAAAATAATCGTCATCCTCAATGTATTCTGTCTTATGGCAGATCTTGTCATGGGATGAACCTCTTCCACTTTTGCCTGTCCTGCGCCAAGTTTTTCATGTCCGAATATTTATTTCCTTTGATATTTTCCAACATTTTATATAATATCCTTCCTCTTCTCGAACACCTTTCACCATTCCTTCTATTCCTTCTTTCAGTAAACAGTCCCTCCTCAAACAATGTCCGATCCAGTTCATTCTTCTCCTGCCAATGATTTGCAACATACTTCATTCTTCACCAACTCTTCGTAATACTTCCTCACTCCTTACGCGGTCTTCCCATATCACTTGTTCTATTCTCCTCCATGCCCACATCTCTATTCCTCCAATCTTCTCTCATCTTCCTTTCGCTATGCCCAAGTCTCTGCGCTACACAGCGCTATGCTCAAAATATAACACTTGGTCAGTCTTTTCCTCAAATCTTTGTTTAATGGTCCACGAAGTAATTTATATTTTCTCTTAAAGCCTTCTTTTACTATGGCAATTCTTTTCTTAATTTCTTTCGTGCAGTACATATCATCCCTGATCATACTTCCCAAATACTTATTGACTTGCTCTATTTCTTCTCCTCCTATACTAATACGACAACTTCTACTTCTACGTCTTCCTCCAATGATCATACCTTTGATCTTCTTATTAATTCTCATTCCATATTCTTCTCGTCTAACATTTGTATCGTTTCATGTTCGCTTTCTCCCATCACACCCACGTCGTCTGCAAATCTTATACATTCTACTCTCCTACCTACAACACAAACTCCAATTTTGCCATTAAAATTTTCATTGATTATTTCTTCGAGGTAGACGTCGAAAAGTGTCGGTGATAAAGAGCAGCACTGTCTTACACCTCTTGCTAATTCAATTCTTTCACTCATCTCATCTCCTATTCTCACTCTTGCTCTCTGGTATAAATAAAATTCTTTATTAGCCTTCTATCCTTCCAATATCAACTTCATGTTTCTTCAGGATTGTCATCAATTTGTCCCATCTGACGCAGTCAAAAGCCTTCTCAAGATCAATAAATACAGCACAAACCTTGCTGTTTTTCTGTATGTACCTCTCTCCTGTTACCTCAGTAGCCCAATGGCATCTCTTGTTCCAACTGCTCGCCTGAAACCAAACTGTTCTTCACCTATAGAGATAGTCAGTTTTCCATATATCCTGCTGTTGAACGTCTGCAGGACGGTGAATTGGAATAATTATTCTCCAGTCATGAGTGATTTTAACTGGTCGTGTACATTCAGTAATATCCTTAACACAGGGCTCATTTACGTCATGATATGAATATAAACAGTTCTCCCCTAGGGTATAATTTACTCAACTGACTGTTTTTTCTGCGTATCAAGAGGAAGCACGTAGGGAGTTAATGACAAGGACTGTGCACAGTCCGTGAAAAGAGAAGAGGAGGGTGTGTTCATTCTCGGGTCATTACGTGGACGGCATGTGGCGGTCGTTGACAGAGAGCTCAGTCTGTGATAGATGAGCTCCAGCAGGATTAGTGTCCTGTCGCTGCCAAACCACCGTGTACTGCCACTAATGTGTATCAACGAATTGAAACTTCATACAACTGACCAGGCTTTTATGGGAATTTGGAAATCATGCTCATTATGTAAACATAGTTCTGCTTATCGTAATGTCTTATATATATTATGTATGTGAGAGAGAGAGAGAGAGAGAATCTCGTAGTTCACCCCAGAAGACTTCCGTTATCCCAAACCAGTGCTGCCAATTCATGGCCTGCGCTTTACAAAGACGCTAGGCCAGCACAATGAAATGCTCAGTCGTTAACCCGACGTTGCCGTTGCTCACAACTACGAGTTCTTAGGTTCTTCTTCTTCTGCCATCTCCACGTATAAAGTTAGCGATCATCACTTAGCCTTCTTTATTCTTCTTTTACTCTACATCCCTCGATCCCAAAACACCAAAATATCTCATTGATCTCTCTCGAACACTCTCCTCGTGACATAACTTTTATCCCGTCCCAAAATGTGTCCATACCACTGCACAGTATTTCCTGCAATCTGTTCGATATTTCAGTTACCTTTACACATCCTATGATTACTTCAATCCTTATTTGCTTAATCCTCCTAGCCTCACATATACTCCTTAACATCTTCGTCTCTTCTACATCCTCATTGCTCATGTGTCCGCCTCGTGTATCAATTGAAGTCTAACCACTGTTCCATTGGCATTCCCTTGAGGGTAGTGTTCTGTCCTTGTCACAGATCCCACTCGATAAATTTTCCTCTTCATCCCAGATACCTATATTTTGTGGGTTATTACATGATTGCGATCTCCAAGGAGTATGTTTTTTAAGTTTTTGTTTGCGTTTCGCGTATCAGAGTTCCCATACGGTGAATATCGAAACCCTTTTGAAGAGTGATTGAAGGATGATCTTGTACACCCTCGTCCACGTTTCTTGACTATCTCGGCTCCATGATCAGTGTTGTCAAGCTGTATTTAGCATAAGAAAATATGACCGCAATATGCACTTGCACAGAAGCAGTAACGATCCTTCAGTGTTCAGCTGAGACCCGTGCATAAAGAGGTATTAAGAACAACTTGTAGTCTTAAAACTCCTGTTCCATTTCACTTCAGATTTATCGAGTCAGTGTTACTTAACCCATTGTTGTGTTATGTAAAAGCCTTATATGTTACAAAAGTCTACACACTCTTCGTATTTTTATGTAGTCTTCTCATCCATCTGTGTAGTGGTGCCTCTTAAAATAGGCTTATAAGTAGGAATTTTACGTTTATTCCCTGTTGGAATCCTTGGTGTTTGCTTAAGTTAATCTGATATTTACGTTTTGGTAAGTAACGCGTCTTGGTAAAGGCACTCAGTCACGCAAGTCGCTATCATGGGATGGAAATAAGTTAATCAACAAACATTAGAAGTATGTCATTCTTGTATTCAAATACTAACGTGTGTAAGTATTTACTGTATACAAATTCTTTGGATGTTAAATATGTGTAATTGCATGGAGCAAGACATCGGCCGAGGACCAACCGTAGTAGGACTGAAGCCGGCAAAAGTGGTGGAATTTTGGTAGGAAAATATCTAATCAAATGAAATATATCTCGTAATATTAGGAGGTTCATCGCACCTATCTAATGACAGCGAACGATAACACAATACTTTAAATTTAATTATCGACATGAAAGCACTGTGAATTACATTTAATACAGCGAAATAGTGTGTAACATTATGTGTACATGTGGGTTTACTTTTTTAATAATATACTTTTAAGCCAATTTTTGTTTAAATAGGAAGATTATCTCTGGTATGTTATCCCTTATATATTTTAATTATTTCAGCGACTACTAAGGTAAGATCTTAAGTCGGGATATCGTCAGCCCCTGATCCACACTTGAGGTTTAAATGGAGCTCTTAGTATATAATACTTGCATTTATTGCTTGATGATTTGCAAATGTGTTCCTACAATTACAATTCCATAGCATAAGAAGCATCTGACCAAATAATTAAGAATTGGAGATGCATATTTGTATGGCATGGAGAGGATGTAGGCCCATACATTTCTTGTCTCAATGGATGGTCCACTGCGCTCTTCTGATTAGGTTGTGTGACTTGCATATCAACCAAGGGTGTACTGAGACAATTCAATAGATGTAACAGAACTGTTCTTGGCGTTACTGGGAGAGAAAGTGGAGTGAGAGCGCTGTGGCTGGCATGAATTCATCTGGGCTGAATTCTCCGTTAGGCAGTCTAGAATCTAGAAATGACGTTTCCATTTCTAGTAATTCACACGGTCATGGAAATCACTCGTCCTACGTCATTAATGAGTACCGAGTTTATTCAAAGGGGCAAATGTGGTGGCGAATAGAGCCAATTACTCTATCGTTTCCATCGCCGACGTTGCGGGTAGTGTTCCGATTCTCCGAGTGGATTCATGGCCATCACGGAGGTAACTTATTCTCTTAACTAAGAATATTAAGCACTTAACGTATAATACACATTTACAGAGGACTTGCATGGTCAACAGCGACACAGGGACAACGTACAGCGCATGCGCGTATTCTTCCGTGGTGACAGATAACCATAAAGCAATGTTAAATTTTACTCCGTGGTATGAGGGTAAGCCTGTTTATATATTAGTCTACAAGTTTCACTTATTAATTAGTGAATTTTAAACATTGATAGGACAAATAATAATTGTATCTCTACTTACTATAAAACAAAGTTACCGATCCTGTCTGTCCGTCGGTCTATATGTCTGTGTTTCTGTCTGTAAGGGCTAAACTCAAAACCACTAGATGACCTTTGATGTGGTTTTCACTGTTCTGTTAAGCATTTTTCGAGAAAGGTTTATGTACAAAAACATTCATCTATGACCACAGGAAGCTGTGTGGTAATTATTTCAGTGAAGCAAGTCGAAGAAAACACGGCCGTTCGTGCGCTGACTGAACAAGTTAAAAATATGTCTATGCTATGCGGGTAAGAATTGTTCAGCATAAAACGTTCTACAGAGAGTCTGTAACAGCATATATCTATATTTAACACACAGCCCACTATAAGTGTTTACATGTTACAGTAACGATGTAAGTGAAGCAAGTCACAGAAAAAATGATCATACGTGCCGATAGCCAGTAATAGAATAAAATACTAGCAGTGTTAATAATGATAAACACATTGAAAATATTTGTGCAATATTAACTATAACGTCCCAGCATAATCCCTTAGCTGCTTAGATTTATGATAAGTGAAAATTATTCTAGAAAGAAGTGACGAAGTTCAGATAGTGAAATATTACAAATAAAAATGTCAATGTACATGTTTTTGTCGTTTACTTTCTTAAAATGATACTGTTCTACACATGACGTTTTCATTACATCTGTTTAATTATTTAGTCAACCCCTCAATAATTAGTTGTCACAGCAGATGACTTTCAAAGCACTCTTGTTTGAAATAGCACTACATACTGTGCAGGTGGTAGGACTCTAGGTATGATCTATTCCGCCAACGGCTAGCCACATTTTATGAATATTCACACGTTTAGATAATTATAGAATTGAGTATTTCTTAGTCGGCCAATTATTGTGTGGTTGAGTGTACGTTTCCTTGTTTTATTTCAAGCCTCTAGGATATTCGCAAGCACCTCCATAAGGTTCTGTTTTTCTTTTGAAAACTGTACTTTAAATTGCTCTTCTTAATTCCAGATACGAGTAAACACTTTACACAATATTGTAAACAAAACTGTTTACAATATGTATGTGCATTCCGATAACAGGAATGGGTTCAGTTTTGCACTATACTCTCCTGGATATTTGTTCCATCACATAACGTACCTCAAACGTTTTCGTCAAAAATTATGGTGTCCTAAGTTCATTTACTTAAAAATATGTATGGAATATTTAAAAAGTCACATCTTTAATGGACCTTGCCCTACCACATGACTGACGCCCAACTCGAAGGCTATGTAATGCGTGGTCATCGCGACGAGTCCTGTCGGTCATTATTCTTGGCTTGTAAATAGAGGACGCTATTCAACCGCCATATAGCTATTCAATTGTTCTCACGTAGGCTGAGTGCATCTCGAATACATCCACAGATCCAGGTAAAACACCCCGATGTCGTGGGGAATTGAAGCAAGTACTCCGAGCCAGAGGGAGGCTCTCAACCGCCAGACAGTGGAGCTGGCATAAGATCTGTTGAAGAGACAATAAATTACAAGTGGAAAATAAAGCATGTCAACGAACCATGGTTTTTACCCCAGCGAAAACAAAATTGGTCTCTACAACTAATTTCACGGCTTTCCAGAGTCTTCTTGTTACCATCCAATCTAATCTACCTTTTTTCTATCATGGCAGGAAGATAGCCCGTAAATATCGAGTTTTTCCTCGTTCTTTCAGTGTCCGGGCGTCCAGTATCTCGTACTATTCAACCTTTGTTTTCGTATCTCTCTCCGACATTAGCTTGTTTTAATTCAAGAGAGGTCCGCCTCTGTAGTGTAGTGGTTAGTGTGATTAGCTGCCACCCCCGGAGGCCCGGTTCGATTCCCGGCTCTGCCACGAAATTTGAAAAGTAGTACGAGGTCTGGAACGGGGTCTACTCGGCCTCGGGAGGTCAACTGAGTAGAGTTCGATTCGATTCTCACCTCAGCTATCCTGTAATTGTTTTTCCGTGGGTTCCAAATTCTCCTCCAACAAATGCCGGGATGGTACCTAACTTAAGGCCACGGTCGCTTCCTTTCCTCTTCCTTGTCTATTAAATAGCGATTGGGCTAAGATTTATGTGTTATGTCATAAAGCCTTTTATTTCTTATCATGGACCTGAAAAAGGTTACAACATAATGGTATCTGATAAATATCACTTCACGTAGTCTTAAATATTCATTATAAGCCTTGTTATACACAGTCAGCTGATGCCGTGACCTGCACACATCTCTCGCCTTTCAACAGGTTGGATGAGAAAATTACCCCCTCCCCTCACTAATACTGATTCAGACTAGTTCTGGCACATAATGGCTACTTCTATGCACAAAAAAAGGTAAGTTTCACTTTGAAAAGATCCAGTCACTACTTTGAGCATAGCATGTCTGCTCTAAATTCTCACATTCTTTTACACAGTAAATGACAGTAATTTACACTGACTTCAAATCAAAATCTCTTTACTGGCAAATGAGGTGTTTACCTCGGTGGCAAATGGTACACTAAAATACATTATTGTCAAGCACTAAATATAAAATTAACAAGAGAAGAAAATTTTCCTATAATACAATATTGTATAATTTACGCTAACAATTTTTTCTATTAAACACATAGCTCATCCTTAATAAATTTACATTGTTTACAAAATTCTACTTATAATATCTCCTGTACTACTTACAAATATAGTCATCTGATATACAGTATGTGGAATTACTTCAAATAATACTGTACAACTGGTATAAGATTAAAATTTACATTGCATTTATTTAATTTTTCTTTTCTTTACCCATTCTGGAACTAAGTAGCATAACGACCTGCTGCGTCTTAACCAGAGCCCCTTTTACCACCAATTTTCAGAGTTCCTGAAGGTCCTTCACAGCTACCGTAGCGGTCCCAGAGCCCTCGAAGTCCCCACTGTACTTCACCCCTACAGGCAGTCCCCTACTTTGGCTGTCCAAACTCTTTAGACCAGGGGATGGAATTAATTTATTCACACACATTCTTTATTTACATTAACCTGCACTGGTCGAATGCCCTCTAACATTTCATTTTTTTTCTGTTGCTGTTTATTCTCTTCTTGAATATCTGTACAGATTTTGGAAAAGGATCAAACACTACCCCTGGTAAACTGTTCCACTCCTTCACACCCTTCTCAATGAATGAAAATTTACCCCAATCGCTTCTGCTAAAATTCCTTCTAATTTTATATTTGTGGTCAGTCCTGCCGATATAATTATTTTCCAACTGAAGCCTCTCACGGATATCTCCCCATGCTGCTTCTCCTGTATAGGCTCTATATAAACCTATGAGTCTAGTTTTCTCCCTTCTCTTACTTAAAGTTTCCCACCCTAGTTTCTTTAATATTTCTGACACACTACTCTTTCTCCTGAAATCCCTTGTTACAAATCTTGCTGCTTTCCTCTGCACACTATCTATTTCTTTTATTAGGTATTCTTGGTGAGGATCCCAAACACTGTTTGCATATTCCAATAATGGACGAACCATACTTAAGTAACTTTTCTCTTTTAATTCTTTGTTGCATCCTTTAAGTAGCCTCATTGTGACATGTAACGATCTGTATGCTTTCCCAACAATGTCATCCACATGACCCTTGCAGTGCAAATTACTTTCAAATCTTACACCTAAGTATTTGCACTTGCCATCTTTTGGGATAACTACCCCATCCAAAGTATATTCAAATTCAGTTTTAAAACTCCTGTTTGTAAATGTTGTAACAGTTGATTTGCCTCCATTAACCTTCATGTTATTCTCTTCAACCCATTGTTGGATACTCTCAAGGTCCCTTTGTAATTCTGAACAATCCTCAATGGTATTTATTTCCCTATAAACAATTATGTCATCTGCATACAATCTTATTTTTGATGATATATTGTTCCCTAAATCATTTACGTATATTAATAAAAGTAACGGACCGATTATACTACCCTGTGCAATTCCCTTCCAAACTTTATCTTCCTGCGATACGTTAATTCCTACTTTGACTTTCTGAACCCTTGAATTTAGAAATGTTTTTACCCAACGTGTAACCCTTACGTCGAATCCTATTCCCTCCAATTTCTTTAATAATATTCCATGTTCCACTCTATCAAAGACTTTGGAAAGATCTATGGCTATGCAATCTAACTGGCCTCCTGAATTCAATTGATCTGATATGTCCTGCTGAAATCCCACCAGTTGTGCCTCACAAGAAAATTTCTTTCTAAATCCATACTGGCTCCTCATGAACCATTTTTTATCATCACACACCCTTCTGATGTACTTTGATATTAAACTCTCCAGTATTTTACAAACTATACTGGTCAGGCTGATTGGTCTGTAGTCTCTGGTTTCCTTTTATCACCCTTTCCTTTATAAATTGGTATTATTATAAATTCCTTCCATTCCTTTGGTATTACACTATTATTTATGACATAGTGAAAGAGAAATCTTAAATACACATCCCCTGATATTTTAATATCGCAAAATAACCTGACATTAACATTTGTTAAACAACAAGTCTTTCATTGTGGCATTTTGTATGTGCTTTACCAAATAATTTTTTACCACAGACATTACACTCGCTCATAGTCTATTACTCACGGAAAGTCGTACTCTGTTATGATACACATTACTGTTAGCATAGTGGTTTTAACATATGTCTTCTAATTTAAACACTTGTATGATATTATAATTTTGTAACACCCATTACACTGTGTTAATTATACTTCAAAGAATATATGTTACAAATATGACGCGTATTTATCGCACACTGGCATTTGATCAAAATGATGCAAAATGTTCTTAAAAGTTTCAATAGAGATTAATTATACATAAAATGCCTTATAAGTGATGTACATAGGATGATTAATATTTGCACCAGTTGAGAACGAAATGTAAGTGTGCAAAATTTGTTTCTGATTGTAAATTTCACACGTACTTCTTTAACCAAAAATAATCTATTCTGAAGAGTCAAAAAATTATTAAGCAATTAACATACTTCACAACTGCAATTATGTTTCACTTGGAATGTTCTGGAATGAATTTTCAACTCTTTCTCTACTTGCCGCAGTCCAAAAGAAATGTATCATTGTAATATTTTATTCGCTTAACTTATGGTATATTTGTGCTGGTATTGTAATAAATATCTACGATATGAATCTTCTCAGGTAACAAAATAAAATACGGTAAGATGGACTTACATAGCGGCTGGTTAATTTACGCCATGTGAATATGATGATTTCTAAGTACACCTCATATTGAATGTTTTATGGATTCACCTACGAAATGGTGTTATTCTTCGGCTCTCTATGCATGGTTTTACACCTCCACATTGGTGTAGAGATTTGCTGTTGGTTGATTCGTGGTCCAAAAGTTGAAATCCATGCTTGTTATTGGTGGAAAAATGTTGAATATCTTGAAAAATCTCCATCGTCAAATATGTACACTTTTCACTCCAAAATAATGTGTTTCTTGGTATAATTTTGTACTTCACCCCACAAATGAAAATAATCACTTCTTGGTTGGCTGTACACCCGCACAATTAATATAAAAAGACGATTCATGATACCACGTGCTGGGTGTGGAATTTCGTCGATTTGCACTCGGATTAATGCAAAATTTTGCAGTTGAAATAATAATCACTGGATATTACATAAAATATTTAAAATTCGTCCCTCCGCTGACTATTACTTTACATAAGTCTTAAATGTACTCACATTGCTTCACTGTCCAAACTTTGCACTAATGGAAGTGTCCTTGTGCTCGTACCACCGTCATCTCCTATGTCCCGTATACGATCACAAATTTGCCTCGTGGTAACTTACAAATTCACACTGTTCAACACCGTAATGACAATAACATCGGCGGTGATTATGATGAATATACTAGTAAGATTAGTGATAATAGTGAAAAAAAAATATATTGGTGAGAATGAGGATCCGTTCTGCACTTCTTTCATACCTTCCCACATATCCAGAGACATTATACGGGCAGACATGTTACTCAATAACAGCTTTAGGACCATTCAAATAACGTATCTTGAAGATAATAAACTCCCGAAGCACGTAGTCAGGAAGCATCGTGATGTTACCTTAACATCATGGCTAATTAAGGGTACAATATATATTAAAAATAAGTTGGGCTGTAACAGAGTAGAACTCAACTTTTAAATTATACCTTACCATTCTTTAAGCAATGTTAATTACAAGCAGCTTGTATTCTGAATTTTGAAAGGAGAATTCGTAATTATTCTTGATTTGGTGAATGCTCTGGCCACATTTGGATGACAGATTATCCAATCAGTGCACACGGCTGCCAAACGTCCTGACAATGCTACTGTACTATTCTATTTTTGCTAGTAGTTTTATATCACTGTAAGCCATACAGTTTCTCGTCGACATGACGGTAGTGTAGGGAAAGAGCTGGAAGTGGATAGGTAATAGCCGTAGTTGTGGCACAATCCGGATATTTTCCCAGTGTGGATATTGGGAAGCATGGAATCCCATCTTCAACGAGGAGGAGAATATCAGGTGGGAACAAATGGACTGCATAGGAAACTATGTCATTCTCTCTCTCTCCTAATATTATTTCAAAGAAAGCCTAAAATCAGGCTCACAATGTGGCAGCTGTCGTATTTGTAATTATTCAACGAAGAAAGCCTGTTGATGTCACATTTCGTAGGGAAGCCTCACGTATTTGATCAATGTAACATGGCTATATTTGAAATATTTACAGCTATAAAATAATATACGACGTATTAAAACATTGCAATTTGAGTAGGATAGCCGTTCTTGAAAATATTCAGTGAAACAGTATGTTCATTAAGTAAAACAGTATAAAACTCCTGATAATTAAGCCCTTGACTGAAAATTCCTTCCACCAACTCGGTGAAATTGTCGTCAAAGAAAACATGTTCTCACGTGGACATGCACTTGAATAAAGTGCATTCATCAGGTGATGTTTCTCGTTTGGATTGTTCAACGTTATTAACCACGCCCTTCTTGTTCTAAATTGTGAAATGCGTGGTACTTTCATTGAGAGAGAATGGTTGCCTACTTTCATTGAATGTATGTCTTGCGGATTTTATTTTTAATATCATCTCTAGACAGTATGCCGAAACTAAATAATTTCAACTCTGGCTCAATTTATCTCAGAAATAATAACCGTGTCTAATAGATTTTACGGATCAATTCAAATTTTCTATGTACGTGAAATGTGTAAAGTATGTTAAAGTACAAACTATCAAATACCTGTATCATTAGGTTTCATAACTGTAGTTACCCCGCCACTATGGTGTTTTGGATACACAAAATCACAAGTCTACAGAGTGTATCCGCGATGATGTTACAAAGTTTCAGAGATGATGGAGGACGGCAAATGTGTCACCTTGAGATGAAAATGAAAACCTACAACCTGTTTTCCAGTCATTGACCGGGTCAGGGATGTAATGAATGAAACTTATATAGGCTGTTATTACAATGGGGTCGCCACTTCCAAGGTGATTTATTAATGGGTGATAAATGCTATGAAATGATAATGGAGAGTGTTGCTGGAATGAAAGATGACGGGGAAAACCGGAGTACCCGGAGAAAAACCTGTCCCGCCTCCGCTTTGTCCAGCACAAATCGCATATGGAGTGACCGGGATTTGAACCACGATATCCAGCGGTGAGGGGCCGACGCGCTGCCGTCTGAGCCACGGAGGCTTTCGCTTTGAGATAAGGAACCATATTCCAGAAACGATCGAGTTAAAAGTTACACAATATTCCACTCAGTTGAGCCGTTTACCTGCACAAGTTTCACAAGCTGCTCCTTTTACAACAAATGTTCGAAATGGCGTCTCCCTGCGTCAGTGCACAAATTCTGTCCTCCTCGTCCGAATATCTCTGGTGACGTTGAAAAACGTCGCAGGTAGCGAAAATTCTTGTCTATAAGACAAGATTTTTCACATGGCCCCACAAGAAATAATCAAGTAGGGTAAGATCAGGTGAACGATCGGGCCACAAAACAGGACCTCCTCTTCCGAACCACATTGCAGGAAATGTCTGATCCAGATGTTCACGAATCCTCAGTCCAAAGTGAGGTGGGGCTCAACATCCGGTGACGGAGGGCGAGTGGGATGTGTTCCAGGAACGTGAGTAATACATCTCTGAGCACCACTCTGCACACTGCTGCATTTAGGCGGGGAGAAAGAAGAAACGGGCCTGCTACGTAATCATTGACTACGACTGAAAGTTCATGCTGATGGCTCTTCACAACTGTAGCGTGGGGATTCTCATCGGCACAAATATGACTATTGTGAGTATTTAGCATTCCTTCTCTATTTATTTATTTATCGTATGATGTGCACAGATAGATTATATAAATAAGTATACAATATATACACAATATATACAAGCAGAAGCCTATAGTTCCAAATCAAGTCCATTGATCCATTTTAAGGCCTCCTCAGTTGCGTTGTGTATGTCCTCCAAAGGACCTTGAAATGCTCTCTGTGGACAGTCGGCAATTACGTTGTGGATGGTCTGTGAGGTAGCTCCACAATCACACCCAGAAGACTTCTGCCAGCCCCATTTATAAAGAGTATAGCCGCATCTTCCTTGATTGACTCTTATCCTGTTTAGAGTCCTCCATTGACGTCTGAGTAGATGGAATCCGGGAGGTTGAACATGAGGTAGAGTCACAAGATCTTGATTGGGAACAAAAGACTGCTGCCATTGGTGTAACCAGGCGTTCGTGATGGAGAACCCAGATTCTTCCAGTGTAAGTGCAGTGCGCCAGGGTGGAGATCTAGACTTAAGTCGTGGAGGGGCAGGTTGAGTAATATCCTGGTGAACGGGGAGGTTGGAGTCCTGGTTGGTCTTGTTCCACAGGTTTTTGAAGAGCTTCAGACCTTTTTAAGCAAGGCGGTGGAATATTACTGAGTGTAGGCAGCCAGGCCACGTTTGTAGAGCGAATACAACCAGTTATAATGCGCATTGCTTCATTTAGTTGAGCATCAATCTTCGCAGTATGAGCACTGTTCAGCCAAGTTGAAGCGCAGTATTCGGCAACTGAATAGCAAAGAGCTAGAGCTTAGATCTCAACACTTGGTTGTTTGCGCCCCAGGATGTTCCTTCTCTGATGAAACACGTTTCATCTGTGAAAAGCATATACGCAGAATAGTGAGGACCGACTTCAAGGTGCTTGCAAGACCCATTGGTTGAACACGACTCGAGGTGCGAAATCAGCAGGACTCAAAGCCTGCACTTCCTGTGGATCATAGGGGTGTAGCTGCATTTCACGTAATGGTCGCCAAACAGTCATTTCATTTAATGGGCAACTGCTCGAGTAATGATTACAGGTGAGCAAGCTTTGCATCTTCTAATTCGGGAGTCCGTGTAATTCGTCGTCCTCTTCGATCATTGTACTGTGGGACCAATTAATCGTCGGAACAGTCGTGGAAACATAGTGTGAGCCGGATGTCTACTACGTGGATATTTAATCCTGTACAACCGTTCGGCTTCTCTGCTGCTTTCATTTGCTTGCCTATACACGAACACCATATCTGAAAGTTCCGTAACCGGGTACAACTCCATTTGGATAGGGCTGATCAGTGTACCAATTCAACCCGTACAATTTAACCAAGACAATTTAACAACGGAACGATTTCAGTCTGAGAACACCGATTACAATAAACTTAGTAGAATGATCAACTAAGATATCACACACTAAATGATACTGCTGTAAATTAATATTTTCGTACTTAAAAGTACACATTTATTTCTATAATTTTAGTTGGAACGCGGTGTGCCAAAAGCGTCTATTGCAATGAAACTACAATATGATGGTAAATTAAGGCATAGCAATAACGGTGCACACTTGCCGTTGTTACATGGGTGGTCCACAGTATGATAAATACGTTAATGCAAACAGAAAACCGCCGAATTCTTCGTTTTTGCTCATATAACAGTATTATTCTAATAATGTGCACGTTTACACTTAATTTACCAAGATGCCATACTGCCTAATACCTTAGATTCCATTACAAACGACATAATAGTATTAAAACCCTTTAATACTTTGATATATTGATGTACTGTACGTGATCGAAAACTAAGTGTGTAGGAAGCGAAATTTATCTAATTTTCTGAATAAATACTTTATGTAATTTTAAATTAAACTACCGGTAACGGTATGTTTTCACAGTAGATACGCAAAGAACTTCTACACCATTAGATTACTGCCCCGAGTCACGGAGCTAAATTTCAGCTGTTAATTTAAAACTGAAGTTGATTTTGCAACAATATGATTATTAAATATTGAAAGTATAATATACTCGTTGATCATTAACCCGATTGTCATTAATATATGTATGGTCCAACACAAATAGTTCAATTATTAGAAGAATTAAAATTGTGCGTACCAGTAAAACTGCAAGTAGTATGTCGCAGAGCAAGGCAATAGCCTATAAGTTGTTTGTCTGCCAGTCTAATTTGTAATAGCACGTTTAATGTGGAATCCTGAAGCATAGTTTGTAAGTCAATTCATAATGTTACATTAAATGTTCCTCATTTGTAATTATAAGCAAACTTGCTCATAAATGTTGATGGTGGTAACTTAATTACATGCAAAGTGGAGTTAGTTTAGCTTCCAAGTGTGTTTCTATTTAATGTGTCATTAAAGGGTTAACTCACTCTGAGTGCCAGGTTATCGCGTTCAGTGCATCAGTTTCGATCCGCCAGACCTGTGAGTGCTTCCAGTAATGGCACAATCTCCACCACGCTGCTGCAGCTTCCTCCCTTTAATACTTTACGAAACGATGTTGAGCAAAAAAGCAACAAATCACAGAATGAATCTTCAGATATGAATATTTTATTACTGAACACTAGATGCCCCTCTGGTGGCAAGTAGCGAGATATTCCTTCCCCAGAGTCCGCACATTCACAGAAACGAACATAAGAATTTATCGGGTATAAAATAGTTCAGAGCTTCTATTGAAAATGTACGGAAAGAATAAAGAATCATCGTGAACATGTATTCCATCTAGAAAGTTTAAAAAATTGAGGTCTTGAATGTAACAATAGTATACCGGTATAGGGATAACTATTGCGCTGAAATGTTCTTATGTGGTTGTAGCAGAATCATTTTAATGTAAGTTAAAATGAGATTGGTATTAATTTCATATTATTGAGAAAAAGAACTTAGAATTCGTTTTCCTTAGAATACTGGATTATAGAAATCAAACCTAGTCATCTTGAATTATCATAGCATAAATGTTGATATTTAAGTAATATCACTCTGATATCTTATTTTATCGTTCGTGGGACAGATAATTAAAATTATTTAAAAAATTGTCACTATACAATAACCATCAGCACCATTATTTTGTCACTAAAAAATCATAATTCTGCTGCGTTGAACTAAGCGAATTATTATAGTGTTGAGGAAAATGTCCCGCAATCCATATTTGATACGCGGTTAGAATTTTTGTATGAAAGTTAAATATAAAAAATCGCTTCCCCCTTTCTCGGTCACTTTTACCTACACACTGGAGAAATCTCGCTTACGGCTCGATGCCCCTCCTGACTCTAAACGTACGTGGAGGAATGTATTTACTACTGAACATCACCGTGGTGGTTTGTAGTATGATGAGCTGTATGTGTATGATTAGGCGTGCATTGAGACAAACATATAGTCACTGAGACTTAGCTTTAAAGCACATTAAAATGTGATTCTAAAAGGTACTTTTCTTCTTAAAAGTTACCATATTTGACGTCGTAAAAGAATCGAGTTCTTCTTTTGTAATGGTCATTGTTTTTATTTTACGAACATCCTGGAGATAATACTCAACTCGCGATCACAGAAATTCTTCACCCGGCTGCTCCGGTTCGTGGAGGCAAATACTTACTCTTTATATCTGAAGTCGCTTCTACTGCTCGTTGTCATATAGTGAGGAGTGCAATTGGTGCGTATCGATGAGATTCATTTAAGAAATAAACGAATAGCTAACTATTTAAATTCATTAAATAAATTAGAAAATATAAAATATTAAAGGAAGCTATTAGTAAACTTTCACATAGCAGCATCTTGTGTACTGGATTTCTTTAAAAATATATTTTAGAACACTTTGTTTTTCTCAAGCAATCTTAAATCTGGCTCTGATTGCCTAGTTCAACACCAAAATCTATATATATATATACATAAAGCGGAATGTCTGTCTGTATATCTGGTCTGTTCCTTTTACAAATCCATACCGTTCCACCAATCTGAACCAAATTTTGTACACTTGCCTTTTATGACCATGCGGGAAACCCCAGCTATACAAATGAAGTTGTAGGGGGTCCGCTGTCTATAATTTCGTTTGTTTTTCCAATTTTTCAGATATATATGTTCGTTTTAGGTCCAGTAAAGACCGCACCGGTTGTTTTTTTTTTCTTTTCGTGTCTCTTTGTCTGTTTGTTCCAACATCACAGCGAATCGACTGGATAGATCTCAACCAAACGTCATATTTATAGTATACCCATACCGGGGAAGGTTGTGATATGCAAAAGATTTAAGAATATTTGAAAAGACGTGGTGTTTATAATAAAACCAGAACAGTTTTCCTCCATTTTCTCTTATACTATTGATTTTCTGTAAAATCTGTGGACTCTATGTGAAACGTCTCCTCACATTTTTTAACTTTTTTGATGCTCGTAATTTAGCTTACTCTTCAAATGACGAAGAAAGTAACTTTTTTTTGCGGGTAACTTTATTGAGTGACAGGCAACGTCCCTGACTGCTCGACAGTAGGGAAGTAATGTATTGTCATTATCGTCATCATTCCTTAAACTCGTGGCTGTTCCTTGGGTAGAAAACAAGAGAGACGTCAATAGACCATTCTGCTGGATATTGGCGAAATATCGTTGGAGGTTATAACCGGCCTCGAATAGCTTGATTAAATACACCACAAGTCATATTCTTATCTGTTCACCTAAGAATACCTGCGCCTAAACTTCTCCTCTGTTACCACATTCTTATAACCGTAACTAATACATCATAATTTATTGAGGGACATTTGATTTTCCATAATATCCAATTGGTATTTACATATTTGTCCTATCCTAATTACTCTCTATGTATGCGAGTGTTAATCCCGAAACCTGGACACTCTTTTCTTTGAAGAAAAAATCCAAGATATTCAAATGTATAAATATTGACCCCGGAAAATATCGAAATACGGATGCAAATTTAATGACGGTCCGGACCTTAGTTTCGGTATATTTGGTGGCTAAACGGTAAGTCGTATCACAAAACAGAAAGCACATTTGGAAAGTTCTAAATCTTTGGTCCTATGACCTTTTCGTTTCTCTATCCCTTATACGTTAAATACACCCCGTTATCTCAATTTCCAGTTAATTTTGTCTTTTTACACACATATGTTATCGTTTTACACACTTATAGGAAAGATAGAATCACGACATTCGGCACGCACATTAACACGACCAGTGGCCAAATATTAGTCCAATTTTAATTTTTCTAGCTCACATCAGTATTAAAAATGTAGTACCGGTATGTGAGAACTGTACCTAATTTCACCCTATTCAATGATTCTAACTCAATCTAACCCAGAAATATAGGAGATACTAGAAACTGTCATAGGACCAGCCATGTAGATCACTAAAAGGGGCGCCTGATGGCGAAGTCCGTTTGTAGATATGGCATCAAGTTTCAAAACAGTAACCTTCACATTAAAGGTCTGCACTTCTACACGTGTCGATGCTTGTCTATATAAATAAAGTTATAGGGGGTCCGCTGTCTGTAATTTCGTTTGTTTTAGCAATTTTTTAGATATTAATCCTTTTAAGGTTTAACCGACCCACTCAGTGGTTTTGTTTTTTGTGGCTGTCTGTTTGTTCCACCATCACGGCAAAACGGCTGGATAGATCTCGACCAAACGTCACTTTTAAAGCAAACTCATCCTGGAGCAGGTTTTTATATGTCTATGATTTAAAAATCTTTGAACAGATTGGGGGTTTATAGGAAAACCAGAACAGTTTTCCTCCATTTTCTCTTATACTTTTGATTTTCTGTAAAATCCGTGGACTCTGTGTAAACGCCCCTTCATTTAAACGACTTTTATTATGTTCACAATTTAGCTTACACTTCAGGATATGACGGAGAAAATTACTACTTTCTGTGGGTATCATGCTCTGCTTTGAGTGACCGACAGACAGACAATGAACCGACAGTTTACCATGGAAACGTCTCTGACTGTTTGCCAGCAGGGAAGTGACGTATTGCCATTTTCGTCATCAATCCATAAACTCGTGGTTGTTCCTTGGGTAGAAAGCAAGAGGGACGTCAATCGGCCACATTGCGGGATATTGGCGGAATATCGTTGGAGGTTATAGCTGTCCACGAATAGCCTAAGTAATCGTATGTATGCGATTGCTAATCTCGAAACCTGGACACTCTTTCCTTTGAGGGAAAACTCCGAACTCGTCAAATGTAAAACTTTTGGCCCATGAAAATATCGAAATATGGATGCAATTTTAATGACGGTGCAGACCTTCGTTTCAGTATAATTGGTGGCTAAACGGTAAGTCGTATCACAAAACACTTACCCATCGCCGTTCTATTTGTAGAGATCATCAACTTGGTGCTATGACTTGTTGTCGTGGCTCGATTGTTGATACGTTAGGTAGCGCTTCATTTCTCGAATATAATCAAATCTATAGATCTCGATTGTGACTTGCATTAGATGAAAGGGCCTGTATTTATAATTAAAACTCTCCATCTCTATTGTGAATGGTAGCTGCCAAGTGAGCCTGCCCTTTTAGGAGAAACTCCCGAACTCGATTGTGATTGGCAGTAGGAAATGTGGCCTGACATTATCCTCAAAATTTCCCAGTGCCTACCTTACATCGGAAACAACGTATGGCGTTCTCCTTCTTTGTTTATAGGATAGCGATAAAAGGCATGCAATTTAATATAATACTACTCAATGCCTTTAATTTGTGGAGAAATCCGTATGCCATGTAGAATACCGTAGCGAAGCATGGGTACATTTGCTAGTCTACAATAAATGTTAACATCCCTCTCCATTCCCTAAATTTAGGATTTTGACACATTAACAAAGGCTAATATAGGAGAAATATCCAATCTTTCGTACAAGGACGAGGCAAAACTCATTTTTAGCCTCACGACGTGGAGAAAAAAAACGGTTAGGCCATAAGGGCCTCGAAAACCATGCTTTAAGGGCCTAAAACAAACCATTATGGGGATATTGGCATTACACTACGCTGCTTTAGGAATCGGATGATGAAATGACCAACCGTAACCACGGCAACGTCAGCTCAAGGATTCTGCAGTAAAATACAGGCCTGGTATTCGAAGTAGGCACATGCACAAATGTAGGCAAGGCCAAGGATAGATTCCGCTACACGTAATGACTGTCTGGGAAAAAGCACTGTGCGTGTAAGCTATCCCTATGGATGGAAGTTTGTAGGGAGTGTCATATAAAATAATTGAATATAATGTCGAATCCATAGGTTTTGGTGTCGCTGAAATTAAGGATGACTCTCCGCATGTCGTTTAAATCCGAGATTCAGCCCCAATCGCCATGGGGGAGGAAGGGCGGAGGGAGAAAGGGTGAAACATAAATATCCAAAATAACCATGATTATGGATGAAAGTGTGTATGTTGCAACATAGTACAAATATAGTACACATATGGCTTATTATCTGAAGAAATGACTGTGAGGGCAGGACTTCCCGAGCACCGTGACACTCCGGATGCCGTTTATGACATAAACAGGCCAAGTCGGAATGGAGGTTGAGGAGGGGTAAAAATGAACTTCCAAAATGGACGAGATTATGTACAGTATATATGTATTATATTCCAGGATAGCTGTCAACTAAACTGGTGAATACATGACTTATTATACTGTGTGGTGTAAGACAAACCTAATGGAGAGGATGAAAATGAATGTGATCAAAAACGGCCTATATTCGTGTCGAGTCGATAGTTTCCGTGGTCAGCGAGATGAATAGGGACACTCCGGATGCCTTTAAGTCCAAGTTCAACATCCATCGGCACGATGATTCAAGAAGCGGTGGAAAAGAAAATGTCCAAATTGACCGAGATTATTGATTAAACTCCTTCCCGGCTCGCTCGGCTAATTGGTGAGTGTCCTAGTGAAAGGTACAGTCGCGTTCAACATGTCTATAATGCGACGCGTTGTAACTAATTTTTATTTCAGTGTTTGTTTGAAAGTATCAACTAATTCCCAGACAATCTCTGCTGCAAAAGTAAATAATATCAAAATAATACGTAAAATTATACACATAAAAATATTTCTAAATCTACAAAACAGTTCATAAAATATCAACATCAGAACTAAAGAAACTAAAACTTCACTTCAGAGAGGTAATACAAATCCTAAAAGGCGTGCGAGGGAAAATGACCAAAATGACTGAGATTAATGCGTGTACAGTATATTTCAGAATACCCCTAAACTAAACTTCGTACAAATAGGAATTACTGTACTATCTCAAAGAGGTGCTGGAGGGGAAAGACTCATAGCAATCTTAGGGGAGGGAATAACATACGAGAATAATGGAAAACTACCTGTATTAGCGTCGAATCCATGATTTTCGCGATCTCTGAGATGTATTGTGATACTCTGGATGCCGTTTTAAGTACCATTTTAGCGGTATAGGCATGATGAGAACTGGTGATGAAGAAAATATCCATACCAACCGAAATTACTTCAATTAACGAGAAGCAAAATAAGCTC
Source organism: Anabrus simplex (assembly GCF_040414725.1). Lineage (NCBI taxonomy): Eukaryota > Metazoa > Arthropoda > Insecta > Orthoptera > Tettigoniidae > Anabrus > Anabrus simplex. Next base: position 1,402,855,960 of record NC_090265.1, read on the forward strand.
TAAATAAAATTTGAAATTAAACACATAACAATAATTCGTAAAGTAAAAAATAGTTCTCGAAATATCAGTCAGTGTCATAATAAATATCTCTACAAAAATTTGCTTCAAGCATAATAAAAACGTAATAAAATACCTTAAAGTAAATAATCAATGAAGTTCCCGGACAGCGCTGAGTAATGCAGATATTAGATATATTTACAAAATAATAGGTTGAATAGCATGTGAGACCGTTTTGTTTGCAAACTTTCAACATGGAAGTATCGAATATTCAACAGAAGTAATCCTCCTATTAGGATAAATTACTCATAATATACCAGTCTTGGACCGACAGTAACATTTGAAATTGCAACCAAGTTTGTATAGGAAATTTAACTGAGGAAGACTTGAACTCTACAATCGACTAACATGAAATCTTCATAAAAATTCAAAAGTGTTTCTAACCAGACAAGATTTACTTTTAATCCTGATATAAATTCCGTAGTAATAATATAAGAATGAGTTGTTGTTCACTTAATGGCTAGTGGGAACTGCTCCTTCGAATAGCTGTTGTCCTATACCTAATATTGAATATGAACCTCTGGTTGATAAATTTCACATGTGTATTTATACCTACACCACAACGCTGCTATAAACAAATTAAACAAAAAGACGAACGACCAGTACCTCAAAAGGAACAACAAAAACGCACAGAATACCACCAAACATCCTCTATGGCCCGAGAGAAAAACAATTTGACAAGAAAATATAACGAGGGAAAACTTCATATCCACAATTAATGTTGCAAACGGAGTTTATGTTACACATATCTGTATTAACTATTTCTTGTTGGCTTAATAAATATCACTCTGATTATTATTAATTTTTATTAACAAGTTCGGGATTACGCCCTATGTAATGAACAGCCCATCCTACTGCTCTACAGTCTAACCGAACTATCATATTCCACACTGAGGAGCTAGTGCTCCAAAAATTTCATTAGTAATCAATAACTGGAAAAGTAAGAAAAATGAAATCAGGAGTGCCGTCTTACTATTTTCTCTAATAAACCAGATCCATAACTACAGTGACTCCATAAATGATGCCTTCCATGAGTGACCCACTGTACCCAGTGAACTCATCAGCTGATTAATATTCATATAACCGTGACCTTTGTAGTTCATGGTAGTTATGTAAAATATTGGTGATGATCTAGAGCTCAATCATTAACTATACCCAAAGATAAATGATAAAGTGTCCTTCCAAAATAACATAATTTAGGTAGACATTTTCCACATTTTAATTCAATAAAACCACTATCCTCTGTAATATAAAAATATATATGAACAACAAATGATCATTCAATAGTACAGTAGCAAGACCTACAGGTCTGAATCATTCAATGTAATAAAATAATAAGCGTTGCTGTCGTAGGCCTAACTTGAAAACATTTTCAGCCACCCTATTCTAAAATGTACAATACAGTATTCACAGCATTTTATATTTCGCCTTCAAGTCATGCCATCGTTCAGCCAGTTGTTTACTTCGCAGTTTAGAACATCACGACTGTTTGCATGACCAGGCTGAGTTCTAAAATTCTTTAAGGCAAACATCGCTTTGACACAAATAAGTTTAGTATGGCTTTTAAATATAACGCTTTATGAAACAGGAAATTAATTTACGTTTATTTCACAACGAATAATGTTACACTGGTATAACGTATCGATCCGCTGTTACAACAAATTTCACTGGAAATTTAAAATTACTACACACATCACGACTGCACAAATACCCAACGATTTATTCAACTCATACTGACCCAGAGAAATCATGGTTTGTAATAATTTAGTTACGGACAACCATTTCTTTCTCAATGCGAACATAGTTTATAATATCTTATATCGCACACTGTCTTCCTATCAGACCAGATATTAATTTATTTGTAAGTTCAGCCACGTAGAACAAATGAAACTGCTGAGATACAACTCCTGAGTGTTACTCAAGGTTTGGCTAAGTCCGATGTGGACGGGAGATGGCACCTCATGGCACCCAGAAAAGAACAAATGCCATGAGATTTTTCGATGGGCTGGCTGTTTTATTGGGGCGCGCAGGATACATGAACATAATGTACACTCCCATCGAAAGTTCCATACATTTCACAACATGGATCACTGAAGTCTCTCCACATGAGGGTCATATCGGCAAACTGGAAATCTTTCGATGTCTTCGTTATGAGAAAATACGTGCTGCTGACGATAAATAGAGCTTTTGTCTGTAAGGGAGGTTTTGCAATCAATCGTCACTGAAGCGTCAGAGCAATTATATTTTGTCACTTTTCCCTTACTTCCGCGTACTGCAGGCCAGGTGTTCACCATAAGACGTGAGAACAAAGAAAGTCGCTGCGTAGCATGTATTTCTTAAGGGAGTTTATACCACTGTCTTAGACCTGAATATTTCGAGTGTAATTTCTATATTTATAATATCTTATAATAGAGCTGAAATTTTATATATATTTTATAGTTCAAAATAGTAGTTTCACAGTAACGTGAATCTCAAATGTTCTGATTGGATGAAACATGGTAGGTTTACGAACGAATCTGTCTTACTCTCTCTAAGATCGAGTGTGCAATATACATACATTGTGAAAGTATAGTGATCACCTCGTCTAATTCTGTGTCCATGTAATGAAGGAATTAAGTGCAGTTGTGGGTTTCACATTACTGCGTGTCGATATAAGCTAGCTGAAAGCTCAGCAAAGAATAGTTTTTGAAATATATCACATGGATATTCAAGAAATTTTGTTCCACAACTTCCCTCTTCAACTCTAAAGACTATTTAACTTGTACTGCAAGGTTAGTTCATTCAAATACGTTAGAGACAATACGCGACACTCAGCGAGATATCGAGGGACAGCTCTTAGAGCTCTCTCTAGCGGGTAGATCTGAGAACTACTGATTCTTTCATAAGAGCACGTGTATTTTTGTGTGAAGTTTTTGGTGTTGTTTATGTGTTTTCAGTGAGTTGACATAATTAAATAGTAGCGTGTGTCATTCCTTGATATCTCCTCTCAACATGAGGAGAAAGGTATGTGCTGTGTTTGGCTGCAGTAACTATGAAGTAGAGAAGAAAGCGCGCTCTTTCTTTCTCCTCCCTCGTGACAAGAAAATGTAAGTAATATTGTGTTTGCATATATATCCTTCCAGTGACAAAGAGATTTTTATAGTACTTCATAATCATCTGACCTTCTCGACCCATAGTTTAACTGGCTTGAAATATAATACGCATATTTTATTGTACAATGAAGCAGTTAACCTTCAATACCGATGTGGTGTTGTAGGTGTGATCGGTGGTTTTGAAATGTCACAGAAGTGATTTGGATAAGGTGTACAAGAAAGAAGGGACGTTACGCTTATATAAGAATTATAAGATCTGTTCAGATCATTCTCAGGCCAGCGACTTTAGAAATCCTCGACTATTATTACTCTCATTGTACGTAAATATTCCTCAAAGCATCGCTATCGACAACATATTCATCCTTTTCTTTCTTTTATCCCTCTTCTCAGATTAAAGCCGGGATTTCGTAGATTTTCTTTCTGTTAGTAGGCTTCATGTTAAGAGGAAAATTGTCCATCTTTTAAATCTTAATTTATTGCATCATGTGTGTGATGAATGTGCCGATATTTTTGTTAACAAGTGTCTTAATGTGATGATACAATGTTTTCTAAATGAGAAAAAAGATAAATATAACCGTAAAAGTTCAGGCAGGAATGCTAAAGAAAAAAGTAATGCATAAATGAAAGATCAAGCCATTTCACAACAGTCCATTTCACATCTTCTTTATATGTCTAATTTCAGTCTTTCAATGATAACCTTTTAAATAATTTTTCATTCATTTATCGAGAATTGCTTTAGCAACTTCGAAGTTAATATCTCAATAATTATTTCTAGTCGTAATTTATTGAACCATTTTCGTATATGTATTTCCATTGATATTTGAATTTAGCGCGACTTTTCAGGTCAAGTCACTAGGAGCGCCACCGTCGAATTGTCTCCCATTTTAACAAGGTTAATTCGTAAGTGTCGCGTATTGTCTCTACTGTATTTGGTTCATTCTTAATACTACTCCAGTATATTATCAGCATAGTGATTTAAGCAGGGAATTCGCACACACATATGCAGTTTACTTTAAAAATTGAATAACTGCAACACCAGGGCATGTAAGCAATATCGATTTTATGGCATATTTTAAATTATGTCAAAATGAAACGGGACGATGGAGTTGTGCGGTGATGTTAATGACGATTAACAAATGAAATCAAAGAATATTTGAAGAACAGTGAAGTTAACAGCTTCAGGAGTCCTTTCCTTTCGCGTGCGTGTGAATTTAGAAGGGTAGGTAAATATGTAATAAATCCACACATTAACAAAAGGAAACTTTTTTTAATACAGCAATCACATACAGGTGCGTAAATCATAGCTAAAATGGACGTTGATATGCATTTGATTTGTCTGAGTATATCAGTCTGCGGTACGAATATCACTGTTGTGTTGCAACGTATTCTTGATCTCCTTAATTCAACAATTACCCATAATATATATTTATGTATAATGTAACATTTAACGAAATTTATCATGTTGTAATAATAATATTTTAATGTTCAGTTACCGGAAAATATTATATTTTTTATGAGAGAGTCTGTATTCGGCAAAACAAAGTTCAAAGTATCAAAAAATAAGTTTTCTAGAAGGAAACCATAGTTTAATTTCAAATTCCAAATTTCAGATTGCAAATGTTAAAACATTTAAGCTCTAAGTTTTTTCAGACGTGAAATTACCATGGTTGATGTGCATAAATGCCTGCCTTTTGCCTATATCAAAAAGTAAGTTTTCTAGAAGGAAACGACAATTTAATTTCATCGATTGCAAATATTAAAAACATTTAAGCTCTTTAAGTCTTTAGGTTTTTTCAATCGTGAAATTACGGGAGTCTTGCAGTTGTGTCTCGACGGCGTCCTAGAAAGGTGTAGCATTCCATCTGATGAGCCACTGCTACACGCTGGTAATTTCACGATTGAAAAAGCCTAATGAAGATCAAAGTACTTTACTTTTAAGCAACTACGTATTTACTGTAAGATATAACGGAAACACAGTGTCACATGGTACTTAATGCTCTAGTCTTACTTCCTTAATTGTGTCTCTTCTATCATCCCCAACATAATTCATCAAGCTTTGAATGCAGTGAACTTGAAACCACAGCGCCTTTAAATCCGTCCTCCTGCATGTTAAGCAACAGTCTTCTCCCTTTATCCCCTCCTAATAGACTTCAGTGTTACGCCAGTCGCTTTGCCCCTCCGATTGAGGGGTTTGTGTACTCTTACTGTACATCATGTAGGACACCATTGCTTGGCTAAATGCTTAATGCAAGCTTCAAGTGACAGCAGAGTAGATCTAAATGTCTACCGAGTTTCACCATTATCGAATGCAGAGAATATAAAGAGGCGTACAAGGCAGATGCTTCAGAAATTCTTCGGTTTATCTAACAATAATTTGAACGGAAGTAAGAAAGTATCCCAGAAATTGACAGAAGATGTTATCATTTAATGTCTATTAAAATCACTTACTGCGTACTATAGAAAATTTTCATTGAAAGTAGTCCTAAGACAGAATTCGATAAGTCAACTTTAACTTGGCACTTGGATCGTTGTTTAGTTGTGGATAAGAAAGGTGTATGCGGTCACTTAATGAGCAATAGGCAAGGGTGTATTACATATTTGTTTACATCTTAATTACTCTGATTCCTAGGTGGAACAAAAGGGCCTCAACACAATTTCTCCAGTGTGTTCTATATCCGTGCTTGTAGATATCAGCTTACTCGTTATGTATAGCTCTCTTTTAAGAGATCGTTCGTCTACCACCCGTACGGCTGCGTCATGGATTCCAATTCGGTGCCTGTATTGCGATGTTCTTTGTTGTCTTAGAATGTGACAAATTCATCACCATTCTCTACTCGGTGTGTGTTGCTGGACGAGACTCGTGAGTGTGTTCTCCCATAGGTCTTATTTTGAGATGGTACTTGACCTCTGTATTCTCGTTATGTACATCATGCAACGATTTATAAAGGTCTGTAGCCTTGTACTATTTTCTTAGTCTCAGTTTAGATCTCACATTCATTAAGTAATACATATTTGACATAATAATTAATTTTAGTTGATATATTACGTAAAGCAGGTATACGGCTCGTTCATCAAAAGTGCTATTTCTATTCTGATGACGTTTTTCATTAAAATGGGGTTAATTCTCATAAGAACTTGATGAATATCTCAGCTTTATTAATTAACCATCCAGGCTGACTGAATCTACTGAAAGCACCACTGCAGACAATGTAGTTATTGGTAAAGTTTACGTCGCACTGACACAGATAGGTCTTATGGCGACGATGGGTCAGAAAATGGGCAATGAGTGGGAAGGAAGCGGCTGTGGCCTTAATTAAAGGTACAGCCCCAGCATTTTCTGGTGTGAAAATGGAAAACAACAGAGTACCACATTCAGGGCTGCCAACAAAGGGGCCCGAACACAATATCTCCCGAATGCAAGCTCACAGCTGCGTGTCCATATCGGCAATATTATTTTATACCAAGTACATTTTTAAGATGTGCACTGATGAGTGTGTGAATTTGGGTGACACAAGAACTTATCTCATAACCAAATTAATATTCTCAATGTATTTTCGTGATTAGCCGGCAGAACCCGCAGATAATGCCGAAAACATGCAATCCGCATAATATACCGTTAGTTTTTCTTAAGTACTCTTTACAGGCCGAACAACTTCTGGTCTTCTAGTCCAGAGACCTAGCCACTAAGGATGAACGCGCCTTGGTTAATAATTTCATTTCGTAATCCTAATTGGCAACGGCCGTAGCCGTGTTGAAACACCGGATCCCGTGAAATCTCCGAAGTTAAGCAACATTGGGCGTGGTCAGGAGTTAGATGGGTTGCCACGCGCTGTTGGTGGGGGTAAGGGAATGGAGGAGCGGAAAGGAACTGGCCACCCTACCGCAAGTAAACTCCGGCTCAGGAATACCTCTGCGATGGTTCGGACCTGCCTTCGGGCATAACAACCCTTACCTTACCGTAATCCTAATTCTCATCATGCTTATTGAATTGTGCTTCAACAATCCTGTAAAGTGTGAATAGGTAATGGGCGGGCAACAATGCAGAGGAGTGAAAAGCAAACCTATAGCCACTACTTTCTACGCCCCTATTTGTTCAATACCTTTCAGATATATGATATCTACGCTTCAAAGAGCCTGACAATTAATAAAAAGGGTGAGCATCAAGAACAAACAAAAAAAGGAGAGGAGAGTCTTGAGGAATATTTTATGACCACAGGTTAATGCTGATGGGGAGTCGAGGAATAGAAAAAAATATGATCTCTACAAATACACCGAAAATATCGCTGTCACCACGCGAAAGCGAATGCTAAAATTCTATGGGTATCTAAAAAGAATGGATAATAAACGGCTAACTAAGAAAATATTCAAGTACATCACTGGACTGAAAGCTTCAACGAAGTGGGTCCAAAGGGTAAAAAGAGATGTAATGGAAAGTGGACATACAATGGATATGATTCACACAGAAAAGAATTTAGAAGCCGAGTGGACTGCATCAAGACATTCCAGAAGAAACCACTAAAGTGTAGGCCCAAATTGGTTATATCTGAGAAAGAAAGGAAGATTAGAACTGAAAGTATGAAGAGTTTCTGGGAGGAGAAGAGTAAGAAGAAGAGAAAGGCTTAGGATCAACGTGATCCATAGGCGGCCAAATTCGGAAACAAGAAGAAAGTGGAGTTTGAAAAACTTTTTCACGGGTTATAACTTTGATGACCGAGGCGAGGGATTAAAGTAACATTTGCCTAATACCTATTGTCTACAATGTCGGCCTGTGAATTAAATATACGTATCCTCAACTGTTTTTCTCTTCTTTATACTTCTTGGTGAAAGAAGTAATTTTTACCTGCTTTTTGGCAAAGACCAGAGTAAAATATAGCTTCCACATAGGTCTTGGTCAATTTATGGTTGTAATAGTAAGGAAGCTGGCTGTAGACGTAGTGATTTAATCAATTAAGGGAAGGAAAGCTTTAAATAATTTAATTTTGTCATCATTATTGTCATTTCCTCTTATCTGAATGCTTTTGGAATATGGTGAGTAGCGTTTATCTTCATTCCGTTCCAATCTACGTTCCTTTGTTTTAAGTTTACCTTAACCAGATACATCCATTGTATTATTGGTCTTTCTCGGGCTCTATTTGCAACCGTATTTCTGCTGTTTTAATTGTTCTTTCTTCGTCTATCCATTTAGAATTCCTGGTTATGAGAGTATTTAAGCCTCCGGTAAGAAACCAATTAGAGTATGGTCCCCATGTACGGAACCCTCACCAAGGTTACTTGATACTAGAACTGGAAATTATCCACAGGAATGAAGCAGGATTTGTTCTTGGTGATTTAAAACAAAAGGGCAGTGTTGAGAAAATATTTAAAACTTTGGGCTGGGAAAACTTGGGGGACGAGTTGCTCGACTAAGCGGTATATTCCAAACTCAGTGAAGAGACGGCGTGAATGACATCAGTAAACCCTTAAGTTTGAGTGGTGTTTTTGAAAGTAGGGAAAAACACAAAATGAATATAAAGTTGGAATTAAAGAGGATGAATGAAATGAAAATCCACAACCTGTTCCAGTCATTTGACCGGGTCAGGAATGGAATGAATGAAGCCCCCTTCTAACGGCGAGGATGGGATTTGTGCCGATGCCTGTCACACTCCTTTGGGGCAATGATTAATGAATGATTAATGAAATGAAATGAGATTGGAGAGTGTTGCTGGAATGAAAGATGACAGGGAAAACCGGAGTGCCCAGAGAAAAACCTGTCCCGCCTCCGCTTTGTCCAACACAAATCTCACATGGAGTGACCGGGATTTTGAACCACGGAACCCAGCGGTGAGAGGCCGGCGTGCTGCCGCCTGAGCCACGGAGGCTTCTAAATAAGATGAATAATGACAAATATTTGTTTATAGGAAGAGGGATTAGTGATTGGAATAATTTACCAAATGAGATATTCGATAAATTTCCAAATTATTTGATATTTTATAAGAAAATGCAAGGTAAACAACAGATATGGAATTGATAACTGCCCTAAATGCAGATCAAATATCATTGATTTCAAGATATAATTCCACAGTTTGTTGTTTATTTTTCTGCCTTTATTACTTTCACAAGTCTTCACAATTCAACCTTTCCTCGTCATATTTAAAATAGCTCAGAAAATTAATTAATACTGCCTGTATTACATCACTGGCCAGATCATAGTTTCATATATCGCAATAGGTAGGCAGGTAGATGGAATATTTTATTTGAATCTTTATCATTCACTGATATGTATTATTGTGGTAAATACCGTACTCTGTGATGGAAATTTCCAAGCTCAAACTTCCTGATGATTTTATAACATATTTATACCTTTCTGTTATTTCTTGCCTGTCTACGAAAGTTCTCCACAACTTCAACCATTTTATCACCACTTTTCCTACTTATTATTATCATTTCATCACCATTGTCCTGAATTTCTTCATGTTGATTCCAGAGCTCTGTTCTCAATCACTCCATTTCCTGAAACAAGCTGTTCTTGAATGACCGTAAGGATTTCGATTTTTAATTTTTTTCTCAAGTGCGATCTCGAGCCTCAGCCTGCAGTTTTAGACGCTTGAAACATATTCGTGGTAACTAGGCTGGCTAGTGAGTAAGTTAATTTCTGGGGATAATCAATTACAAATCCATGGCTAATAGAAAGTTCGTAAGTAAAATCATGCAATAATTGTTTGTATTTTTCAACTGCGTTTTCCTTTATGTGTTTCTGATTGAATAGTAATTTAAATCGATATTACATACTGACAAAGGTAGCCTGACTTGATAAGTTTTACCGGATTGTCATCACATCAACATACATAGGTTTTAAGGAATATTAGAAGAATAGAGAATGGTTAGATAGTGGCTTTGTTCTTAATTTGGTTACTGCCCAGGAATTTACCGAGTACGGAGATGGAAAATTTTGGAAAATCACATTCGGGGCTACTGACATCGGAATATTTTTTCGATGAGTAGATGAGCAATGTATATTCTAAAATAATAGGTGCTGAGTCAGCATTTTCCCACGAGATCATTGAACCCTTGTTGAGTAGTAAGGCTATGTAGATACCAGGACGAGGTCATTGACACCTAGTTGAATGGTAAGGCTATGTAGGTTCTAGACCATTGAACGCGGAATAACGTCATAGCCTTGCGAATGAGGGCAAGCCTAACCGCACAGACTCCACTGAAGGGACTTAATTCGTCAGGCAGTAACCTGGGGTGATCATTGACCCACGCTAAGTGAGGTTATGACATCATACGCATACGTACGAAGGCAATGCTAACCTCACTGGCCAACCTGGAGTGTTTTTGACCGCTAGGTTAGGTTATGACGTCATACCCTTACATACGAGGGTAACGCTAAACTCACAGGCCAATTTGGAGGAGCCGAATCGGACGGGCCCCCATTGGAGGAGCCGAGTCGGAAAGGTCATGGGCCACTTTGGAGGAGCCGAGTCGATCGAGCGCCCATGGAACAGCCATAAATCGGTTAGGTGACCTGCATTTGAGGTTAAGACGTTATCACAACGTGTTAACCTAGCATTGCGGACGAAAGCTAACATAACCTCATACACAGGATCCCCTTGGAGGAGTCCAGTCGGTTAGGTGACTGGTAGTTGAGGTTATGTCGTGTTAACCTAACCTCGCTACGAGGAAGTACAACCTAAACTCAGACGGATTCCCCTTGAAGGAGCCGAACTAGTTAGGTGATTTGTAGGTGTGGTTAACACGTGTGTTAACCTAACTTTGGCCACGAACGGTAACCTAAATAATTCTAATGGGCGATTTCAAAGCGAGAGTTGGATATCGAACTGAAGGATATGAAAGGGTGATTATTAAATATGGGGGAAGATATGGTAGGTAATAGGAATGGGAAACGTTTGTTGGACAAATACATGTTTCAATCATAAGGCTATTAACCGCTATACATGGGAGAGTAGGGGCACTAGATTCATAATAAACTACATCACAACCGACTTTCATTACAGGAAATCTGTCAAGACTGTGAGGGTTTAGCGGGGTTTTTTGTGATACAGACTATCTGATATGTAGTAAAGTAAGTATACCATGTTGAATACACCGGTCTCTGCCGATCATGGCAGTTAAGCAAAATTGGGGGTGGTCAGTGCTTGGATTGATGACCACTGAAGAACACCACGTGCCGTTGGCTCAGTTCCCTTCTAGGGGCAAAATATCTTTGTAAGTCGACGCCCCGAACATTTAGTATTAAATGTATCTCTAGGCCTAGGATAGAGAAAGCGAAATATTCCTGTAGATAGATAAGGATAAAAAATCTGCAGGACGAGGATATTAGACAGAAGTACATGGATATGATTAGTGAAATGTTGTAAACAGAGGACTGTAAACAGTTTCACACTATAGAAGGAGAATGGGTGGCATACAGGGATGTTGTAGTAGAAACAGCAAATCAACGCCTAGGAACAACTGTGTGTAAGGATGGGAAAAAAGCAAACATCATAGTGGAATGATGAAGTGAGAGCAACTGTGAACGTGAAAAGAAGGCTTATCAGAAAAGGCCCTATAAAGGACTAATGCAGACAGGGAATTGTATGTATAAGAAAGAAACAGAGCGAAACAAATTGTTGTTGAATCCAAGAAGATGTCGTGGGAAGATTTTTGGTAATAACCTGGAAAAGCTATGTCAAGCAGCAGGGAAACATTTCTGGACAGTAATAAATAATCCTAGGAAAGTAGGAAAAAGGAAAGGAATAGTGTTTTGTGTAAATCTGGTGAACACATAATATATCCCAGGGAATCCCTGGAGAAGTGGAAGGAATGTTTTGAAAATATTCTTAACGTAAAAAGGGTATCGTCTTGTCATGTTGCAAACAACCGAGCTGATGGGAAGGAGGATAGCGATGTTGGTGAAATTTTACTAAATGACGTGTAAAGGAGGGTAGATATACTCCATTGTCAAAAAACAGCAGGAATATAATAAATCAGACCTGAAATTGTTAGGTATAGTGGAAAGACAAGGATGAAATGGCTTCATAATACGATTAGCATGGAGTGTTTTTAAAGTACCTACAGACTGAAGAAAAACAGTAATAAATTGCACCTATCTATAAGCAAGGGAACAGGAAGGATCTCAACAACTATCGAGATATCTCATTAAACAGTATACCAGGCAAAGTGTTCACTGGCATCTTGGAATGGAGGGTGCGAACAGTGTTTGAGAGGAAGTTGGGTGAAAACCAATGTGGTTTCAGACCACAGAGCTGCTGTCTTTATCAGATGTTCAGTGTGCGGCAGATAATTGAAAAATTCTACAAGAGGAATATAGAGTTATGTTCATATTTCGTAGATGTAGAGAAGGCATATGACTGAGTACCGAGTGAAAATATGTTTGCTGTACTGGAGGACTATGGAATTAAGGGTAGATCAAAGGCATTTATGTTTACAATTGGGTGGCAGTGAGAATTTACAGCAGAATGAGTTCTTAGTTCAAGGTACTTACAGGGGTTATACAAGGCTGTAATCTTTCACTTTCATTGTTCATAGTTTACATGGATCACCTGTTGAAATGTATTAAGTGGCAGTTAGGTGAAAATCTAGTAAGCAGTCTGACCTATGCTGACGACTTGGTCTTATTGGAGGATTGTGCCGAAAGCCTTTTCTAATATCTTCGAACTTGAAAATATGTGCAATGAGTATAGTATGAAAATTAGCCTTCCTAAAAATAAACTGATGTCAGTAGGTAAGAAATCCAAGATAACTGATTGTCAGATTGGTGATACAAAACTGGAACAGGTAGATGATTTCAAGTATTTAGGATGTGTTTTCTCCCAGGATGACAGTATAGTGAGTGAGACTGAATTAAGGTGCATAAGCTAGTGCAGAGAGCTCGCTGTTGTGATCACGCGTATTCTGTAAGAAGGAAGTCAGTTCCCGAACTAAACTATCTTTCGATAGGTCTGTTTCCAGACCAATTTTGCTTTATGGGAGTGAAAGGTGGGTGGAGTCAGATATCTTTTATAAGATAGAGGTAACAGACTTGAAAGTATTGAGAATAATTGCTGGTGAAAACAGGTGTAATAAATGCCATTAATGTACTCGGAATGAGGAAATAAAGGCTATTTTGGAAACGAACTCGATGGATGAAGCTGTACGCATAAACCGGCTTCGGTGATGGGGTCATGTGTGGAGAATGGAGGGGGATAGTTTACCTAGGAGAATACTGGACCTTGTCGGGGGGGGGGGGGTTAAGAGTGGTAGAGAGAGACCAAGACCACGATGGTTCGACTCAGTTTCCAACGATCTAAAGGTAAAAGATATAGAACCAAACGAGGCAACAGAACTAGTTACTAATAGAGGATTGTGGCTGCGATTAGTACATCCACAGAACCTTGTAGACTGAACGCTGAAAGGCATAACAGTCTATAATGAAGATGTACTGTATGATGTAAAAATTGGATACTAAACATAATATAAACATTGCAAAATGAAATAATTTCTGAGTGGATTCTCGAAAGTTCATGGGAATTTGTATATCTGATTTAATTTTTGGGGAAGGTAAAGGACATTTCTCCGAATTATATCTAACCAGATAATGATAAATACAAGGCAGTAAAATTTTATAAATATTTTTATATACAACTCAATACATAGTAACTAAAGGAAATCAATTAACTACTTAGGTAACACGTTACAAGTTAGGAAATTCAGTTGTTTTGATTATAGCTTTTGTTTAAAGGGGCCTAACATATAATTCATCGGCCCTTCAGTTATTTTTGAGGCTATATTGCTAGAAATATTCCTTATACTAGCAAGGGTGGATTCTCCGACATACCTAGGTAGCTTATTCCTTTTCCATGCTGTAGAAACGACAAGAGTTTGCGTGTCGTGTTGTAGGACCGGGTATACGGTAGTATAGATACGAGCGTGTCTGTTTTAGACCAGGTTCTAATATTGTGGTAGGATGACAACCAATTCAACTGAAAATTAAAGTAAGATGGAGAATATATAGAGAGAATTTGTTGAAGAAAGCATATGGCATGAACCTTTCGGCGTTGTTTCAGTCTTGACCAGATAAATTCGTCGTAGGCAGAGGTGACATGGCCACAGTACCGAAGATCGTTTCAGTTGACTCACGCAGGACAATTTTGGTAGAGAGATGTTATTATAATTGATTTTGGAGTGAAATTCCGCATTCGAAATTGCGATTGTTGGGGCTTTTACGTCATTTAGTCTGAGTCCATTAGAAAATTTGCAGTGTTCGACAGAATGTGGAAATGAGGTTTTATTTTTTTAAATGATATACAGTATACTGACTGCATCTTCTTTAATACAAAGAACCATGGCGCAACAGTTCCGAAGGGTCATGGCCTACCAAGCGACCGCTGCTCAACCCGAAGATCTGCAGATTATGAGGTGTCACGGCGTCAGCACGACGAATCCTTTAGGTCGTTATTCTTTGCTTTCTAGACCAGGGCCACCATCTCACTGTCATTTTCATCCTCAATTGTAATCCCGTAGATTGAGTGGACCACGAAGCAGCCCTCAGATCCAGGTAAAAATCTCTGACCTGCCCGGGAATCGAATCCGTGACTTCCGGGTAAGAGGCAGGCATGCTACCCGACACCGCGGGGCCGGCTATCTTCTTTCATTCAGGTACTTAATTAGCAAGAGCTTAATTGATCATGCGTTGGAGATAAAAGTTTTTAACAAACTTTTCAATATTTATAAATAATTACGTACTTCAGTACTCTCAATAAGTTGCCATCCCTTTTATCTCATAACTATCTAAGAGTGCACATGTTATCACAGACCTATACAGGTAACCATCCTTATATTTGCGTCAAGTGAGATTTAGTATAACAAGCTAGCCTGGTCTTCTATTAATTCTACCACGTATTTTGCATATTCAAAATAATTTCTATTGCCATTATTTTGAATCTTTAATGATATTTCACCCGAATATTTCAAAATTTGTAGCTATTCCTTCGTGAACATAAAACTCATGATACATATCTTGATTCGTACTCGCAGTGCATCATTCACTACAAGCATGCTAACTGATATATTGCAAGCTGTCTGCGGACTTTACCTCCAGAGGAATGCTATTTAGCTGCTTTGTGACTGCACTTTGATGGATAGGGTGATAATGTATGCGAATGTGTAGCAGTTTTACCAGAACTGCTGTCGCACCATGGCAGTGAATCACACGACGTGCCGCAAGTGTAGTGGCGTCGAGCGATGCACAGCTTCCCTGGCCATCGCAATCTTGGACGTGAGCCAAAATAAGGCTAGAGGGCGGTGTTGACGGAACAAGTGTTTCGAGATTGCCACTTTAATGTGTTTTCGAAGAAAATTATCTGTGCAGTATGTCTTGGTAATGTCTCGATCACAATGGCACGATCGATATTGGTACAATGGTTGTCCTTTCGACCCAACGGCCCCACCCATGTTCCTCACTGGTATACTCACTTGTACGATCATCATTGTATGAAACAGGTTACGTCTTATGAATTGTTCACCAGAAAAATGTGCAGTATCATAATTCATAAAGCGACTTATTTCGATATAATTAATTCAATATTGCTGTTGGATTCTTAACAAATATGAACAATATTTCTATTTCAACAGTGCTGCGACCAAATATTGCATAAAATATTAAACAATGCATTCAATATACACTGACTGACAGAGCAAATGCAACACCAAGAAGGAGTGGTCAGAACTTTATGCCAATTGCAGGGTAGACTGACGTCACTGAGGTATGCTCATGATGTGAAATGCGCCGCTGTGCTGCGCACGTAGCGAACGATAAATGGGACACGGCGTTGGCGAATGGCCCACTTCGTACCGTGATTTCTCAGCCGACAGTCATTGTAGAACGTGTTGTCGTGTGCCACAGGACACGTGTATAGCTAAGAATGCCAGGCCGTCGTCAACGGAGGCATTTCCAGCAGACAGACGACTTTACGAGGGGTATGGTGATCGGGCTGAGAAGGGCAGGTTGGTCGCTTCGTCAAATCGCAGCCAATACCCATAGGGATGTGTCCACGGTGCAGCGCCTGTGGCGAAGATGGTTGGCGCAGGGACATGTGGCACGTGCGAGGGGTCCAGACGCAGCCCGAGTGACGTCAGCACGCGAGGATCGGCGCATCCGCCGCCAAGCGGTGGCAGCCCCGCACGCCACGTCAACCGCCATTCTTCAGCATGTGCAAGACACCCTGGCTGTTCCAATATCGACCAGAACAATTTCCCGTCTATTGGTTGAAGGAGGCCTGCACTCCCGGCGTCCGCTCAGAAGACTCCACAGCATAGACGTGCACGCATGGCATGGTGCCGGGCTAGAGCGACTTGGATGAGGGAATGGCGGAACGTCGTGTTCTCCGATGAGTCACGCTTCTGTTATGTCAGTGATAGTCACCGCAGACGAGTGTGGCGTCGGCCTGGAGAAAGGTCAAATCCGGCAGTAACTGTGGAGCGCCCTACCGCTAGACAACGTGGCATCATGGTTTGGGGCGCTATTGCGTATGATTCCACGTCACCTCTAGTGCGTATTCAAGGCACGTTAAATGCCCACCGCTACGTGCAGCATGTGCTGCGGCCGGTGGCACTCCCGTACCTTCAGGGGCTGCCCAATGCTCTGTTTCAGCAGGATAATGCCCGCCCACACACTGCTCGCATCTCCCAACAGGCTCTACGAGGTGTACAGATGCTTCCGTGGCCAGCGTACTCTCCGAATCTCTCACCAATCGAACACGTGTGGGATCTCATTGGACGCCGTTTGCAAACTCTGCCCCAGCCTCGTACGGACGACCAACTGTGGCAAATGGTTGACAGAGAATGGAGAACCATCCCTCAGGACACCATCCGCACTCTTATTGACTCTGTACCTCGACGTGTTTCTGCGTGCATCGCCGCTCGCGGTGGTCCTACATCCTACTGAGTCGATGCCGTGCGCATTGTGTAACCTGCATATCGGTTTGAAATAAACATCAATTATTCTTCCGTGCCGACTCTGTTTTTTCCCCAACTTTCATCCCTTTCGAACCACTCCTCCTTGGTGTTGCATTTGCTCTGTCAGTCAGTGTATAAAACGTTTTCTCTGAGACTGCGGACCATAGTTAAACTGAGTTCATATCTCCCAGTATCTCATTGAAAACACCGCGCATTTTAAGCAGACAATTCTCTCCTTATGTCCACTACTGAATGACGATAAGAAAGTCGAATAAACTTAGAAAAAGGGGAAGTACCGGAAGATAAAAGTACAGCTGACAGAGAATTTGGAACATAAGACAAGCACAGGAAGAGAATGTGAACTCACCGTTCAATGCAGGTAATATACAGGAACAGGCAAATGAAAAATAAAATAATATTACAGATAAGCAGGAACATGAGTAACAAAGCATAGTTTGGTAATTCATTGCGATTAACCTGTCATGTGATCCTATCATTTTGTAAATACCTTCATTTTGAAGAAAGTGCTGTTCATTGGAAAGTAGCTTAAAAGAACTGAAGGTGAGATAGATAATTCGAAACTGGAATGGGCGGATCATTGTAAGTTCTTAGAATGTGACCCCCCAACAATACTAAAATGGAATACTTGGTCACGAAATAGTGCAGTGAATTCCCACTTCTGAACATCTGTATATACTATGAAGGTATAATATTCGTGGACCAAATTATCTTTACAACACTCATCTTTTCAGACAGACTTTCCTATGCAAAGTGGTAGTTGGGTGGACTCTGCTTAATTTGTTCATAATTTATAATCTTTCATTAAATCTAGCAATGATTGATGTCTCAGTAACAAGGTATAACAATATCAGGAGGATCAAGCCTATGTTGAGAACGAAGATGGTGGAAAGATATTTGCCTATGAAACAACTTCAATGGTAGAATAATTTGAGGAATATTCAACAGAATAAGACAGTGAGGAGGGCAACGGAAATGAAAGGTAATAGAAGGATAAGACGATCTAGAATTTGTTGATTATATTTTGGTGGCTTTAGGATGAGAATGATAAGAGCAAATGTTACTCCAATGCTTTGGCAAGCAGAGGATTATGAAGGCGCTTTGCTTAATCACAGAGACTTGCCGAGTGACTTCTAAATGACACAACGGTATATATTGAAAATGCATCATTTTGTTATTAATACTATCTTGTTTTATTTATTTATTTATGTATTTATTTATTTATTTATTTATTTATTTATTTATTTATTTATTTATTTATTTATTTATTTATTTATTTATTTATTTATTTATTTATTTATTTATTTATTTATTTATTTATTGGTACAGACGAGGAAATCCACAAATTATAATCACACACTTCGTACTTCACTTATTCTAAGTATTTAGTAAGGTAGTATTAAAAAACTGGGCCGATGACCTTCGATGTTAGGCCCCTTAAAACAACAAGCAACAACAAGCAGTATTAAAAAGCGTAATCGAAGTCTCATCAAGCGTATGAATTTTAAGATGGCCTATTTACTGAATGTTAGCAATTGCATTATTGACTTATCAGCTGTATTTGATATTACCATGGCAGCGTGTAACTAAAATTTGTGGTGATTATTTTTAGTAGATGATCTGGAACAAAAATATCCAAGAATTAGCAACATTTATCTGAAATGTGAAGGCATAAATCCTGGTTACCTACACCAAAGGCAATGTCGTGAAACCAGTGTTACACGTCAGCAAATTAGTACTCTCATGATAGAGATTTGCAACACAGCTATGAAGGCAGAATACAGTTTATTGATTACTCTTATCTCTGTCCGACTCGTTAGCTGAATGGTTAGCGTACTGGCCCTCGGTTCAGAGGGTCCTGGTTTCGATTCCCGGCCGAATCGGGGATTTTAACCTTCATTCGTTACTTCCAATGGCTCGGGGGCTGGGTGTTTGTGCTGTCCCCAACATCACTGCAACTCACACACCACACATACCACTATCCTCCACCACAATAATACACAGTTACCTACACATGGCAGATACCGGAGGGTGTACTTATAAGGGCTGCACTAGGCTAGAAAGCCGCACGAACAGAAACCTCTTATCGCTAACCACAAAGTGATGTTATCTCTTTTTACAATTTTTAGTTACTAGCATCCTACTCTTCTATGTTAAATTTATCTAACGAAATCCCTTTGTTATTTCTAGCTACGTTCTTCTGTCTGTTTCATCGTTTAATTCAGCGTTGGTTCTTAGAGCAAGCGTTTGGATAATAGACTTTGAGTCCCTCACAAGAGCATAGTCAACATTGCTTTGGACGATCTCCATTAACAAAACGAAATTGGAAAGTAGATGGCACAATGTATAGATTCCATTGTCAACAAGCAAACAGACCGGGGAAAATTATGGCTACAGGGGACTACGATTGACACTAAAGCATACGGGGCAGGCGTGCGTATCGTGTGTCCCCAGCGGAGTATAGTAGGAATCTTTATTTGCTCTCTCCTCACGGACCGTTACAATAACCAACACGCCACTCACGTTCTCTGCAATAGAGGAACAAATGAAATTCCAATAAGTCCCTTTATAGGAATGTTTCTGAGACTTCACTTACTTCTTGCGCGTAAATACGAAGAACAAATTAGACAGACTTTGTTTTGCTATGTACTGTTGATAATAATGGAGCTTTTTCCGAATTTTAAATCGTTAGATAAGGAATATTCCGTAACATAAATATTAAATTACTCAGAAAAGTCTATCGCTCCATATTCCATGTAAAGTACGATTAGTTACATTAAAAATGAACACTTCCCATTGATAAAAATCCCCTATGATGAGAAGTAATTTAATTCCATGTATAATTAAAATGTGTTATTCCGTGATGAGGCATAGAATTTACAGAATTCGGAGCTCCTCATATATTTCTGTAATCTATTTGATAGTCGTCTGTTTCATCCTGGAAGGTTTGTGTTTTGTGTTTACGTCTGGATGTTTGTTAGCTAGCGTTTTTATGATTGTACTTCTTAAGTTTCCAGGGTGTTAATTTGATAATTTAGAGATTAACTTTGCTTTTAAAAATGATATATATTGAGTGCTCTGAATTGTTTTCAGTATTACTTTCTCTGAGGCAGAATTATCATCGCAAGACTACAACTATGATCCATTATAATAGGTTCCAATGTCAGTGTTGAATAGTATCAGGTAATGCCAGGAAGTGATGAATGTTTGTTGTACTGTCGAGTACATTATGGCATGTTCAAAGGGGCTGTGGTCTAGTAACTTGCATTCCTTTAATGAACCCTATAAAATCAACTGAAAGAAAGAATCCCGGATGGATGCACGCCTTTTACCACGAAACTGAAAACTAGAATTAGTTTCTGAAAAGACAGAACCTTGGGAGAGAGTAGTAGATTGAGACAGTTGCAAGAGTAATGGTAGGACTGATATGGAGTAAGAAAGAAAGCAAACAGGAGCCTGATCAACTGGCAACCAATATCTGAAAACTTATGACAGCCCGTCTTGAAAGTAATATTCGCAATATAACTATCATCCAGTGCTACGCAACTACAGTGATATCTCAGATTAAAGGAGGAATTCTTTCCATCTCCTCAGAAGGACATTGTTTTAGGTACGGGTGTTCTAAACGCCAAACTAGAATTGAGCAATGAAGTACTGGAGCAATTGACAAGTGAACACGGACTTTGGGAAATGAGTGAAAACGCACAAACGTTCACCAACTTCTGTCCAAATTGACTTGGTTATAGG
This sequence comes from Anabrus simplex, assembly GCF_040414725.1. Lineage (NCBI taxonomy): Eukaryota > Metazoa > Arthropoda > Insecta > Orthoptera > Tettigoniidae > Anabrus > Anabrus simplex. The sequence goes on from NC_090265.1 coordinate 1,402,876,812, forward strand.
AGGCACTATATGTCATAAATATTGCCATAGAAACCCATGGTACCTTCCGACCACAGTACCGAAAACCAATTAGACCACATTGCCATAAGCAGAAAGTTCTGGCACACAGTAAGAGACGCGAGATATAAAGAGGATGTCTATAGTGACAACCTCCTTATGCTTGAGAGTTCCATCTGAAAATAATGGCAGCTGACAGAACATTTGGAAAACCCATCAGCATATTCGGCATCGAGAAAGTTAAGGATGATACAAAAGGAATAATTCCGACTAAAACTTTTAGGAACCACTTCCAGACATTACCATCTGAACCAGATTTAGACTTGGAACCAGACTTCATACATCCGAAGCAGTGCTAGGCTATCGAGAATGATAAAACGACTGGATGTCCGAAATTACGTGGCGCATTATTAAAGATAAAAGACATAATACATCAGAGATACCTGATCTATCAAAAAACAGAAAGAACATTCTAAGAGGAATAAAATGATATCAACGTTTACGCCTGTAGACTAAACAGTGGATTACCGGAGGGCACAGTTCTTGCTGCCTTGCTCTTCACTTAAACACGACGCACCGACATTCCACGAATGCTAGAAAGTTGATATGTGCCGACGACCTTGCTATAACTGTTCAGTCCCGTGATTTTATAACAGCTGAAGTTACCCTTGCAGACGATCTCGAACTTACTAAATTCTTCACTATTTCGTGATTGAAACCAAACATTACAAAATTGAGGTCAGCTGCTTTCACTTAAACAATAAGCAAGCAACTTACATCCATCAAAAACAATTAAGTTTAATCCTCATCCAAGGCAGAATTATCATCGCAAGACTACAACTATGATCCATTATAATAGGTTCCAATATTATATCGATTACTGACCTACGGATAAGTTCTCAACAGAATATCTTCAAAGGTCAAAACCCCTAACAATATCCTGCACAAACTGGCAGGAACAGGCTAGGATTCAAGTCCATCTACCTTAAGAACAACAGCTCTTGCTTTAGTTTACCCAGCAGCAGAATATTGCAGTCCGGTATGCCTTAATAATGCCCACACAAAGAAAATCGACACCCCGTTGAATGACGCAATGAGGACTATATCAGGGACCATCGAGTCTACACCTCTGCATTGCCTACCAGTATATATTCCTCCTTCTCATCATAGAAGACGAATGGCACTGATAAAAGAATGGCTTAAATGCCGTGAATATTCTCTCCTGCCAATACATCAAGACTGCTCACATCAACGCCTCAGGTTAAATCCAAGGAAACTATCAAGGGTACTAAGTGAGAGACTGATCCTAAAACAATCCAACGTGAATCAAACACGGCGCAATATGTAGTTCACTTCAAAACCAATAAAAACTAGACTTAATCCTTGATCCTGTTAACTATTCACCTGGTTTTAATATATTAGAAAACATCTGGACGTCATTAAATCGAATAAGAACGCAACATGGCAGATGTCAATACTGGAATCATAAGTAGAAGATAACTGAGAACCCTTGATGTGACTGTGTAGACGAGCTACAGACTCTCCAACGTATCGCTATAGATTCATCGCAACAGTGCAGGACATCTATGAGGCCACTGATGAAGCTGTAAAATGTTTGATCATGTTGGATCTACAACTCTATACTACTACATCATGTAATCTAAGTCACATTCTGTATGTTTTAAGACTATCCAAATATGCATATAATTATAAATATGTTGTTATCGTTGTTTGTAAATGGGTATTCTTCTGACATACGAAAAAAATAAATAGAGAGGTGAAGAAAAGTGTGCGGAAGGACCACCAGATATTGATAAATGAATTCTCAGAGAAAGCCGAGGAAGCTTCATATAAAGGGGACAGTGAGGAACTGTAAAAAGTCACAAGCCCGTTGAATACGAAACCAAAGACCTCCTAACAACCCAGGATGTAGGGAATACTTCGAAGTCCTTAATAGAAACACACGACATAACGCACGACAAGTGGTAATTGAAACTGTAAGTGTGGATCCAGATAACCCTCTACCTTGTCCAACTTCCGCAGAAATACGAAGAGCACTAAATGAAATGATACGCGGAAAGGCATCTGGAGTCGATAACGTTACTCCGAAAATTCGCAAAGTCGATACCGAAACCTAGGTTAGCACCCTGAAGCTGATTTTTGGAAACGCTTGACAGGAAGAGCCAAGGGACTGGAAATGAGGACTAATTTAAGAATTCGAAAGGTAAGCGATACTGCGGATTGCAACAACTAGAGAACCATCGCACTGTAGTCCATTCCCTGTTAATTACTATCGAGAATCATCGTCAATATAATCAAGGACACATTCGACCACAAATTGCGCAAACTGACAAGCTGACTTCAGCAAAAATCTCAGATATAGCGATCTCATAAATACAGTTCCATCATTATAGAACAATGTGTTGTATGGCACCTTTGTGAGAAAGCAATATTGGCTCAGTGAACTTGAACGCAATGTTGAATACACTCAATACACTCAATAAAATCTTGAACATAATCCATGATATGGATGTTGGATACAAATGCTACATCATCCATGAAGGAAACGTAACCGAACCCAACATAATCGGTTTATATGTTCAGCAAGGTCGCATCCTCCCACCTATATAGTTCTCAGCCATGCTAGATCGAGTTATGAGGCCGTGGAGAGGAAGGGTAAAGATATACAGCTGGAATAAGAAAACTTCCTTGAAGACCAAGACTTTGCTGATGACAATCTGTTTACTCTCCATGAACTTTGAAAATATGAAATAGAAGCTTTTGGAGTTAGAACAAGCAGAAGCAGATGTCGGGCTTAAAATAAATTCTTCAAAGACAAACTAGATCAGAATACTTGGTACTGACAACAACCAGTTCACATATCTGGCGAGAGAACATAGAAAGGTAGTTCTTTTTTCTACCCACAGAGCACAGTGACAAAGATTTGCGGCTCCCATTCGTTACACTATAACTTATTTGGAAGTACCTTTCACGATAAACCAGTATACGTTATTTCAGTGCCAGCATGATGTCCGTCGTCCTTTACACTCGTGAATCATAGAATTTCACCAAATAAATCACACACTAACTACAATTATTCGTGAAACGCTGGGCGCTTGCCGTACGATGGCATGAAGTGGTCGCAAACAAAAACCTGTGGTAGAAAACCAACCATGAACACAGTGATGTACAAATAAAGGAAATAAAATGGGAAATAATAGGACATACGAGTATATTAAGAAAACTGGACGGAGCAGTTGAAATATCGCCCTTAGAATCGAATACAAATGGAAAGAAGAAGCGTGGAATACCTAGAAGCGCTTGGAGGTGAACAGTTAGGAAAGAACTGAACTGATTGCAAATTGCGAAAACATGGAAAGAAGTAAAAGGCCTGGCTGCAGAATGGAGAGATTTTCTGGATGCTTATCTTTACCGGACTGAGTTGCTCATAAGGCAGAGCTCTGGCCTTCTGAGCCCAACTTGGCGGGCTCAAACCTGGCTCAGTCCGCTGGTATTTGAAGGTGCTCAAATACGTCAGCCTCCTATCGGTAGATTTATTGACAAGTAAAAGAAATCCTGCGAGTCAAAAATTAGTTAGTGGGATGTAAATTATTATTATTATTATTATTATTATTATTATTATTATTATTATTATTATTATTATTATTGTTATTATTTCGCCATATGTTTTACGTCGCACCGACACAGATATGTCTTACGGCGACGATGGGACAGGAAAGGTCTATAGAATGGGAAGGATGCATCCGTGGCCGTAGTAAATGTACAGCCCCAGCTTTTGCCTGGTGTGAAAATGGGAAACCACGGAATACCATCTTCAGGGCTGCCGACAGTGGGGTTCGAACCCACTATCTCCCGAATACTGGATACTGGCCGCACTTAAGCGACTGCAGCTATCGAGCTCGGTATTATTATTATTATTATTATTATTATTATTATTATTATTATTATTATTATTATTATTATTATTATTATTATTATTGTTATTATTATTATTATTAGATGCTCCTGCTCCACAAGGATAAATAGGACGTCAATTAGAGTAAAAGGCAAATGAAAATTAAATATTAAATTGGAGCTACGATATGATTCTCTCTAATTTACTCTGCAGGCCAATTACGTTTCTCACACCATGGTAATGTTGTTTATGTCTGTGTGAAAAAAGTCTAACCAATGAATTAGTATTTATAGCAGTAAGTTCCACAGTAAGTTTTCTTCTGAGATGTCATTAAATTTCCTAAATTTCTCTGTTTCATAAGAACAGCCGACACGAGTGACTTAGGCAGTAGTGCTCTACTTTCTGACCCCTAGTTAGCAGGTTCTCTTCATGCTCGGGCAGGTGGTATTTGAAGGTGTTCAAATACGCCATCCAAGTGTATGTAGATGTAATGGCATGTAACAGAACTTCTACGCTAAAAAATTATGGCACATCATCATTTTAAAAATCCGTAAAAGTGGATAATAGAAAGGAAAATCAACATTACTTGTATTTTTTTTAATAATCAGAGAACATTCCACCAGAACTAGATAATTATTATCTGTTGCATACCTGCTACCTGTCGTACGGTAGCAGAAATTGAAACTTTTGCTGTTAAGTGAAGCGTTTCCCTTCGACAGGTTGAATGAGAACACGTTCATTAGTGAGTGGAGCGGAACCTCGAATGTTGCGACGGGAGGGATATCGTACACAACTGAATAATTCAATAGTTGATACAAGGTGTCCACCTCTGTAGTCTAGTGTCCAGTGTGATTAGCTACTACCCAGGAGGCCCGGGTTCGATTTCCGGCTCTGACACGAAATTTGAAAAGTGGTACGAGGTCTCGAACGGGGTCCATTCTACCTCGGAAGACCAACTGAGTAGAGGGGAGGGGGGATTCGATTGTCACCTCAGCCATCCTCGAAGTGATTCCCCGTAGTTCGCCACTTCTCCTCCAGGCAAATGCCGAAATGGTACCTAACTGAGGGCCACGGTCGCTACCTTCCCTCTTCCTTGTCTATCCCGTCCAGTCTTCTTATCCCCCACAAGCCCCTGTTCATCATACCAGGTGAAGCCACGTGGGCGAGGTACTGGTCCTCCTCCACAATTGTATCCCAGACCCAAATATCACGCTCTAGGACACTGCGCTTCAGGTGGTAGAGGTGGGATCCCTCGCTGAGTCTGTGGGAAAAACCAAGTCCGGAAGATAAACGGATTAAAAAGAAAGAAAGAAAGAAAGAAAGAAAGAAAGAAAGAAAGAAAGAAAGAAAGAAAGAAAGAAAGAAAGAAAGATACAATATGTGCAGGTGGTAGAAAATCTGTGTACGGAATAGTTAACCGCAAGTGCTTTCCAGGTAACAGGAAGCGTTGTATCCTAACGTTTAGATCAAAATATCACTCCCTAGAATATATCTGTGAATATAGATTATATAAACAATATTTCTAAGTATAGGCTACATTATCCACTAAACGAAGAACATAAAATAATTATCTTACTGAACACAACATACGAGTTTAGAGTATCTTCCATACTTTTTCCGCAGATATAAGTCATCTGCAGGGGAACGATTCTCGAGCTATGAAGAAATCACTACAGACGTGACGTTGGTACTGTGAGTGGTTTCACAAAATGATTTAAATCATTGCCTGGAAACACTTAACATGCGCTGGCAGAACTGTGTCTGCGAGGGAGAGATATTATGAAGAAAATGTTGTCTAAAGGAACGTGGAGTAATTTTTTCTGTGTTATTAACAAATTTAGAAAATTATTTGAAGCTAGTATGTATATAACTTACTTGTTTCTTCATTAGTATCATTAGTTTAAGTGTCATTGCACGTATTTTGTTATGGTTCGAATGTCCTTTATTGAATGTGCGTAGTTTACTTCAATTCCGCAGATATTTATTGATTCGAATAACAATTAATACATTTTAAATCGCAAAAACGCGAGTTGTTTCACAGATATCACACGCATCACAATGACCAATGTCCCCAAATGAACTGATAATCCAGTGTGCCAACTTTGTAGCTATGGGAGCACTGAAAATCCTGTAAAGTACATACCGAAATAATAATCCTTTCTGTGAACGAAAAGAATAGAAGATCATGCGAAGAAAAATAAATGGAACGGTAGTGTTCTATAACAATTGCAGCGCGCAATTGCAGAATTTTGTGTCGAAGGCATGCTTAAATATTTACCATAACTCAAATGGCTAGTTCCGTCACCAGCTGTCCAGGTGATACTTTGTAAGCCAAACACTATGGAAACATTTGAGAAATTTAGTGCCAGTTATTTTCATAGTTAGTTATCATAATAAATGAGGGATAATGTGCCTGGGAAAGAATATTGCATGGATATTCCACAAAGTAATGTATTGTATCTAACACTACCGTATAATAATACTTTGAAATGAAACACCTATTGACCATAAATAATTACAGGAAATGAGAATAATAGAATAGTTCTTGATTGGATGACCACCTTATGACAACATAGATTATAACTGGCATGACAGCTGTGTTATTTACGCTCTAGGCTATGACGACAATTTGATTTACAACATAAAAATACAGGGAAATGTTTGTTTCATACAAAGTGCGTATTATCGTTCTGCAAAAAACAGTGTGTACTTATTCGTGATATAGGCCTACTTGTATATTGGGGCTAAGTTTGGGAAAGATCCAGCATTGAGCTAAATGTCAGTTAAAATGAAAAATCCACATGGAAGATGGCTTAAAGTACAATTGGAACCCACTTTACTTCTCAGGAGTCTAGCATATCTTTGATATAGCTCATGCCAAGGGCCGTGGTTTTCCATTTTCACCGAAGGTATATACACGTCATGAAATCTACACCTTTTCTTTTTATGCTGTTTACTTCACGTCACACTGACATGCTGTAGGCTGGGTGGGAAGTAAGCGGCCGTAGCCTTAGTTAAGACTAGCTGATTTATCCGTGCTGCGCTACGGAATTTTACATTGTATACAGAATTCCAGGTTAGGTAGTGTACACGTTGTGAACAAGATTGTATTAATTTCCATAACTCTTAACGTTATCCTAGAAACGTGACTGCGATGTTATCAAACATATTTTCTCATGTGAATAATGAGTTAGGGAATATCCATTCTAATGGTAGGTCCGCTTGCCAACCATCAGTCACAATCAGTTTGGGAACTTTTCATTATAATGGCAGGCACTCACTCTATACCTGCCTTTTAACGTCGTCAGAAAAACTGTCTTCGTGGTTTCCCCAATTGAAATGAACATAGGACATTACAATCACGTCAGTAGTAATGGCGCAATTTAAAGAAATGCTTTCATATGAAATACTCGATCAAATGAAAAACCACGCATTTTCTCACTTTTAACGAACCGAACAGTACTACACTGCCGATCTAACAATCCAAAGTTCCGGAGCTCGAATGACCAAGCCGCAGACAGGCGTGATCCGTGAACACTCTTCATCTTTATTCGGCGGGGGGTGTCGAATAGTGGAGAGTCCCAGGGCAAAATCTATGCCCTTTTACTAATCTACTTCCTAGGAGTACCCGATGAGACGGAAAATCTCAATTCGCTACACTGGCGGAGGAAAAATCTATCTGACTTAGAGGCAAATTTTTCCTCCAGAGCAGAGGAGAAACCCCCGGTTCACTGCCGATTTAGAATAAAATGAATGTAGAATTTAATAAAAGTGAAGAGGAAGAAGCTTTTCTTAATAAACGGTTCTTTTCAGAGTTGAATTTTGAGTTATTTAGTGAACTGTGGTGCTATAATTTGGAACAGGCTTAAATTATAATTCTAGCTACTACAAAGTGAGCCTCAGTCTTACGTGTGCACACTGCCCATTCAAAACAGCGCGTCATAGTAGGGATCCAATAACTGGAATACTTTGATGAACCAGTGTGTTTCGTACCAGCAGTATCAGAAAATGTATGAACCAGAGGAATGGCATGCTAAATAAAAACGTTTTCTAACTCCCCAGATTTTTCGCGCCACTATTCAGTCAGGCTGTTATAGTCGGTAGGCAGCAGTAACATGCCTCGGAGTTGAGTGGCACCATAAGAAATACAGAACATCACAACACACAATGGTCAATGTACTGTTATTGTTGATCAATGCACTTTCGATATTGTAGGCCTTCACATTTAATTTTCTTCCGACTCTAAAATACCACTCTTATCTTAGTCGGTATGGTAAAACTGAATAAAACGTAAATGATCGGAAATTGTGTTCTCTATAACTTTTGCCATGTAGTACTTTTCTATAGGACCAAAACATAGGTATTCAAAAATTAAATTTTAGGCGCCGTCCCCTAAACTACAATTTCATCCCGGGTGCATAGACTGTAGTTTCCTATTCCCCAACTCTATATGCCGTTTTTCATTAATTTCTCTTAACCCATTTTCTCGTGGCTCGGCGTTTGTATGGACTTAGCAACAAAAATACAAATTCATAAATATCTGTGTTATAGCTGATACGGTAAAAATGTATAAGATATAAATGATCGGAAGTTTGATTCTATATAACTTTAGTTATGTAGCATTTATCGATAGGACCATTATAATATAAATATTTGAGAATTAAATTTTAGGCCCTCTCCTAAACTACCATTTCACTCAGCGTGAATAAAATAATGTATACCCTAGATTATAGTGGCTCATTCCCCAACTTTACATACCGATGTTCATTATATTCTCTTCGGCCGTTTTCTCGTGATGCGTGTAAATACATACATACGCACAGACATAAATTACAGAAAAGTAAAAAGTGCATTACCTTGTTACTGTGGACATGACCGATACAGAAATGGCATTCTTTTCAAATTTCGGAGCGATGTACAGACAAAACTCTTATTTTATATATATATATATATATATATATATATATATATATATATATATATATATATAGGCCTAACCCCAGTATCTGAATGGTATGAAAGTTGGAAGACACGGGAAGAAATATTAGTGGCTACCGACAATGGGGTTTGAACCCACTATCTCCCTAATGCAAGCTCACAGCTACGTGAACCGAAGCACATATTCAGGCAACTCAATAACGCCTACTCTATGTGGAGGGATGTGTTCACTATTGCGTTCTTTCCGCTGTGTATAGTAGTCATCATCATCATCATCATCATCATCATCTGTTTACCCTCCAGGTTCGATTTTTCCTTCGGACTCAGCGAGGGATCCCACCTCTACCGCCTCAAGGGCAGTGTCCTGGAGCTTCAGACTCTTGGTCGTGGGATACAACTGGGGAGTATGACCAGTACCTCGCCCAGGCGGCCTCACCTGCTATGGTGAACAGGGGCCTTGTAGGGGGATGGGAAGATTGGAAGGGATAGGCAAGGATGAGGGAAGGAAGCGGCCGTGGCCTTAAGGTAGGGACAATCCCGGCATTCGCCTGGAGGTGAAGTGGGAAACCACGGAAAACCACTTCGAGGATGGCTGAGGTGGGAATCGAACCCACCTCTACTCAGTTGACCTCCCGAGGCTGAGTGGACCCCGTTCCAGCCCTCGTACCACTTTTCAAATTTCGTGGCAGAGCCGGGAATCGAACCCGGACCTCCGGGGGTGGCAGCTAATCACGCTAACCACTACACCACAGAGGCGGCCTGTGTATAGTAGTATTATAATATATTTGGTGGAAATGGAGAAATGTGTATTAAGACTGACACAAACATCCACACTTCCAGCAAGAGGTAATAACCCAGAAACTTTCCCCGACTCCAACAGGATTCGAACCCAAGTCCCTCAAATCTGTAGGCCTTAATGCTGAAAAATCAGCCAAGAAACTCGACTATAGTGGGACTTGAGTGAAGTAATAATAATAATAATAATAATAATAATAATAATAATAATAATAATAATAATAATAATAATAATAATAATAATATTTTTTTACAGTTTTCATCATGTTCCATCGACACAGATAGGTCTTATCGCAACGATGCGATATGAAAGGGCTATGAGTGGGAAGGAAGCGAGCGTTTCCTTAATTAAGGTACTGCCTCAGCATTTGCCTGGTGTGAAAATGGGAAAACACCAAAAAACGTCTTCACAGCTCCCATCAGCGGGGTTTGAACTCATTATTTCCCGAATGCAAGATGACAGCTATGGATTCCGAACCGCACAGACACTCGCTCGGTAATAATAATAATAATAATAATAATAATAATAACAATAATAAAAATAATAATAATAATAGAGGGCGTGATTTGTTAGTGGATTAGATGCTAGTTTTCCACTCAGAAGGCTGAAGTTTAAATCCCGGTCGATCCTGATTCCAGTCATTTTTCTGAAGAATCCCTAGGCTTCAAGGAGTGCATCCGATCTTAAAAAACCCGGTCAAAACCAAAATGAGCTTGCGTGGTTACAGCGATCGAAAAAATAACTTACTTAAGCTGAAGAAATAATAATAATAATAATAATAATAATAATAATAATAATAATAATAATAATAATAATAATAATAATAATAATATATCTGGTGGAAATGAAAAATGTCTATTAAGCGAGAGGTAATAATGTTACGCTGAAAATGTCCCCGATTCTAATAGGAATCGAACCCAAGTCCCTCAGAACAGAAGACCTTAATGCTGACCAAATATTTATTATTATTATGATTATTATTATTATTATTATTATTATTATTATTATTATTATTATTCATAAGAATTGAAGAATTGAAAAGTATTCCAGATTGATATTTCATCTCTCAAAAATAATGTATGTTCGTGAAAGTATATACCATTATCAAGCCTGATATTTGGAGAGGGTTTTATAAATTTGATATCAGTCCAAATTAATTATTTCAGTACGTTGATTCCCCTGGTTCGAGACCCGTGTGCATTTGTCTCGAATGTTTGTCCGTTCTTCACAATTAAGGTTCAATTAAGGACAGATAGCTTATTAGTTACTTGTTTTATTTTTATTAATAACAGTGGATTGAAACTTTTAAATGTGATCACTTCAATTCATTATTGATAAATGTTAATTTAAATCCACACTATTACGGAATGAACTGGGCGAACGTAACACTCAATATTCGATGTTGTTCCGCATATTAGAGATAATATATTGGCTTCACTGTTAAAAACTACCCACTCTCCCGCACTCTAATAAGCTGCAGCGATCATGGACTGCCTCGGGTGATAGGATTTTAATATTGTGGATGGCTATCTGGTACATCTAAGAAGAGATAATTTATCTGGCCATTGTTGAGCGTTCCTGGAAGGAATTTATCTCAACATTAATATTCATACAGCAGTCTGCTTTGTATTTTATATTGACAAATCTCAGTGATATTTAACAGACAATACTGCTTGCTTTGTACATATAAGTGCTATTACTGTTTTCACTACAGAAGTATGCTCGATAATTATTTTTATATCCCTGATATGGTTAGAGGGTAAGTCAATAATTATGGTTATAAAACCACTCTTAAATGTATGCAGCTCCTACAGAACAAGTTATCCAAACATATTATTATTGCACCTAATTACCATCTTTGAGTCCGAGCTCTTGACTGCATGGCCAGCGTAGTAACCTTCGGATCAGAGGGCACCGGGTTTGATTACCGGTTGGGTCATACATTTTAGCCTCCTAATGTATTCCTCAAGCACAGGCCCTGTGTGTTTGTATTCGCCTTAATACACATCTTTATTTACGTACAATGCATCACATTAACCACCCCAGAAACACGCACTAGAACACATCCCTCCTAAAAGGGTTGGCTAGAGGAAGAACATTTGACCTTAAAACTTGGCTTTAACACAGAGAGTGCTGACCACAATTACTTGCGAAATGGCTAGGGGAAAGAGTAGTTTCCTTACTTTTCGCTTTTAACGCATAATCTGAAGCTATTTCCCGAATTGTCCTTGGTGAATCTGATAAGGGAATCAAAATCAACGAGAAATGAATGATCAGTACCCGCTATGCAGATAGCAGAGTGATGCTTATTGTTCACTTAAAGGACTTTCAAAACAGTTTCAATGATATAAGCAAGGAGTTCGGCCTTGAAGTAAATATCCAGAACATAAAATTCATGGTGAAGTGCAAGTAGATAATCGTCAACGCTGTTACCATCCTAAGCAGAAACTCCATTGAAAGGCTACCCCATCTGAAGTACCTAGGAAGTTGGCTAACACAGGAATTGGATGGTATGTACAAAAAACACAGGAATTGGTATTGCATGAACTGTTTCTGATACTACTGTGTGGAATTATGATCTCCGATAGGAAACTCTTTGGCGTCGTGATGTGCTTTGTATTGACGGGGCTTCTAGTGACATTGTCAGTGAACTGACCGCGGGCCTTTGAAATGTGCATGTATTACGGAATGTTGAAGACCCTATGAATGGACGTACTCCGTCGTGCTGGGAAATCATGCCAAGTAAAAGGAAGGTAAGCAGCGTCTTACGATGAAATCTTCCGAAATGACAAATACAGTCTGATACAACTAATCGTGGAAGCATGATAGAAGGAAAACATGGATGTGAACGAAGATAATTACCTTGGCGGGGAACCTCCGTCACTGGTGCTGGGTTAGACACTCACGCACTACCCGTGCCGTAGATTATTTCACCAACTTTAACAACAAGAATATCATCTATATGTACATACACAGTTGAGAATACAGGATATACATTTACTATGTTCAATTCTCCATGCGTTTTCGTCACAATCATCTCGTTTCACAAACTACAAACAGTCACGACATATTCTTTTATAACACTGCCAAAGAAGAAAACGTTTCCCATGAAGCCATAAATACATATCAACCTCGCGTCACCGAATAGATCACAATTAAATACAAAGAAGTAGACAATACAAAGAATATAATATATCACACTGGTTTCTAACAAGTGGTTCAACACCCGTTGTACGGTAACGCTGTACGGGAACAACGAGATTGAAAATATTACCGTCACCAATGACTGGGAGGAGAAGGAATCATCATCATCACCATCATCATCATCACCACAAGGAGCATAAGAAGAAGATGAAGGCAATCAAAGACACGTATTTCAGCACGGAAAATATCTGGATCAATCATGATGAAATGAATTTCGTCATCCTCACCGACCTTGATGCTTCTAAAGTGATCACAAATGCGGGATATAAGTCGATACTCGGATCTTCAAAGATGGTACGATACGATACGATACGATACGATACGATACGATATGTTGTAAAATAGTATATAAGTTTAAACCCGTGCCCACAGAGAGCACTACGTAATACGTAATACGACATAATACGATGACTATGTGAATAGAAAAATAGCTCCGTTTAGAATATCACTGGAAAGGGTCATAAACATAATAATTTCAATAAAGAGGTGAATATTGTCTAAAGTTTTAACACCGAGCTCGATAGCTGCAGTCGCTTAAGTGCGGCCAGTGTCCAGTAATCGGGACATAGTGGGTTCGAACCCCACTGTCGACAGCCCTGAAGATGGTTTTCCGTGGTTTCCCATTTTCACACCAGGCAAATGCTGGAGCTCTGCCTTAATTAAGGCCACGGTCGCTTCCTTCCCATTCCTAGACCTTTCCTATCCCATCGTCGCCGTAAGACCTATCTGTGTCGGTGCGACGTAAAGCAAATAGCATAGTTTTAACCAAATTAAGAGACCAAAACTTGTAACGGTAAGATAATTATAATATTATACATAATTATTTTTTTAACATTATACATTATTCCCTTCTTAGAAATGTACTCAATATTTGAATCATTCTAAGTGTCAATGCACATGAAATGTTACGAAAAGCCGGGTTGTGTTGCATCCTGTAGCTATGTTATATCAATTAGTCATATTTATTATCGCAGAGAGCAATGCCCTTATTTAATAATGATTAGTCATATTTTACTGAAATCACATTTACAACAGTCTCCTTTACCTACCATACTGTTACTTAAAAGATTACTTCTGTGGAATTCTTTTAGTTCTCAATTATATACACTTACTGCAGCTCCTTAATATCTCGATAACGTCCTTCCACGCTTCCTTGGGGTTTGGCTGTAAAAAAAATAACTTGGACATTCAGGAAACTTTCAATACCACGAAAATTATAGGTCCTGAGTTTCAAAAACTCTTTTCCACCCAGTGAAAAATGCTTACTTTTGTATTCTCATGCGGTTTAGCTTCAGAAATCTAATTTTGTATCCCGGATCTCGCCTCTCTTGGGTGAATGTGAGAGTTATTCTTATTCTTTCTAGGGATATTGCAGGTATATGGATTTTGGGGTAATTGGGAGTCCCTCGATGAGCAATGTATATTTTAATTTCTACATGTTCCAACGTTTATACATCTCTACAGCATGAATTCCATTTATTGAAAATGAAAACCTACAACCTGTTTTCCAGTCAGTGACCGGGTCAGGGATGTAATGCATGATTCATATATAGGCTCTTAGTACGATGGGGTCGCCACTCCCAAAGTGATATATTAATGACTGATAAATACTATGAAATGAGAATGGAGAGTGTTGCTGGAATGAAAGATGACAGGGAAAACCGGAGTACCCGGAGAAAAACCTGTCCTGCTTCCGCTTTGTCCAGCACAAATCTCACATGGAGTGACCGGGATTTGAACCACGGTATCCAGCTGTGAGAGGCCGACTCGCTGCCGTCTGAGCCACGGAGGCAATTCCATTTATTATTTTAGTTAAATGTAACTATCCATTCAGAGTTTTATACACTTGATTAACGGCTATGCTTTTCAATCCGTTATGATGGCTGGGCATGCATTAGGCTACCTAAGAAATATCTGATGGGCGTGTTCCTCAAAAGTATTTACTGCTCTTATTTGAATTTGTGTTACCTCTCATTGAGTACAGTGTCCTAGGTACCAACTGATGAGTCTAGCCTAGCACACTGGGGCGAAACGCTGGCAGCCAGGAATGAGTTAGCGGGAAAGTTTAGAATTTGTTTGTGAAGATTAGTTTTATATTACCTTTCATGTTTGATTTACGAGGTTTTTGTAATATTAAAATGTAATTGGAAACTCTTAAGATACTTTCTTGTGAACTGTTCTTGAACTTTTCAATTTCTTTTGGTTTTCATATTTGATGAGTGATGACATATTAACGAAAACTGATTCGTATTAATTACAAAATATTCGACAAATTTAAGTGCATATTCACGTAACTGTTTCACCTAATTATGAAATTCACCATACTTTATTCTTCGGTGGTTCGTGCCGTATACCCATTTACGCTCATCATTTCTGCTCTCCCATAGTACACTTTCATTCGGAACCTCGGCCTAGTAGATTCATATAAAACATAGTTTTCAGCGTAGCCATGTGGTGTGAGAAATATAGCACGCATACAGTACGTAGCAAGCATTGCATTGTTCTCCTTGTGGCCATAGATTATCCACGTACTGAAATGAAATGAAATGTCGTATGGCTTTTAGTGCCGGGAGTGTCCGAGGACATGTTCGGCTCGCCAGGTACAGGTCTTTTGAATTGACACCCGAAGGCGACCTGAACGTCATGATGAGGATGAAATGATGATGAAGATAACACATACACCCAGCACCCGTGCCAGTGAAATTAACCAATGATGGTTAAAATTCCCGACCCTGCCGGGAATCGAACCCGGGACCCCTGTGACCAAAGGCCAGCACGCTAACCATTTAGCCATGGAGCCGTACATCCACGTACTGATACAATTATAAAGAAATATGGTGACAATTTACGGTGTCCCAGGACTATTACAAATGTTCATATCCTTCTAAGACACAAAAATCAAATTTCTCTGCTTCTCAGTGGCACTTCCATGAGCACTACAAATATGCAACCGCTATAGATATATTTCAATCAATCAATCAATCAATCAATCAATCAATCAATCAATCAATCAATCAATCAATCAATCAATCAATCAATCACCATTAATCTGCATTTAGAGCAGTCGCCCAGGTGGAAGATTCTCTATCTGTTGTTTTCCTAGCCTTTTCTTAAATGATTGCAAAGAAATTGGAAATTTATTGAACATCTCCCTTGGTATGTTATTCCAATCCCTAACTCCCCTTCCTATAAACGAATATTTGCCCAATTTGTCCTCTTGAATTCTAGCTTTATCTTCATATTGTGATCTTTCCTACTTTTAAAGACACCACTCAAACCTATTCGTCTACTGATGTCATTCCACGCCATCTCTCCACTGACAGCTCGGAACATATCACTTAGTAGAGCAGCTCGTCTTCTTCAACCATGTCTTCCAAGCCCAAATTTACCAATATTTTTCTAACGCTACTCTTTTGTCGAAATCAGCCAGAACAAATTGAGCTACTTTTCCTTGTAAGTTTTTTTTTCCAGTTCTTGAATCAAGTAAACCAGGTGAGGGTCCCATACACTGGAACCTTACTCTAGTTGGAGTCTTACCAGAGACTTATAAGCCCTATCCTTTGCATCCATACTAAAATCCCTATATAACCTCATAACTATGCGCAGAGACCTGTACCCTTTATTAATAATCATATTTAGGTGATTACCCCAATGAAGATCTTTCCTTGTATTAACAGATATGTACTTGCAATGATCCCCAAAAGGAAATTTTACCCAGTCAACGCCGTAATTAAAACTGAGGGGACTTTTTCTATTTGTGAATCTCACAACCAGACTTTTAACCCTGTTTATCATCATACCATTGCCTACTGCCCATCTCACAACATTATCGAGAACATTTTGCAGTTGCTCACAATCTTGTAATTTATTACTCTGTACAGAATAACATCATATGCGAAAAGTTTTCTCTTATTCCACTCCTTTACACATATTATTTATATATATAAGAAAATATAAAGGTCCAATAATACTGACTTGAGGAATTACCCTCTAAATTATTACAGGGTCAGATAAAGCTTCGCGTACTCTAATTCTCTGAATTCTATTTTCTAAAAATATAGCCACCCATTCAGTCACTCTTTTGTCCAGTCCAATTGCACTCATTTTTTCCAGTAGCCTGCAATGATCTACCCTATCAAATGCCTTAGATAGGTCAATCGGGATACAGTCCATTTGGCCACCTGAATCCAGGATATTTGCTATATTCTGCTGGAATCCTACAAGTTGATCTTCAGTGGAATAACCTTTCCTAAACCCGAACTGCCTTCTACCAAACCAGTTATTAATTTCGCAAAAATGTATAATATAATCTGAAAGAATGCTTTAACAAATCTTAAATGCAATGCACGTCAAGCTAATAAGCCTGTAATTTTCAACTTTATGTCTACCACCCATTCCTTTGCACACAGGGGCAATTATAGTAATTCTCCATTCATGTGGTATAGCTCCTTCATGCAAGCAATAATCACGTAAGTATTTCAGACATGGAACTACATCCAAACCCATTGTCTTTAGTATGTTCAAAACGGCGATGTTGTTGGGTAGGCTGTCCGCAGCATAACAAAGTAAGTGATTATGCACATGTCTAACAGTTTGCTCGTTTATGCTAATAAAATGTTATAATAGTAGCATGCTCGTTTATAAGATTTTAGTTTCTATTATAAACATTACAGAAATAATAAACCATTTTTAACATATTCATTCACTGTGTGTGTGTCAGCAAAATACTGTATGTTTGCTAAGCGTGAAAATCTGTTCGTGTTGTGGAAATATAGATTGTTGGTATAAACTGTTAATGTAAAATTAACATAGAACTGTCAGTATATTTTTACAGTGTAGAAAGAAGGCCATCAATCATGTGAGCCACTTTGCTATTATATTTTATTGTCAATTATAATTCTACCGTTAATTTTACGGCAAAAATTATTATTACCATTAAATTTAGTAGACCTGTATGTTAGGTAATCATTAACACACGTTTAATTGAAATCCATCTAAATTTATGTAAGGTCGTTGGAATTATTATTATTATTATTAAAATTATTATTATTATTATTATTATTATTATTATTATTATTATTATTATTATTATTATTATTATTAATTTGAGTACCTTTGAACATGCTACAACACATGCAGGTTTTTGGTGAAGGCGGAAAAGGAAAGGGCTAAAATAGTAAAGTATCAACCGTGGCTTTAATTGAGGTTCTATACATGTATTTCCAACCAGGAAAGCCCAGCAATACAGTTGAGGAAGTCACCATACTGACCGCGTGACTCTCCAATATTTGTAGGTCATCTGGATGCTAAACAGCTGTTCGGACAGCCCATGGCCCATAATACGCTGTGTATTTCGGTTGTACTAAGCACTTGTCATGCATGTCTCCCTTGACCTATCTTTTTCTCACATTAAGGTAAATATCTCTGGCCTGATTGGGAATCTAATACAAGACCCCTAGAGAGAAACTAAGCTCGCTCCCTCTAGACCAGAAGACTGACATACACACGTTTATACAGCCAACGCACCGTCAATATTTCAAACTTGGCTTTTATTTACTTAAAATAACAAAATTAATTAATTCCTGTACATTGATTAATATGTACATGGTGCATACTCGTTTGTTTTTGACAAGGCATTCTGAGCTGTTTGTTAGCATGGACAACATGCGCACAGAGGTGAATTCAGTTGCGTAATAATAATTTTAATAATAATAAAAATAATTTATGATGTAAAATCAACGGTTGAATTATAATTGACAGTAAAATATAATAGCAAAGTGGCTCCCATAAATAATGGCCTTGTTTTCACACTCTAGAAACATACTGACATTTCTTTGTTAATTTTACATGAAGAGTTTATACCGACAATCGATATTTCTACAGCACAAACAGAATTTAACGCTTAGAAAACATATTTTGCTGACACACACAGTGAATGAATATGTTAAAAAATGTTTTATTACTTCTGTGATGTTTATAATGGAAACTAAAATCTTATAAACGAGCATGCTACTATTATAACATTTTATTAGCATAAACGAGCAAACTGTTAGACATGTGCATAATCACTTATTTTGTCATGCTGTGGACAGCCTACCCAACAATAGCGCCGTTTTGATTACCTAATTGATCATCCGAACAAGTATCATTGTGATCGGTCCAGTCGAACCCAAACAGGTTCCTTCTCAAAATGTCATTATTTTATCTCTGATGGGTTTCCTAAACAGCGTGATGCTGTATATCATCACCCTCAAATGCCACTGACGTACGGTGACAGATGACGTATAAAAGCGCACTTCTTCATTAAATGGAGCAGACAATTTTACATTCTGAGTAATGAAATCTACATAGGCCTGCTTATAATAATAATAATAATAATAATAATAATAATAATAATAATAATAATAATAATAATAATCCTCTATTATGGTAAGAGAAGGACTACGACCGATCGACCGACCGGGGCTCTGAGGTAGGAGATTAAGTTGGAGTTTAATTCATAGATACTTATGGACTATTCGCTCCAAAGCGTGTTCGTCTATAATGTCTCGATTCCAAATAAGAAACTTTATTCTTCTTTGCCCAGTTATTTCTGGGGTCGTTGCAGTGACCCAAGCTCATTTTGGTTTTGGTAGTGGTGGTGATTATTGTTTTAAGAGGAAGTACACTAATCAGAGGGAAAAATGGAAGGGATCCGACACTTCGAAAAATGAAGATATCGGCCAAAGGAAGACAAGGGCCACGAAGGGCGTGAAAATGAAAGACTCCCAAGCCCTCGCAAACCTAATAGCGTCGGGGTCGGAAAAGAAAAAGAGTTGACCATGTGTGGTCGGATAGGATAGATAAAAGTGAGGAGCCTGTCACAAGTAAGTCGAAGCAATGCCAGGACTCAGCTGAGGACCCCGTGGTCGCCAATCCACGCTCCAAAGTTCAGAGCCCCTGGGGTTTTTTGTTTTGACCGGGGGATTAAGACCGGACGCCTTTCCTGACAATATGAGTTTTTTGAGATGAAAGTCTCAACCTAGTATCAACCAGAACTCGAAGCTCAGATTTCTGGGCGGGAAGCCAGCAACTAAGCCAATAAGCTAAGCACGTCCCCTGTATCTCGATTTCAACAACAGATTATAACTATGTTTAAGCATAGGATGCGAATACATGTTAAACAACCTACAGATTTCTCTTAACCATCTACAATATCCAATTGAGGTTAACTGTATGACAGTTCCAGGCCGAGCTACAGTGAAGAGTCTCGGGGGCAATTATTGATTCCCACACTGATCGGGTGCAAGTAAACAGCCGGAGGGTCTAAAACCGTATGAGAATCCCGGCATTGGAAGCAACGGATGGCGTATAAATGTATAAACGGGCACTTCCTAATTAAATGGACTGGAGAGTCTGACGTTCTCAGTAATAAAATCTACATAATTGAAATAATAATATTAATAATAATAATAATAATAATCGTTATTATCATCATAATAATTGAGAAATCGTGCTTCGTAAAGACTTACAGAATGGTAATTTGAAAATATCTGACTCGTTAGTCGGTCGGTCGGTCGGTCGGTTGGTCGGTCGGTCAGTCGGTCAGTCGGTCGGTCGGTTGAGTAGTTGTCCCGTTCGAAAGTTCGTAGGCTTTTCCGTCTACTCGTCGGTCGATTGGATGGTTGGCCCATTCGTTGGTTCTTGTGCTTAAGGTCCATTGCCAAGTTGGACGTAAGCCCATGCCTGAATAGGGATAATGACGTTATGAACCCTCTGGAATAGCGGAAGAATCTAAATAAAGGAAGGAATCTTGGAAGTAAAGCCTGATAATTTAATCTCGTAGCGGAAAAAGAGAAAATAAGTTCTGAACCCGCCCAAAGGGGGGTAAAAGCTAAAGAAAAGGAATGATGATAATGATGAGGTTGGTTTTTGTTGAAAGCATCCTAACATCTAGATCATCGGCCACAATGAAAAGAAAAGAAAATAAAAGAAAAGAAAGGAAAAGAAAAGAAGGAAACCTTGAAATGAATTTTGACTATAGAATAACACACTTACACATTGTGAATATATAATAGTTATCTATAATAAGAGAAGTACGCAAAAAACTACAGAAAATGGAGGATAATATTTTGGAACATACGGGAGCGGATTATTTTAAACCTCCCACTTTAAATCTGAAGCCCTCCTGAAGCAGGTAATAAGAACTGATCAGTATTTTAGTATTATAAAATATTATTTACTTCTGAAACTGTGCCAATCGCTCAATTGTGAATAGCGTTGATTGGCCTAACTTGAAATATTCTGAAAATTGTATGACCTTTAAACTCCAGCCGATGATACCAGAATAGTGAAACCGGTGATATCCGGTTGTTCCCAATATTTATGTTCTACATGCATTTTTGCAGTTTTCTCGACGGGAAGTTTTGATGGATAATGTTTCATTCACGAATTTATACGATGTTAAAAGCCTCACTTCATACGTTTAATATGGCATGTTTAACTCATTTTCCTCCCAAAGCCAGTGGCAGTAGCGTGAAGTACGATGAAGCTGAACGAAGTCGAGAGAGAATGAGGATGATTTCCTAATTTATAGTAGGTCTATACTACAGTTCCTGTTAAGAAGTTGAAGGAAATACTCCCTGCTTCTCTCTTACATGTTATTGTTTCCCTGCCCACTGGCGTGTCACTATGTCCGAAGTCTCATTTAACCTATTGTTGATGATACCTCTCATATTATCTGCTCTATCGGAAATAATTTTTTTCTTTTATTTTTCCTGTAAACCTACCTTGATATGACATAAATCAAGTGTTCCACGGGATTTGGACTAAGAAACCTTTTCTTGTAAGCATCTGCTTTGTTATCCGCCGTAGAGAAGTACGTACGGTATATGGCATAAGCGATAGTAAATTAATATTAAAGGTACGTTGTATAAATTCTTTGATAGACCTAATGTTAACGAAGACATACAAGAACACACTTCCTGCAAACCAAAAGTCTGTGTGATAACCTTGATGTCACATGGACCTTCATAACACAGCCCTGAGGGGGTAGATTGGTTGAAATATGTCCAGCACTGCTGTATACAAGAAGCACGATATACAAAACACAACATAAAAGTGTACTTGTTTGCAGTCTTTCACACAATATACACAAAATGAAGGGAGTTTAGACTTGCTTCTTATAATGTTGAACGCGCTAGATAATAACATAAGTAACTTGACTGTTTGTCGAAAAAATATATACATACTGTATGTACAATTTGAAGTCTACATGTACAGTGAGATCTATCTTGACGAGATAGAGTGCCCAAAGGAGTGAACGTTTGTGATAGCAGATGGCTAACTGAAGTTCGAGAAGTTTGAATGGAACTTGGTGCAAAGTTCTTGTTAGCCGAATGCTAGGAAGTATGCAAGTTATGGGGAGCCGGGTATCTTGAGGCGTAGTTGTCCTGAGGTGAAACCTCCCGATCAGAATTCAGTCCACCTGTTCAGTACACATCTTCAAGAGGGTGCCTCCGTGTCTGACATACGGTGTAGCCTGATCGCTGGACACAGCTGACTGCCTGGAGCGGTGGAAACGTCGCTCATATATATACTCGTTGGCTGACGTCACATCTCATACGTCAGCGCTCTGCTGTCCACACACTCGTAGCCTGAGTAGGTGCAAGGCGACAGCGGGTTGCGGAGCTCCCAGGCGGAGGACACTACAACAATCACCTTTACAGTTTTAGGACCACAGATACATGAATAAACAGACAGACTAACACCAAAGAAAATAATCCTTCAGATTATCAGTATCACGTATGAAACAAGTTAATGTAAGGAAATCTTGTTCGTATAATGAATGTACAGACAAGTGAGCCGTACGATTTTATGTGTTTTCTCAGGTTACCTAGGTGTTAAGGTGGAAAACCACTTCTAGGGATAGAAGACAAGGCGAAAAGATGACAAAAACATATTATATATTCGTCTCAAGATAAAGAAGCGCATGATAGGGTTATGGAACAAGAAGAGTATGTTAATGTGGTCCAAAATCAGCAGAGCTTTGAGCGACCTAAATAGGAAAAAGGCACCTGGAATTGATGACATACCCTCAGAATTACTGACCACCTTAAGAGAAACCAACATGAGGAGGTTACTTAATTTAGTGTGTAAGATGTATGATACAGGAGAAGTGCCATCTGAGTTTAGACAATGTTTAAAGAATGTTGTTATACATTTTCCCAATAAATCGGGTGCTGACAAGTGTGAAAACTACCGCAACTTTAGTTCAGTATCTCAAGTTCACAAAATGTTAATACGTATTATTTACAGGTGAATTGAGAGAAAAGTTGAAGCTGATTAGGGTTATACTCAGATTGGCTTCAGAACAAACATACTAGCACATGAAACAATCATGACTTTACTTCTGATCTTAGAGGATCGAATTAAGAATGACAAACATATGCACATGACTTTCGTAGATCTAGAAAGGACATTCGATAATGTTGACTGAACCAAGGTATTACAGATTTCGAAGGTGATCGGGACCAGATACCGAGAAAGAAGAATTATCTACAATCTGCACAAAAATCAGACGCCATGGTTAAGAATCCAAGGCTATGAAAACAAAGCAGCAGTTCAGAAAGGAGCGAGGCAAGACTGCAATTTGCCTCCTCTACTTTTCATTGCTTATATTCAGCAGGTGGCAATGGAAATCAAAGAGGAATTTGGAAGAGGAAACCCAAATCAAAGAGAGGATATAAAAACTATGAGATTGTTATTTTATCTGATTTTGCAGGAAATCAGGAAAAATTGCTGAATAGTAAGGACACAGTCTAGGTGAAAGAGTACGAGAAGAAAAATAAATACAAAACATCAAAAGTAATGGAGAAAAGAAATTCTCTTATATCCAACATTTATAAAAGGATTAGTAATATTTTTTAAATACTTGCGTCTGTAGAGTGGCATTGTATGGAAGTGAAACATTGAACATAACGGTCTCAGGAAGGAAGAGAGTAGAAGTTTTGGAATGTGGTGTTACAGAAGAATGCCGTAGGTGAGGTGGGTACATCGAATCACAAATGAAGAGATACTGTATCTAATTGGTAAGGGAAGAACGATTTGGTGAAATTTGACCAGAAGAAGGGATTGAAAGATAGGACATATCTTATGACACCCGGGTCTTCTGAAGTTTGATTTTAATGGGAGTGTAGGTGGTAGAAACGGTCGAG
This sequence comes from Anabrus simplex, assembly GCF_040414725.1. Classification (NCBI taxonomy): domain Eukaryota; kingdom Metazoa; phylum Arthropoda; class Insecta; order Orthoptera; family Tettigoniidae; genus Anabrus; species Anabrus simplex. The sequence goes on from NC_090265.1 coordinate 1,402,900,858, forward strand.
GTAGGCCAAGGTATGAATATGACAAACAGATTTGAGTATATGTACGATGTAATAGTTACTTAGAAATGAAAAGTATAGCACAGGATAGAGTAGCATAAGGAGCTAACTGAAACTAGTCTATGGACTGATGACCCAAGCAACAACGCAGTCTGAAAATTAAGCGGGCTGATGGAACTTTTAATTGTTTAAATAATTACCTAGGTATGTGAAAAATGTTACGTTCTTAGCCTAACATGTAAGCATTTTTAATATAACTATGAATATCTAAAAAATGTGCAAAATAAAACACAGGTATAACAACATCAGAACCACAATTCGTCTATATATGTCATTTTCAGTTGACTACAAGTAAAGGAATGAAATATGTACGGTAACTACATAAGGCCTCAGAGCTAATGACCTTATCAATGTCATCACTTAGTACCTTAACCTCCCGTAACAGTACAGGCAAACCTCGCATCTGCTACTCAACCTAGAACATAAAAGAAAAAGAGCTTGTCCAAGTATTTGACCTTTGTTTAGTAAGTCCATGACATCTTTGAATTTTCAAGTGAAATACTCGTTGTGCAGTGTTGCGACGATCATGGGGTGACTAACCGTTTTATTCTCACTTCACGTCCATTATACTTATAGAAAGGTCACATAAGGAATAAGTTACACATTTAATTTACCTCAACCCATTTGGTGAGCTCTTACAGTACAGTCTCTATCTTCACAAACATGTCATTGGAGAACCACTCAGACAGTTGACGAAATTAATGCCATCATTTCATCTCGCCTCGCCTTTATATAACTTGATAAGAATAGAAAGGGACAGATATTTTCTTAAATAGTGTGTTCCTTTCACTCAAAAGCCTCGCATTCCACATTCCTTCCACACCAGCAAACACTATTATTAACATGTCCGTCGTCGACTGGTCATAGTGACCTCAATGACAAACTTGTGGATCCAGTATGGTTTCTAGTCATCTTCAGCTCCTTCACATGCTGGCAGCCAGTCATTTGGAATGTACAATTATAGGATTTCACAGACAAGGAAATGTTTAAAATTGGCATGCGTCCATTTTGGTTAAGATATTTGAGTTCTTTTTCCGTAGGAATATGAAATTTCTTCTGACTTTGTTTCCACTTGAGATTTACTTTTAGATGCTGAAGGTGCAAATGCCCTTCACTGTTTTTCATTTCATGGAACCGTAGCAGGACATATAGCTTCAGTTTGGTTTGAGCTTAGTTTTCTGATGTTGCAAATGTTGCTACATCAGATTTAAAGAGTTTGTGACCTTTGTCATTGGTCTCGGATCTGTGTTACTGAGCTATTCGTCTTTCCTATTTCTGCTGGTCATTCAGGATTTCATGTTACCAGTATAGCCAATTCGTCGTTCTGCTAGCGCCTGCAAATATTCTTCAACGGTTTAGTTTATTGTCTGTGTGAAAGGACCTTTCTACCAGTTTCTATTGGATCCATCTAACGATGTTTCACATGAACGGTACTATGTAATCCTCTGAGAGGAGAAATTGGCATCACACACTGACTATAGAGCAGCACTCTTCTTAAATGTGTTATCATAGAGCCTGGCCTCGCACTCTCACGCAATCTTGCTCTTATAATGGGTTTAACAGTAGGACGCTGGCTAGCTGTACTCAAGGAAACGGGTTTGATACCGTCTCAGTTCGGTGGTATGTGAGGAGGCTGTCATGCACCAACCTCGTGTCGGTAGATCTACCTGCACGTAAATTTACTCGTGTGTCAAAAAATTTCCCGCGACTTGGCGTCTTTATAAATCTTATAGTCTCTAGTGCGACGTAAGACAACGTTATTAAAAGCAGTCTGAGGCGCCTTAGATTTACAATTATGTTCTCTCTGCGAGCTTAACCTGGCCTGCTATCAGCATCACTCTCCAAAAATTTTCCTAAACCTGTCCGCATTCAAACCGGCTTCACGTTAATAAGCATTCTCAGACGCTCTACATATGAGCTGTGTTCATTCATTCATTTCCGTATTCGGTCAGCTTTTATACCTTTCAGTGATGATTTTCTGTGTGTAGCTTGTTCTTATTGGCCATAGTCCAAGGCAGCAACTCCCAAAAGTGTTGAAACCTACCCACTAACGCTATGTATGTTCCAGTTGATGGTATGTTAGAATTAATCAGCGAAATAAAAGACTGCAAAGAAAAAATACATGCCAGAAATAGTGCATAATACCACTCAATGAAAGGACAGTCCAGGTTTAGCACTCCCATTTATCTGGGGACATTAAGGCAGGAAAGTAGTAATTAGATGACCTTCGATGTTTGGCCCCTTAAAACAACAAGCATCATCATCATCAAGCATCATTGAAAATAACTGAATGTAGGGTTATATCTGAGGACATATGTATAGGACAAACATGTAAATACCATACGGATGTATTGGATGAATGTAATATCCCTCACTAATGCAAATCATATGAGTTACGACTCTTGAAGGCGGTAACAAAGGAGACGTTTAGGCGCAAGGCTTTAGAACTAGTCGAAGACGACTGTCACCTTTTACAATATTCCCCAAACATAAGTCAGAATGTCAGCTTGATGCCTCTCCCGCCTTCTACCAAACGAGCAACCAAGACTTTACAGAAATGATGCCGAAATTGGGAATACACTTTTTCCGTGCTGGCAAGCAAATTTAGACCTTGCTATAGGTACCGGTATCTCCGCTGTCGATCTGAGAGCGTGACCGTCACTCGCGGCAGAATATAAAACCAGCAGAAAACAGGAATTTTATCCGTCATTTGAATAGTAAGCGAAATTATACACATAACAAAAACTATTTAAAATTGAAGGGCATTTCATATATAGTCTACAGGTATTTCTGATAACCAATAATGAATGAATAAAATTGAAGAAACACTTCTGGTCTTATAAAACCTAGTTTATTCAGTTATTTTAAATCATATGAATATCAAAATCTGACGTAGGCTGAGTAGTTTCTAAACATGAAGTTTGGCCGTAATCTATTCAGCCGTTTCACTGTGATGGTGTAAGAAAGAAGCAGATAGATAAACAAACAGACACGAAATCTAAAAACGGCTGATACGATCTTGTGTTCACGAATAACGGATAAATATATCAAGAAATGAAAAAATAAACTAAGTTACAGTCAGCGGAACACATAAAACTTTATTTATAAAGATATGTTAAGACTAGTAGAACTACATATCGTTGAGGGACCAGTAGTTGGCGAGTTTACTGAGTTATTATTTTACTCTTCGACTACGTATAGTATTTAAGCAGCAAACTTCGCTGTTTCTGGATTCCAGTCTGAATTAGCAGGACTTATACAGTACGAGTCAAATACCTAGCCACGATTTATAAAAGTATCACTTATTTAAAAATCAGTATAATCTTGTATTTAAACTGGGTATCTGAGCTACATCCATACCAAATTTGTGCTCAATTATTGTTGCTCTACTTCTGATGTGAATGAGCGAGAAATGAAGATGCACTATTTCATTATATACCATTCCGTAATTTTCAAAGTAATTTCGCGTATATGATATTTTCAGGTCAATACAAAACGTTTGGCTCTAAACTTCTTAAAAATTCAGTCATGTAAAAATGAGTCTAACCATGGCCACTTTGTTTTCCCTCTAATTCTCTTTCCTTCGAAGGCCCAGTCCATTATTCCCCTACATACTCTCCCTGTTTCGCCTGAAAATTCACCACTGCTGAAGCCGAGTGATACGTAGGTCTACACCTTCGTCCACAGAGTGCTCTCCTGACTTAAATTTCATCATCTCTTTTCGAGTAAACTGCTGCCATTATTCCAACCTGTTTGTACTACAAATCATTCTCGCTATTTTCACGCCCGTTACTTATAACATATGAGTAAGATACCCTGACCTTTTCATCCCGTACATCATAGACGGCCTGAGGATATAGCAATGTAAATATAATGTACATGGTAAAACAGTTAACGCCAGAAGTGACGGAAAGATAGAAAAATGTCGCAGAGTTAGTGGAGTGTCAATATCAGAGTTAAACATCCTTAATTGATTGCACTTGTTCATAATATCACCAGTTCACAATTAATGACAAGTTTGCGCAACTTAAATGGAATTTAATTTTGGGAGTTATCTTTTCCTCCTTTCAGTCTATTCATTTATTTTGCCTAAAATGATTATTGAAACCTAGCATTATCTAGACTGAAGGTTATTTCGATTGATACTTCACTCATATCCACTGATTCAGTTTTCGCGTAGATTAAGGAATATTTACAACATAAATAATATGTATGGTGACTGGTGAACTTGTTCATGCTTCTGAATCCGTCAGTAAATCTCACACACGTATTATTATCGAGGTCTCAGTGAAAAAAAAGTGTTCAATTAAGGGCTGAATGCAAAATAGCAAAGAGAGGACATCATAACAGTCATTCACGTCCCTCTCACTTTGAGTCTACATGATGCGTTAATCGTTCCTTGTCTTTCTTGAAATGTGCTTTAAAATCAGCATATAATTTTAGGCATTCAAGGAAAAGCAGCTCAATTCAATGTTGGTACTTGCTGCATAAAATTTCCCAGTTTTCTGGTTGCCATTAATGTAATTTTGCTATTCATATCTTAGGTCACTCGTCGTGTGTACAGTTTTAACTTGTTTTACTGTGGAGGTTTGTATCACTGATGTGGGTTCAGTTATTTGAATTTCGATTCCATTGTGTTCTAGAAAGTAGTAATGATATATCTTAGTATGTCTTACATAGGAGATTTTGGATGTCATTTTCTCCGAGAAACCATCATGATACGGGATCAAATCAACCTACATTGACTCTCATACCTCCCATGCAGAGTTTCTTCCTAGGACTATGAAAACATATACAGATAACGGACAACACCCAATGAAATGAAATATTTAATATTCATCAAATAGGCCCTCTAAATTATAACGTGATTGTGATAATGCAATTATATAATTTGGTGATAAAAGCTTTTTAGAATATCACTGTTGATTCTGACGAAATGGGAGACAAAATTTTGAGGTCAGAGTTTGACAGAGCTGTGAGAAACCTAAATAGGAACAAGGCACCTGGAATTGATGACATTCCCTCTGAATTACTGACAGCCTTAGAAGAAACCAGCATGGCAAGGATATTCCATTTAGTTTGTAAGATGTATGAGATAGGAGAAGTCCCATCCGATTTTCGGCAGGATGTTGTTACACTTATTCCCAAAAAATCCGGTGCTGACTGGTGTGAAAACTATGGTACCATTAGTTTAGTATCTCACGCCTGCAAAATTTTAACACGTATTGTTTTCAGAAGAATGGAAAAACAAGTGGAAGCTGAGTTGGGAGAAGATCAATTTGGCTTCAGAAGAAATGTAGGAACACGTGAAGCAATCCTCCACTTTACGTCTGATCTTAGAGGATCGAATCAAGAAGGACAATCCCACGTACTTGCATTCGTAGATCTAGAAAAGGCATTCGATAATGTTGATTGGACCGAGCTATTTAAGATTCTGAAGGAGAATGGTATCAGATACCGAGAACGAAGAATTACCTACAATCTGTATAAAAATCAGTCTGCAGGGATAAGAATCGAAGGCTTTGAAAAAGAAGCAGCAATCCAGAAAGGAGTGAGGCAAGGCTGCAGTTTGTCCCCCCTCCTTTTCAATGTTTACATAGAACAGCCAGTAAAGGAAATCAAAGAGGAATTTGGAAAGGGAATCGCAGTCCAAGGCCAGGAAATGAAAACCTTGAGATTTGCTGATGATATTGTTATTTTATCTGAGACTGCAGAAGATCTCGAGAAGCTGCTGAATGGTAAGGACGAAGTCTTGGGTAAGGAGTACAAGATGAAAATAAATAAGTCCAAAACAAAAGTAGTAGAGTGCAGTCGAACGAAGGCAGGTGATGCAGGAAATATTAAATTAGGAAATTAAGTCTTAAAGGAAGTAGATGAATATTGTTACTTGGGTAGTAAAATAACTAACGATGACAGAAGTAAGGAGGACATAAAATGCATATTAGCTCAAGTAAGGAAGTGCTTTCTATAGAAAAGAAATTCGCTTACTTCAAACATTGATATAGGAATTATAAAGATGTTTTTGAAGACTTTCGTGTGGAGCGTGGCATTGTATGGAAGTGAAACATGAACGAGAACTAGCTCAGAAAGAAAGAGAATAGAAGCTTTTGAAATGTGGTGTTACAGAAGAACGCTAAGGGTGACATGTATAGATCGAATCACAAATGAAGAGATACTGAATCGAATTGGTAAGAGGAGATCGATTTGCTAAATTTGACGAGAAGAAGATATAGAATGATAGGACAAATCTTAAGACACCCAGGACTTGTTCAGTTGGTTTTTGAAGGAAGTGTAGGTGGTAAGAACGGTAGGGATAGACCAAGGTATGAATATGACAAGGAGATTTGAGCAGATGTAGGATGCGGTAGTTACGTAGAAATGAAAAGTTTAGCACAAGATAGGGTGACATGGAGAGCTGCATCAAACCAGTCTACGGACTGATGACTCAAACAAAAACAGAATATCACTATTGTAACTATGATGTGAAGTATAGTACCTAATTACACATTACCTCACCTGTTGACGACAGCCCAGAAATTAATTAATCAGTGGCACATTACATGTACAACGTTCCCCGCCCTCTTGTGTCAATATGTATTCAACTTGGGACTCTGCTTAGAAACAGTGACCTGTAATAAATTATTGAAGTTAGTTCGTCAGAGTGATCGTAGGTGGTTCTTTGTTCCATGATTTTATGACGGAATAGAAACGACACCCTGTTTCCTTAGAACATTAATATTTCAAAGTTTCTACCTTCCAATTTCATGTAACCACTTTTATAAATTGGACCGCAAAGTAACCGAAACCTAGATCTATAAGTTCTCGGCATAGAAATATTACGAGCCAAAATATCTGTATACATAAATTCGTAATGACCGTGTGTCTATTCATCGATTATTTTGCCGAAATTTTCTTATAGTTATCTGTTTCAGATGTAAGTGACCATCTACATATATTTTAACTTTGGTGTCAGTTCGTCTGTCTGTATGAGTTTTTATTATGGAGAAACTACTGGATATATTTCAACCAAACTTCATAGATAGAATTCGCCTGTACTTGGGTATATTTTAGGGTCAATATTATTTTTAAACCTCTGAATATACTGGGATATTATAGAAAGATCGCAACATAAATTTTACTCACTCACAAATTATACATCACCAAACTTAATTGAAATCTGCTAGCCTTAATGGGAATCAATTTACAAATCTTTTTCTCATGTACAGCTTTTCGATAGGAGGTTTAATAAAGGAGATATTATTAACGCACTGTTTTACAGTCCCAACGGACTTATCTAAAAGCGGGTGCGCGTACAGCTGATACTACTGAAGATATTTCAACCAAGCTTCATACTTAGTATCCACCTATCTAAAGGTAAGTTTTAGGGTCCATACCATTAAAAATCCCTGGAAATGTTTGGGGGATAATACGAAGACCTAAGCAGTTATTTTTCTTTACCCTCCCAGAAATATACATGACCAACCTGAATGGAAACCTACTAACATGAATGGAAATCTGTGTCTAAAGCGTTTTTGCTCAAGTACACTTTTCTCAATAGGTGGACTAATGAGGGACATAACATTAACTGAATATTTTACAGTCTAGGTCCTTGCACGTCCAAGAGGCTTCCTTGAAATATTTTAACCAAACTTCATTTGTAGAATACACCTAATCAAGGGTAGGTTTTTGTGTCCCTAACAATTCAATATCCCCGAATGGACCAGGGGTTTATAGGAAGAACGGGACAGTGATTATACTTACCAAAAAATATCCATGTGTGATGTTTTGTACATGTACATGAAATTATCAGACTGTGTAATTAATTGGAAAGATGTGTATATTTCATTTACCGTAAGGTCATTCTAGATTATTATGCGTATATATAGGTTTTTTTATCACCTACTTCATATCGTTATGTCTTTTATTTCTATCACGGCAGTAACGAATTCTGAACGAGTTAAAACTTGAGTAATATATTACAACGTCACCGGAATTAATAGCTGGCGGTAATGATCAGTAGCCTGCTGTCAGGCGACCGGACACATCATGCTAATTGTAAACCTCTTCCAGGAAAAGGACATCATCGAGATTGCAGAATTGCTTAGTCCGTTCCATATTCTGGAGTGACATTTAGAATTTGCATCTCCCACTTTTTGAAGCTGGCTACCTGACGTTTACGAAGCCCGCAAAATTTCAACCTATGTCAATGAACGATACGAAACAAGATGATGGATATACATCGATGGAAAGGTAAAGGGATATAACATCACATCTTACTGGACCATGTGGTATGGTAGATGGAGGGAGATTTGGGATCCTATATACTTCAACGACAAGAGCTCGAGGAGTTCTTAATACGTGAATATCTTAACGTCTTAATATCAGTACATCTTAATAGGAGTACATAATAAAATCTCAACATCTCAGCGTCTGATGGTCATGATGATAGAAGAAGAAGGTATTTCTCATCGTTCTTATTATACGAGAGAAAATAGTGCAGACAACAAGAGGATGTTCTCCATTTAGTTTACAAATTCACCTCACATCTGAGTAGAGTACTACTCAAAGTTACTCTCATTGAAAACTGACTGTCTCAATGACGAGATATAAAGTTAGCGGGAGACCGACTTGTCTAGCACAGGACATATTTTTGTTGTATATTTAGTTACGCAACATTTCTGTAATACGGAAGAATACAAGTGTATCCTCTCCATGAACATTATCCAAGCTGGTTTTTATATTTTAATGAGAGCTCATTAGCACATTATGTACTGAGTATTATAGGAAGTGTTAAGGTCAGGAAAGTCGTAGTCCAATTAGTGGACAATGCAAGAATCGTAAATAGGCCTGGTACCTACTACGCTGGTACTTACTACGCGAGACGACAACAGCAGTACGAGAAGACAATCAAACAACAGCTCCTACATCGAACAAGTCCAGATAACAGAATAAAAAATGGCGACCTAATGGCATTAATTACTGCAAGTCTCCGCGTAAAAGTTCATTTTCTTAAATTTTATTTCTTTCAGTTTTCTTTTTGCTTCCGCAAGCTCAGTTTTTCAAATACGCCATCACGTTCATCATCCTAACAAATTGTTATTTTAATTGGTATTTTCATAAATTCTTATTAATGATCCTTAGTTCCCTAGTTAGTGTGTACTTAATGGTTAGTGTCCTGTCACCCCACCTCTAGGAGTATTTAGAGTCTCATTACTTATTACTATTAATTATAAACTATTGATCTTCAAGCCATAAGTTTGAAGGCTGACACCCAAGATATATTGTTTATGGAGAGGGAAATGAGCGAGTATTTATTTATATTACAATTAAGGTGATCCGGCACGTCGCATATGGTCAACCTTAATATAAATCTGTCATCCTTAACAGAAATTTATTTATGAAACTGTATCTCATCTTCACTCCTTCAATAGGAGGATTAGTAGGAGAGATATCATTAACGGAATGTTTTACAGTCTACGTTCAAGCGGACATAATCCAAAATTGGATGCGTGGAGCTGATTTCTTATAGCATGGAAAGTTTTGGACAAATTTAATTAAACTGAATTATTAGAATCCACGTATTTACAAAATCCATGAATGTATTGGGGTTTATACTGTAACATTTATGATTTTTCTGTAGCATGAGTTCTTCTCATCTTCGAGTTCTGCCTCGGTGCTGCTCAAATGTCTTACTCTCCTCTTCTCCCAGGGCGCGTATCGTCTACCCCTTCGTTATCTTAGGGTTACTGAAGAGTTTTACACTACAAGCTAGCTATGAAGAAAACTGATTGATTTCTGCTAAAACAGAACATTTTAAATCAAAATGAAGTAAAAATAAATTTAATTTAAAATGGAACATAATTGAAAATTTCACAAACTGAACATACCTAGGTACAAGTGGCATGCATTGTTCGAACTCGAGACGAATAACCACGGCGGAGTAACATGTGCCTTGCTGCATATGCAACCGCAATCACGCATGAGTGGGGCGTGTCAGCTAAAATGCCCGAGTTTGCTGCAATTCGTTCGATTGAGCATGTTCGAAGCAAACTTTTGCAGACTAGCAAGGATGACCTTGCTTGCTTTACTGACGTTGCAAGCAATGTGGTTAATCCACATTCGAGTAAGCCCTTGTTTTCATAGAGAAATAGTCGGGATTTCGGAGGTATAAAAGTATGATGGAATGGTTGAGTTAACCGTTAGATTTTATCTGAAGTTCACCATGCCACGTGAATCTACGGACAGCGTTATGGCTAAAATTCAAAGCAGTGATATAAAATAATTAAGTGCTATAGGCTCAGTTCTGATCCTTGGAAGAAATTCCTTCTTATTGTCATGGCAAGCAATCAGCAGACAGAGTATATTTCCTGTGTATCGTGCAATGCACTGTTAAAATATAAATTTGGTAAAAAAAATAATTTAAAAACGTTTGCAAATTAAATACTAGCTCTTCTCGCCAAGTAGCCTACGTCCCGGCAACACAAAGCAAACCGTAGCTAGAGCGATTGTTTTCGTGTGTGTCGGAGATTTCCGACCGTTTAACACTTTTGCCGGAGAAGGGCAAGAACTAATTAATAACGGTGTTGGTTTTGGCAAAGTAGGTGTTTTTGATGTGTTGGCACATCCTTTCACCACTTGTAGAAACGTCCAAGAAATTCAGATGAAATGCAAAGTAATATCTTTGATCATTCCTGCCATGCATGACAAATGTTGGCTTGGCTACATATGATATGTGGACTGACCAGATCCATTTTCTGACTCTGACTATGCAGCGTATAGACAGAGCGTGGAAGCTGTTCAGTAACGGGCTCTTTACAAGAAAAAATTTCCAGGTACAAAGAAAAAAAGTGAAAGTATAATTGAGGACATGTACGAGTCAAACATTCATCAGTGTGATTATAAATACACGTTTTTCGTAACAGATCAGAGTTCAGGCATAAAGAAAGCTTTTCCAAAATCATAGACGTCTGTTTTGAGTTGTTCACTGCATAAATAAAGCACTTGCACACGTATTTGATGAGATGAGATTTCTTGTGAAAGATTCTCCAGTATGCGCAAACACAATAAATGGCGCAAAGGCTGTGGTGAGGTATCTGAACTAAAAAGGCGGTCTTGCTGCCCAGCTTCATAAAACGAAACAGCAAGAAGTAATTACGGGCTGAAATATCCTCTATACGATGTCACAGTCTGTTTGTAAGCAGTATGATTACATTGTTGCATTGTTGCGAAAACATAATACCTTCCTAAAGTTTGATGGCTTCAGTTATGGGGTTGCAGAACAGATAGCAGCTTTCCTTAAGCCATTCACAGATGACCTGAAACATAAAACAACACCAACAATTCACTTAGTACTCTTGTGGGTTACATAAACTGCGGCAGCACTGCTCAGTCAGTGAATCAGGCTGTGAGGTATTTATAAATGGTTCACTGTTGCAGTTTATCTCACTTAAGTAATATGCATATAGTCATTACATTAATATTACTCGTACGTTGAACCTTGATTATACTTTCAGGAATTCACAAGCTCTTACGTGAAAAGGTACAAGTCTCAACTGTACACAAAATAGCCACATTACTATGGCCTCTGTTTCGCCACCTGAAAATGTTAGAAAAATCTGAAAGAAAGGTTGTAATGAAGGAAGTCTCTCGCATCTGTATAACAGATCTGTATATCAGGCCAGAGTAAAGTGTAGCTTCCACCGAAGTCCCAGTCAACATCCACGCCTGTGACAATATTGAAGTTGCTGGGGTATGGGTAGTGCTGAGTAATGACATTCAAGCATGACTAGTGCATCTGACTGTTATGAAAGGTGCTGCTCATAGGGTCAGTCGTACTGCAATAGTACTTTCTGACCCAGTGAAGAAAGCAATGGCAAACTACCTCACTCCTCCTCTTGCCTAGTACGCCTCATTTTGGTGCTGCCATTGGTTTTGGGGGTTTCCTTATAACCGCATAACCTTTGGTGGTGCTATTTGAGGATCCAACCAGCCTCTGGGCTGATGACCTAACAGACATATCAGGTTCGTAATATAATTTGCGTCTGCGTGTGTAGTGTAGTCGTTAGTGTGATTAGCTGCCACCCCGGAGGTCCTGGTTCGATTCCCCGCTCTTCCACGGCATTTGAAATGTGGTATGAGAGATGAAACGGAGTCCATTCAGCCTCGGGAGATCAACTGAGTAACGGGGGTTCGATTCTACCTCAGCTATCCTCGAAGTGTTTTTCCGTGGTTTCCCACCTCCCCTCCAGGAAAATGCCGGGATAATACCAAAGGCCACGGCCGCTTCCTTCCCTCTTTCTTATCTATCCCTTCCAATCTTACTATCTTCCACAAGGCCCCTGTTTAGCACAGTCAGGTGAGGCCGCCTTAACAAGGCACACGTCCTTCTAACCAGTCATATCGCCTCAACTGAAAAGTCTCACGCTCCAGGACACTGCTCTTGACGCGGTAGAGATGGGGTCCCTTGCTGAGTCCGAGGGAAAAGCCAAAGAAAGAAAGAAAGGAAGAAAGAAGGAAAGAAGGAAAACAATATAACTTGCTGTGTGTAGTTACGTAAGTAACTGTATCCCAACGTCCACCAAATACTTTGTGTAATTAAAATGAAAAGTAAAGTAATTAAACAATTTGTTTTGTCTTTCTGTAGATCCTTTATATCGCACTGTGCATGCATCGACCATTGTACAAGAGCCTCCAAAGGAAAAGAACAATTCTGTAAATGGATAAGCGACAACTGAGCTGCTGCTGACGAAGTTGAGATGTACTGCTGTATATAGGCCTATGCTGGTGAATATGACGATGACCTACTCCTACTGTGCCGTTGGAAGGAGCATGAAATCAGTCTGCCAACGCCATCAGTGCCAACGGCCGTAGCCGTGGTGAAACACCGGATCCCGTGAGATCTCCGAGGTTAAGCAACATTGGGCGTGGTCAAGATTTGGATGGGTTGCCACGCGCTGTTGGCGGGGGTAAGGGAATGGAGGAGCGGAAAGGAACTGGCCACCCTACCGTACGTAAACTCCGGCTCAGGCACACCTCTGCGGAGGTTCGGACCTTCCTTCGGGCAGAATACTCCCTTACATTCTCTATCAGTAATTGTCAGACGTACGCTGTGCATTCCAGCAAGCAGCGAAAGAATAGTAAAGCTGGAATGCTTTTTACGAGTCGTAGGTGTCGGCTTGATCCAGACCAAGTCAATGACTTGTTATTAACCCATAACAATAATTAGATTGCATTCCATTCCCTATTTTGAGCTCGAGTTTTTGCACTAGGCACATATGCTTGGATAGAAACATGGAGCAAAGATGACTTTTTTCATTAATTTTTAGCTGTATATTTAACTTTATGTCTTACAATGGCATTAATTTCACAGTTTATGCACATTGTCTTTGGTATGGCCAGTAGTAAAATATATGGCATATACAATGATAATGTGTATTTAAGTTTTTTCGTATATAGAGCATTATGGTACGCTAGCCAGAAGGAATACACGTGGAAGCACGTAAAATCCATTAACCATTTCTCCCAGTATAGTGTAGAAACATAGTATAAAATATGAGTTTAATTATTGACAATTTTGTGCCCTGTCATGAGTCCACCACTGACGCAAAGGCGTAATGTTTCGTAAAATAAAGGTACGCAAAAACAACTTAACTGAGTACGGCTAAAAAAGGGCGGAGGGAGGCGAGCACTTGTACCTGTGACTCAGATAACGCGTGAAGGAGGGATTATCAAAGGGCAAAGTCGAATGAACATAGCTCGCCTTGCAATTGAGAAGCAAATTCTGTCATAGCCATACTCGACAAATACCAACCGAGTATTGTGCGTGTTTTGCACGACACTACTCGGTACATGAAAACTAACAAATAATTTACATTAATTATGAAGCTTATTGGACCTGCCCCGTAGTGTGGGGTAGCATGCCTGCCTCTTACGCGGAAGCCCCGTGTTCGATTCCCGGCCAGGTCAGGGATCTTTACTTGGACCTGAGGGCTGGTTCGAGGTCCACTCAGCCTACGTGATTAGAATTGAGGAGCTATCTGACGGTGAGATAGCGGCCCCGGTCTAGAAAGCCAATAATTACGCCCGAGAGGATTCATCGTGCTGACCGCACGACACCTCGTAATCTGCAGGACTTCGGGCTGAGCAGCGGTCGCTTGGTAGGCCAAGGCCCTTCAAGAGCTGTAGTGCCATGAGGTTCGGTTTACTTTGGTATGAAGCCCATTGAATCAGGGGTTCGTTAACACAGCCGAATTAAATGAAATATTAATAGAAACCTGAGAAATAACTTAAATTACATTTTCAGCATTAATTACTGATAATAAATCGAATGACCTTAATTACATGAAAATAAAATTAATTTAATTTGGGTCGATTACAGTGTTTGACAAGAATTGAATAAATATCCTTGAATTAAATAATTGAATCACACTGAAAATATTTGATTAAATAGAATCGTACCAAATTTTGATTGATTGATTAATTAAAACTGTATTAAAATAAACTTGATTAATTTGATAAAAATATGCTGATAACATTTCGTTCACAATGATCATCTTATGAGTGTAAAACTCCTAAAATCTCATGTATACGGAATTCTGAAAACCATTCCTCAAGAATGAGAATTTGCTATGAGAATAAAAATGTGTTCGTTATCTAAACGTGGTGTCATTGGTTAGCATAGCATCGTATGCAGGAGTTCTTATAAACAATGTTTCATCTTCATCTGAATCTTCATAGCTAACTTCAGTAATAATTATTCGGAAAACCATGCCTCAACAATGATCAAAACATGGATGCACCATGAGATAATTCATATATACAACCTTGATTACCTTTTATTTTGACAATTTATTTTACTGATTTAATGAGTGACATTTGTTCATGGGAGCGCTACGTCCAGGACATTTGCCTTGTTTTACACAAACCCTGTCAACTGAACAGACGTTGGTGACATACGTATCAGTCAGCTACAAATTACACACGCAATTTTATATTACCTTTCTGTGAAAAGATATGAAAAAAGCAATGGTCACTACTCAGTGACTATCATTGGGATAATGTTGAATTTAAGATGTTACCTACACTTAATTAATCTGCGCCAGTTATCTTTCTGAGCCCTATTATACTAACTGCAACTGTACAACAATCATCGCGGAGAAGTATGTATAACATCATACACAACGTTCGCCTGATAACACAACAACATACAATTACGAACAATAAACACAATAAAAACACGTGGACACCATGCAACAACACTTCTTATACTATCATGCACAGATGTTAGGATGCCACCTTATAATTTATCGGATGTCATTAATCCTGCTTAAAGAAAATTCATTGGATTATTATTTCACGATATTAATCCTGTAAAAGTGATCATGCAGTTTAATCAACGACTCGCATCAGCGGCCAGAGGAACACTCGTTAGAGCGTACTAAGGCCATGTCTTGCAACACTATTTTCATGGTGCGTTAATTATCATACTTGTCCATCCATTACATTTGGGAATAAACTTCAATTTACTATTAAATCACAAATAAATATCCTTGCATTAATTAAATGATTATCCTGAAAGTATATGCCACCTCAAAGTAAGTGACATGACATCCTCCTCATCAAAAATTTTATTAGATCTCCAAAATTAAATTTCATACTAACTCCACTGAAAATGAAAACCTACAACCTGTTTTCCAGTCATTGACGGGGTCAGGGATGTAATGAATGAAGCATATATAGGCTGTTAGTAAGATGGGGTCGCCACTCCCAAAGTGATATACTAATGACAGATAGATGCAATGAAATGAAAATGGAGAGTTTTGCTGGAATGAAATGATGACAGGGAAAACCGGAGTACACGGAAAAAAACCTGTCCCGTCTCCACTTTGTCCAGCACAAATCTCACATGGAGTGATCGGGATTTGAACCACGGTACCCAGCGGTGAGAGGCCGACATGCTACCGTCTGAGCCTCGGAGGCTCTCAGTAACTCCACTCATTAGTAAAATAATAAAAATGTTCTCTAAATGTTTATTCAAATTTCCCCTTTTGTTACACTGGGTATCATATCGTCGTAATCTTGCTCCTACATAAATGTGAGCGAATATTATTATTTAGTCCGCCTCTGTGGTGTAGTGGTTAGTGTGATTAGCTGCCACCCCCAGAGGCCCGGGTTCGATTCCCGGCTCTGCCACGAAAGTTTGAAAAGTGGTATGAGGGCTGGAACGGGGTCCACTCAGCCTCGGGAGGTCAACTGAGTAGAGGTGGGTTCGATTCCCACCTCAGCCATCCTGGAAGTGGTTTTCCGTGGTTTCCCACTTCTCCTCCAGGCGAATGCCGGGATGGTGCCTAACATAAGGCCACGGCCGCTTCCTTCCCTCTTCCTTGCCTATCCCTTCCCATCTACCCATCCCTCCACCAGGCCCCTGTTCAGCATAGCAGGTGAGGCCGCCTGGGCGAGGTACTGGTCATTCTCCCCAGTTGTATCCCCGACCAAGAGTCTGAAGCTCCAGGACACTGCCCTTGAAGCGGTAGAGGTGGGATCCCTCGCTGTGTCCGAGGGAAAAGCCGACCCTGGAGGGTAAACAGATGATGATGATATTATTATTTAACAGAGTTGAATAATGGTTTGTAACTCACGAGCGATATTCATGCTATTTTGTGGCAATCACCTTCCTTGATGATAACAGTTCGTATGAGAGCATTCAGTGTCTTAACACTGATATTCCTTAACATGTAGATCATTTATGTCCCTGTTTAAATATCTTCTGTGAACTGGAGACAGCGCGCCTCGCTCAACTTATTATCACACTCACTCATTTGGAAGCAAATAAATCACAAACCAAACAATCACAAACCAAACTTTTATGCGGATACATAATAGTCCGCTTGAGCCTATCTTCACTGCCCAATAACCAAAGCCAAACTCCATGTGCAACAGCCCCGAAGGGCCACGTCATAGGCCTACCAAGCGACCACTGTTCAGCTTGAAGGCCTGCAGAATACGAGGTGCCGTGTGGTCAGCACAACGAATCCTTGCATCCGTTATTTATGGCTTAATTCAACAATATCTCCGGGATACACATCATTACCTCAATATTCCTTCTCCATAAATACACCACTTGTCTCTCTTTAAATCTCAACAGCGCACAACAACTGGAAATTCCAACTTAAATGAAATATTTACATCTACTCTTAGACAGTCGTCATCTTATTATTGAACTCCGATTCCAATGACATTTATAAATTCTTTAATGAACATATTACTTTACCATTTACTGGCTGTAATACCCGTCGATCTCGGGACAAACATATAGGATGTGCAAAGTTCCCCAGCTACTTTCCGCCAATATTCAGTTATGCAATTTTACTCGGGATGCAGCAGCAATCCCATCTATCGGAGTTGAGTGGCAGCAGAAGAGACAAATCACGCCACAACAATGATAAATGTAATGTTATTGTTGATCAGTTTTGTGACTTTTTGATATTGTAGGCCTTCACATTTAGTTTTCTTTCGACTCTGTGATATTAGGGCCTCTAATGTAAATGGTGTCCTTCCTTCTTTCCCTCTCCTCTTATTCTTCAAGCGATCGTTCCTTTAAGATTTATCTATTTTTTGTATTTTTTCTTGTCTTTACGGACCGATTTCCACGCGGTCTTACAACTTGATACAATTATGGTAAAACCCATCGCCAGTTAACACAATTGAACAATATTTCAATGTCAGCAATGCTCGGCGTTGATATGTACTAAGCAACGAAAGTCTAAATTCATGAAATCTATTGCCGTAGTTGGTACGGTAAAACTGTATAAGACACCATGATTGTTTTTTTTCCTTTATTTCTGCTAGTTGCCTCACGTCGCACCGACACAGATAGGTCTTATCGCGATGATGGGATAGGAAAGGGCAAGGAGTGGGAAAGAAGCGGCCGTGGCCTTAATTAAGGTACAGCCCCAGCATTTGCCCGGTGTGAAAATGGGAAACCACGGCAAACCATATTCATGGCTGCCGACAGTGGGGTTCAAAGCCACTATCCACCGGATGCAATCTCACAGCTGCGCGCCCATAACCGCACCGCCAAATCTCCCGGTGATTGGAAATTGAATTCCGTATAGCTTTTATTATGTAGGACTTCTCGATTTAATTTTAGGTGCCTTCCCTTAGTCTACCATTTCATCCAGCATGAATAAACTTATTTATTCCCTAGCTTAATATACCAATTTTCTTGTTGTTTGGTGTTCATATGGACTTAGCAACATAAATAGACGGTACGGTAAAAAAATGTATAAGACGTAAATTATCGGAAATGAAATTCTATATAACTTTAGATATGTGGTATTAAAAGATAGGACCAATAATAACATAGATATTTGAGAATTTCATTTTAGGCATTCTCCTGGACCACCATTTTACTCGCGAGAATAAATCTCTTAGTGCCTCATTTCCCGAATTTAGAGAACGATTCTCGTTAAATTCCCTTCAGCAATTTTCTCGAGATGAGCGTACGTACATATAGACAGACAGACAGACAGACAGACAGACATACAGACAGACAGACAGACAGACAGACAGATAGACAGACAGGCAGACAGACAGACGAAATATTACAAACTGCAATTTTTTTTTACTGTGGACACGACCGATATAGAAATACCATTCTTCGTACATTCCAAGCAATGCACAAACCAAACTCTTACTTTACATATACAGATGAACTGTAAACATATTTCATTTAGGGAAGTTATGATCATTATTCATACATTCCAATTTCATTATTATTAGTAATAGTATTAGTATTATTGCTGTAAAGTAGGCAATCAATTTTTTTTCAGGGTATACTCAGTTAATATCATCTGTAAGTCTATTCAGTGTGGCAGAGCATAAAATGGTATTAACACTATAACATCCCTGTGAAACAACGTATTGATAAAAGTGACGGGGAAGGAAATTTAAGGCATTAAGCGTGTTCGCTTCTTCAACTATCTGTCAATTGTAGGAAGTGTTAGAGACGTTCTTTAACGAACTAGAAAATCTGCCGACATGGTTCTCTCGTTTTTGTTTAAAAAAACAGCTACTTATATGTAGAGGAGGAGAACACCTAACCAAATATTCTGTACATTAAGTCAAGTCTGTTCCCTGCATTTGCCATTAAACTGGTCTAAGATTAAGAATGAAGTCGGACTAGTGCTGATCCACCAAGATGTCAAGATGCTAGATTCACCCATAAGAACATTTCTTCCCCGGAAGTCGAGTAATTCCAGCATCTTTATAAACAAATTCACATATAACTTATGAATTTCTAGTGCTTAACACTAAGGCGTACAATACTATAGTTTGAGCAGCTCAACATTAGAACACAGTCCTACACAAATTCACACGTACCTTAAGTGTTTCAAAATGTTACACTATGACTTACAGTATATTGAGTGTGTGAATTACAGTGGGTTGAGCGTTGCATTAAAATACATCGTCACATAGAAATTTACCTTACACACAATTTACAGAATGGAGTCTATTCTTGAAGCATCTTTTATTTTTTGAAAAAGACAGCGCCGGTAATGCTTTCCAATCATCAATTCCCCGATTCACAAGCGAATATTTACCATAATTAGTTTTCTGTGATCTACCTTTTATATTCTTTTTAAATTCTGATCAGTGTACAGACAAAACTCTTCTTTTACACATATATAGATTTATTTTTTATTAATTTTTTATTAATTAATTTATTTATTTGAACGACATCCAAGACCCAAACAATGAGAGAAATCATATTATATTTCTTCCATTACCATTTGGACAATCATTTATATCTTATACATTTTTACTGTACCGGCAATGGTAACAGAGATATTCATATAAAAGTATTTTTTTTAACTTAAATCCATATAAACGCGGAGCCACTAGAAAATGGGTGGACAGAATGTTATGAAAAATGGGTATACAGAGTCGCGGAAGAGGAAACTACAGTCTAAGCTATAAACAATTTTATTCACCGTGTATGAGTAAGAAATTGCATGTAATTGTGTTTTAGATGACTTGCTAACTTAAAGCAATGACAGGACTCAGCTTAGAGTCCCGTGAACGCCAACCCACGCTCTTAATGTCAGAGCCTCTCGTTTCTTCGCGGATTTCTCTTCCCAGCTATATATTTTGTAGAATTTAAAGCTTGCTTAGTATGCTTATTTAGGATTATGCAATGCGCACTGCTTGTATGAAATGGTAGTCTAGGGGAAGGGGCCTAAAATTTAATTTTATAATGCCTATCTTATTGGTGCTATCGAAAAATACTGCATAACAAAAGTTATAGAGAATGCAGTGTCCGATCACTCATGTGTTATTAAGTTTTACCTTACCGGCTGTGGTAAGAGTGGTATTTCAGAGTCGGAAGAAAACTAAATGTGGAGGCCTACAATGTCGAAAGCTCATAGTCCTGATCAACAATAACATTAGAGTGAACATTGCTTGTTGTAATGCTCTTTATCTCGTATGCTGCTACTCATCTCCGATAGATGCGATTACTGCTGCGTATGGAATATAACAGCCTGTCTGAATATTGGCGTGAAATATCCGGGGAGTTAGGTAACTTTTTTCTTTAGCATGCCTTTACTCTGGTTCATAAATTTTCTGATACTGCTGGTACGGAACACACTGGTTCATCATAGTATTCCAGCTATTCGATCCCTTCCCTGACGCGCTGATTTGAGTGAGCAGTATGCAGACTTAATGGAATACGGCAGAGGAGTGTTCACAGCTGTCTGTGGCTTGGTCATTCCACCTCTGGAACTTTGGACTGTTAGATCGGCAGCATACTACTTTTCGTTAAAAGTGAGAAAATATGTGTGTTATTATTTGATCAAGTATTTCATATGACAGCACTGCTTTTAAGCGCGATACTCCTACTGACGTCATTGTAATAATAATCAAAATTTCGTGTGGCTATTTCTAGCTGAGTGCAGCTCTTATAAGGCAGACCCTCCAATGAGGGTGGGCGGCATCTGCCATTTGTAGGTTTCTGCGTGTTATTGTGCTGGAGGATAGTGTTATGTGTGGTGTGTGAGTTGCAGGGATGTTGGGGAAAGCAAAAGCACTCAGCTCCCGGGCCACTGGAATGAACCAATCAAGATTAAACTCCCCGGCCCGGCCGTGAATCCAATCCGGGACCCTCTGAACCGAAGGCCAGTACGCTGACCATTCAGCAAATTGTAATGACCTATTGATTTCAGTTGGAAAAACTATTATAACAGTATTTCTGAGGATGTTAAACGACAGGTAAAGAGTGTCTGCCATTATAATGAAAATTTCCCAAACTGTGATAGTAGGCAATGGTAGGCACCTTTACAATGAAAATTCCCTAACCCAGTCTTTACATGAGAAAATACGTTGAGTGACTTCCCCATCCCGTTCCTGGGGATAACGGTAAGAGCTATGCAATTTAATACAATCTTACTCCCAACGTGTACACTACCTAACCTAGAATTCTGCATACAAAGTAGAATTCCGTAGCGAAGCACGGGTACATCAGCCAGTAAATAAATATAACCAAGCAGACAAATAAAAATACATAAAATATTGTTGGCATTACGCCCAATTAACTACCTTCACGATCTTCAGGGATGCTAAGTTGTCAGAGTTTCGTCCTGCAAGAGGGGTTCTTTCTTTACTTGCTATTAATTCTACCGATTGAGGCTGGCGTATTTCAGGAACTTCAAATACCACATAATTTAATCTTTCGTTACTATTGTTCAAATTTAGAAATATATGTATACTTTCTAAACGGAACGGCATTTTCAATCACCTCTTTAACGATCCCAACTTTCTTCACATTCACTCTGTATAAGCTGCAGCAGGTCATGTCGCTCTATCGAGATCAGGCAACTTTCCTGTAGCAAGTCTCCGTAGGTAAAGGGTCTTTTTCTTAAATTGGCTATATTTTTACTGTAACATATACCTAACACGTGAGAGAGGAGGAATTAGAAGTTATCAGATGTTAGTAAGCCGGCCGTTGCAATCTCTAAGCTGGGCAGTAGAGATATCCGGCCATGGAGTGCTGTACGTGGAGAAACTTGTAAAGTGAGACGTAGAGCAATAGAAAGTGGACTAGCACTGAGTGCGCATAGCAGCTCACAATGAGCAGTCACGTTGTATTACGTCCATGTTGAAGTGCAGGGCCTCCTCCACCGAAGAGCTGAAACTTCAAATAGTGCGCAGCCTTCTACTCCCAAGTGTCCTCGTGTAATAACCAACTATTATTATTATTATTATTATTATTATTATTATTATTATTATTATTATTATTATTATTATTATTAAAATCATCCTTGCTCATTTTCTGTTTACTACGGGTGCATAAGTCTATACTGACATGCCGACTCCACATTATTTCAGATGAAAATTTCATCCCGGGATCAGAACGTCGCCCGTTACGATATACAAATCAGCAGCTGGTTTATTTTAAGTAAATAGGTATGTGTTAAAGCCTTACATCACGACGTTCCGGAGAAATTCACTCTACAAACACACGAGAAACTGTATGTCTTCGTTTCAACTTGCTACTCATGCCACTCTCACACAAATGAACTCATTGTCTTATTAAAGGCCAATGGACACTTAATTTTCCGTATACTTTTATATTATACTTATAATTGTATAACCTTATTACAGGAGAGTACACTAAGTACTCAGGGTTACCTTCGTTGAAAGGCAAGGGTACGATAAATAAGAAAAACGTAAAATGGTCTGTCCACCTCAGCCTAGATATTGACATGTATCTCCAGCTTAACGCTTTTCACCTCCTTCCTCTTTCATGGCATACAGGAAAAATTTGCTGATAGAAAAGGTGGCTCATGAATTCCTAGGCATCGAGATGATCAATCATTCATGAGGTCCTCGTTGCAATTACTTTACCATAGCACAATCATTGAGCGTCAAGCAGTTGCTCGACCACAAATCCTCTGGAAGACAATCCTCATATAGAGTGATTGGAAACAGACACACAGGAAATCTTAAACAACAAATTTCTCTTCTGGAAGATAATCGTTATCCAAATTGATTGAAAACTGTGATTTTAAGTGAAGAATAATGCTATACCCTGTGGTCTTCCACTGGTATTATCTGGGTGTGGCGAACGTCTGGAGAACAATATTTGTATACAGTTGTTCAAAATACACTACATTATCTTATATTATACAATTTAAGTTTTGTCTGATTTGACATATGGTTAGTGAAGAATTTCCAACGGCCGTAGCCGTGTTGAAACACCGGATCCCGTGAGATCTCCGAAGTTAAGCAACATTGGGCGTGGTCAGGAGTTGGATGGGTTTCCACGCGCCATTGGTGGGGGTAAGGAAATGGAGGAGCGGAAAGGAACTGGCCACCCTACCGCACGTAAACTCCGGCTCAGGAACACCTCCGCGGAGGTTAGGACCTGCCTTCGGGCAGAATAACCCTTACCTTACCTTAGTGAAGAATTTTAACACGAATATAGATTTCACGGCAATATGTTTTGTTAAATGATTTTACTGTCACAGGTCGAGAAAAGAGTGTACCGCTTTAATGTTTCCAAATAGCAAGTGGAACAAAAACTTCAGTTGTAGAAACAGTGAATCATTTTATCACTCCTTTTTAGATGAAATCCCCTTCGTGACGAAGGTCAGAAGCAGAACGTTCGTAAAAAACTAGTAAATATATTTTTAGGAAGGAATAAATTAGGGAACACTGGGTCACTGGAAAAATCGATGACAATAGAAGAAAAAGAGTGAGTGTTATAGTTTCACTTAAACTATTCTCCCTGGCTTTAAGAATCATTCTCAGGAGACTGTTGAAGGATCAATAGGATGTTAATACTCATGGTACCTTGTCGAATCAACTCCGCTTTGCCAACGGTATCGTCCTGTCCATAGGAGTCGTAAGGAACTGGAATCGATACTGCATGATCTGAAGGAAGCCTCCTAACGTGTCAGACTGAGGATGAACCTCAGTGAAACAAAATATATGAGCATGAACATATCTGTCACTATTGAAAATCAAGTAATTGAAACCCTTTTGGAGTACGTATACCTGGCACATAATACAAAAGTAGGGAGTGAATATCAGATGTCAGAAATCACCACATGAAGTGGCCTGACCTGGGAAGTATTTGATAGGATCAGCTACATTCAAATAAATTCGCAAGGGCCATGAACCTCAAGAGAAAACTCTACAAGACGTGCATTCTACCGGTCACGGTGTATGTGCTGTAAAATATTAAGGGCGCGAAGAGATTCCGAGTTTTTCACAGAGCGATGGTGTACTATATGCCTAGAATCAGCCTGAGAGCACGAGTTCGAAATGGGAAAATCCGAAGGAGGACTCAGTTCGTCCATGCGATGGAGCAAGTGGTGATATTTAAGAGTAGGTGGACAGGACACGATATGAATAACTTCTGAAAATTGAAGAAGACTATGGTAAACTGGGAAACATGGAAGTCAAGAGGGATTGTCAGCAGACCACTTGCCAGATCGAGGGATAGCATTCATCACAGAGGAAGCAACTGGATTCTCACTGCCCAGCAGATGTCCGTATGAAAAGGAAAGGGCTGTGCTCGTAGGGGTCATGAAAAGACCGGAGAAGAATAGGAAGTGAAATTAACATAGTAGATCGGCTGTTGTGTTTATATGGAATGAAATACAGATCAAATAACAAAAATAAAACCTTTAATTTGAACAAATGTAATACCATTTGAATGATCAAACATAAGTTTCTCAGCTATTAAACTTCAATTGTTTGTTGAAGGTATGATATGATTGGCAAGTAGGGGTGTTGTTGATTTAACAGGAAGTACAACTACATAGCCATCTCTACGAGTTCCCATAAAAAGACACTTCAAACAATGACGGCATCAGCTAAAGAAAAGAAGATATATGAAGGCGTGAAAGTGAGACTTCCTGTGCCTCACTAATCTAATGAATAATTGGACGAAAGGGAGACTCCATCAGCGGAGAAGTGGAAATAATTGTGAAAGTGAGGAGCCCGGCACAAGTACTGCACGCTGAAGTTAGGGGCTCCTTGATCACCAACACACGCTCTCAATCTGAGAGCCCCACCAGCTCACCCATTTCGTCTCCTTATATGGCAAGCGGTGAACACAGCCCACACACACAGAGGAAATTGAGAAATAGTAATGTTGTGGGGTATTAGGTGCTACACAATAACATAGCGGTTTGTCGGAAAAGTCTAAAATTAGCAATACCGAGCGTCACGAGGCTTATCATTGTAATGCTGCCCCGCGCCGTGAACACATCTGCTGCCCTGAAGGTGGAGTTCAGAACATACACGCTCTAAGCCTCACGTAAACTCCCTTCAGTCTACCTCCTACGTCTCTAAGTGGTAAAAATACATTGAAAGCATTACCCTTAATACTGATGGAGAACGTTTATTACATGTTACGTGTTTCAGAAATGCCAGTTATTGCCCACATTCAGATGGTTAACATGAAAACCATGCATGCTGGGCGTCAACGTAATTGTTTTGCGTAATGAAAAACAAACATATGTTATATTGAACGTATGGAGAATGCTTGTTACATGTTACTTGTTCATGAAATGCCACTTATTGCCCACATTCAGATGGCAATATGAAAAATGTAACACAAAAGCTTTCCGGTCTGTCGAACACAATAATGCAAAACATAAT
The DNA here is from genome assembly GCF_040414725.1 of Anabrus simplex. Lineage (NCBI taxonomy): Eukaryota > Metazoa > Arthropoda > Insecta > Orthoptera > Tettigoniidae > Anabrus > Anabrus simplex. Next base: position 1,402,926,583 of record NC_090265.1, read on the forward strand.
ATATAACACTACAACATTCCTGTAAAGAAAATACATACTGTTCGGCTTTCTACTCAACATTCTAACAACATGAAAAATCGATATATATATATATATATATATATATATATATATATATATATATTTATAAAAAGCATGTCCTGACAGACAGACTGACTGACTGATTCATCATTTATCATTGTCGAGCCAAAACTACTGGACATAAACGAATGAAATTTTGGACATACATTTATATTGGAGTGTAGGTGATAATTAAGGGAGGATTTTTGGATATTCCATCGCTAATGGGGTGGAAGGAGGGGTGAATTATTTAAATGAGTATATCCATATCTCAAAAACTTCAAAGTTTACAGACGTAAAATTGATTTTTGGTATCTCCTTTAAAAATAAAGAACACGTATATTTTGTTTCCGGAAAATCCTCGTTAGGGGGGTAAAAAAAATGTGGAAAGGGTGATGATACTTATATCACAAAAACTGAAGATATTACAAACATTAAAATTGATACTTGGAATCTCCTTTGAAAATAAAGAAACACGTATTTTTTGATTTTGGAGAATCCAGTTGATACTGGGTGAAAAAGACTGACAAAAGGGTTGATATTTTTAAATTACGGTATCTACAGTATATCTCAGAAACGTGACATGTTACACACGTGAAAATTGGTATATAGAATCTCCTATATAATATGTGTGCTGGGTGTCAAAGTAATTGTTTTGTGTAGTGAGAAATAAATGTGTGATTTATTAGAATTTTTCTTGAATACGGGTGAATTTTTCTAGAATTAGCTGTCGTACCCAGCTTCATTGGGTCCAATGAATACAAAGGCTCTCAATTTCCTGAAATTCCTAGCCTTATAAAATAGCACATATCTTTACAAATTATGTTGTACATACTTACAAATGTTATGTCATAGGGTTAAGTGGAAATTATTATAATGAAAATGTTAAAACAGAGTAAGAAGATCAAAACAGGCCGAGGCAATGAACTGCGATAACAGAAATTCATGCTTGGTCTTATTCATACATTATTGTGTATGAGAATAAAAGTTAATTAAATGGGCAGTAGGAAGATGTCTATTAGAACACATAAACACTTTGGTCGTATTACTTAATATGAGACAACTGCCCGCTCCGTCTACAAAGGCCATGAACAGCAACAACGCACAATAAACCTCCTACATATATACTGTATTTATGTGTATTACTTTATTTATATATGTTTAAATGGAATTTCATTGGCAGTGATAATATTTAGTATTACTTGAAGAGGATAGGTTTTGTTGAGGATATTCCTTCTATTTCTAGGCCTTGTAAATAGCGGAAGCAACAATTTTGGTGTTATTCACAATCATTGCGCTGATGAGAGTATGGAAATGTGAATGAAGTAACCATTAGTAGCTGGGCAGATTCACATTGTCCATGTGTTTACAATATTTAAATAGAAGTTCTCGCAAATAGCGAAACCAGGTCTCTGGTGCTATTTACAGTCATTATCGTGATAAGGGTATGGAAATGTGGCTCCAGTATCCATCAGTGTACCTCGGCAGATTAATGCTGTCTATGAGTTTTTAAAATTTAAATGACGCTCTTTCTTTACAATCTGATATGAAGAATCTCTCTATAGCCTGAGTATAAATGAAAATAAGTGTAAAATATATGAGAAAATGTAGGTCCAGAAATCCCGTCACAAATAGTTGTAAACTAGGGAAACATATAATTTTGCAGTTCACTAGTTTCAAAGTAACTGGCATAATTATATGTGAAAATCTAAAGTGGAATATACAGCGTGAAGAGGCAAGGTGCAAGGCAGCAAAAATCCTTGGGTTCCTTTGTAGGAATTTAGGAGGATTCAGTCCACGAGCAATAACGTCAGCCTACATTTGCATGGTTAGGCCATACTGACGTATGGGCTACCTGCTTGGCATCCCACAAAAGCGGAGAACATGAGTAAGCTGGAAAGAGTGCAATGCCGCGCCGAATGGATAATTAACTATCACTCCCCCTCCCATCCGATAAAGTTATCTTCAATTGAGACGATAGCCAAACAAACTGACCTGATCTTTCTCCGGAAATCCCTGTCTGCTTCTGTAGAAATTGATCCCTTCCAACGTCTATCGCTTGTTTACCACTCAGCTCAGAGGTGCGAAGAAGTTACTCTTTGTCTGCCTTTCGTCCGTAACGCAGAGCTATGGAATTCTCTGTCAGGGGATGTCAAAAACTTGCCTCTTCCAAAATTTCAAATGCATATAAAGGAAAATATCATTTAATGGAAATGCTTCATGTGTCTTTGCGTATTTGGGTGAATGAGTGAATGACTGATAGAGTGAAAGGAAGTTTGAGAGAAAAGAATGATTGAACGGCAGACTGGTAGACTGAAAGGAAGTATGCGAGCACAGGAATGAATGAATGATTAGCTATTGAGACAGAACGCACGAGCAGTACATACATGTATATCTTGCACAGTGCTGTTTATTTTGTTAACTATGAAAATATTTTAAATAATATTTCATCTTAGAGATAGGCCAATGTACTTGGCGGTTCACACTTCAGTCAATACTTATCTGCATTTAGGGCAGTCGCCCAAGTGGGAAATTCCCTGTCTGTTGTTTTCCTAGCCTTTTCTTAAATGATTTCGAAAATATTCGATACATTTTCAACATCTCCCTTGGTAATTCCTATCCCTAATTCCCCTTCTTATAAACGAATATTTGCCCCAATTTGTCCTCTTGTAACGCTACTATTTTGTGGGGAATCACCCAGAACAAATCGAGCTGCTTTTCTTTGGATTTTTTCCAGTTATTGAATCAAGTAATCCTGGTGAGGGTCCCATACACTGCAACCATACTCTAGTTGGGGTCTTGCCAGAGACTTACATGCCCTCTCCTTTACATTATTTCTACAATCCCTAAACACCCTCATAACCATGTGCAGTGATTTGTATCCTTTATTTACGATCCCATCTATGTGATTACCCCAGTGAAGATCGTTTCATACATTAGCACCTATGTGTAACTTTCACCCCATCGACGCAGAAATTAATTTTCACTAGAGCTTCTATATTCCTGAACAGAATTTTGGTAGATAAATAATGCTAATACTAATCTTTTGTAAATAATGAAATAAACGCTTCGGCGCTATTCACAACCATCATGAATATAAGACTATGAAAACGTGGATTATGTAACCACAATTATTTCGGCAGATTAACGCTAGCTATGAGTTTAAAATATTTAAGCACAATCTCTCGTTGGCCTTGCCTACACTCACGCATGTGCCTACTTCGAACACCAGGTCCGTATTCTACGACTCTCGAGTTAACTTTGCCATGGTTACGGCCGTTCATTTATTCATCTGATTCCTACGATGGGGTGTCAATATCTCGGAAACGTTGGTTTTAATGGCCTTACAATTTTGTTTTCCATCGCCTGTAGGGAATTATTGAGTATTTTTCTTCACGTAAAGAGGTTTAAAACGAGCTATGAAAAATTCTTGTTCGTCAAATTCGAGATTTCTCCTATATTAGCCTACGCTAACGTGCGAAAAGGCCTAAATCTAGCGAAAAAGGAGGGCTGTCCTAATTTCTTGTTGACAGTGTTATCAGCAGTGTCCTAAAAGGTAAGTATACAAAATATTGTTCAGACTGGTGAGAGGGTGTATTTTTGTATAAGGAACAGTCAGAGAGACATTTTGCTCGTATATAATTATGCCTTTGCTGGCGAGATGTAGTGTTTAGACTGCGAAATGTCTTCTGCTATCGGCTAGAATAAATTTTACTTGCAGTGATCTGTCTCAGTCTCATCCTTGGCTTCGACAATCTGAAAGTGACCGAGATATGAACGATGCTAATAATACCATTCCTTATGCAGCCTGACTCTATTGTGAGTGGTGTGAAAATATCCCTTATTGGGTCGGTTGGTGCATGAATTTCACTGGGCTTGGCAGACTGATATCTAATAGCAACTGCTGGTTCGGTGGGGAAAGCAACGGGAAACTATACCACACCTCATTTCCCTACTATGCCTCTCCAGTGACGTCTAGGCTATCATTACAGCTCTTAGCAGAGCTATGACGATAAAACCAGCCTTCGGGATGAATACCCAACGTACAAAGATATATAGACTAAATAAATACAACCCGCTTCGCTTGTTGTTTGTTTTTGTATATCCGTGCGGTTTTCTACATACAGCACAGAAGATATGTATTAAAAACCACACTTTTTCTGTTTCTTCTTTCGTTTTTATTATTTTTGTCGGGGTGCATAAATATCTTACATTCTACGTTATTTCATATAAACTCATTCTTATACACCGCATTTGATGTCTTGTTGCCGGGCGCAGGCACAAACAGATATTCTGCTTGTCCGACATCGGAGAAAGCAACATTGAACTGCGTCGCCATAAGACCTATCTGTGTCGGTGCGACGTAAAAAAGAACATTGAACTGGCCATGTGTGAAACAGGAATCCTTCGAATTAACTCCACAAGTGTGGAACGTCTGATGCTGAGGCATGTTGATAGTCATACTACAAGCTATTCCTGCTGAAACAAAATGAGAAATCATTTGATATCAACTGAATTCTTAGTATGAAAACCGATTTTCGTCTTTCTCTGCCGGATAGAATTACTGATATTGTTAAGGAGATGTTTCAGTAAGTATCTGCTTTATATTCAAGAATTAGGAGATTATCAGAGATGCACTCGAGTTGAAAACTGTTATGGTTCTGCGATGGCCATACTCCTGCCATATGAATCAAAGATGACATATAAAACCAAGGCGTACACATCACAGCCTCCTAGAGTACATTCTCACTCATTTTAATACATTCAGTGCCGAAGTCAATCTATCCCTACATCTCCCACACAATCACAGCTGCAGACACGCAACGCCTCTTAATGTTGTCTTACACGATGGGAGACTCCAGGCTACTACCAGACACATATATCAGTGGTCTGCGATGCGTAGTTGTGGCTGCAAGTTGAAATACACGAACGCACACATCTATTTTTATGTATAGTCGGCCAGTTTCACCCCCATACTTCGCACACCACCACCGCTACCGACATGCAACCACTCTAGTGCACGATAGAAGACTCGAGGCCACTACCACACAATAACACCAGTGGTTTGCGGTGTGTGGCTCCAAGGTGAAATGTATGGACACCGGGCGAGTTGGCCGTGCGCGTAGAGGCGCGCGGCTGTGAGCTTGCATCCGGGAGATAGTAGGTTCGAATCCCACTATCGACAGCCCTGAAGATGGTTTTCCGTGGTTTCCCATTTTCACACGAGGCAAATGCTGGGGCTGTACCTTAATTAAGGCCACGGCCGCTTCCTTCCAACTCCTAGGCCTTTCCTATCCCATCGTCGCCATAAGACCTATCTGTGTCGGTGCGACGTAAAGCCCCTAGCAAAAAAAATGTATGGACACACGCATCTATTTTTATGTAAGGTATATTCGGCCAATTTCAACCACCACATCTCCCACACTACCACAACCACCAACTCGCAATCGCAATAGTGCGCGATGGGAGACTCGAGGCTACCACAACACACAATCTCCAATGGTCTGAGTCTGCAAGGTGAAATACATGAACACACACGTCTAATTTTATACATAGTCATCCATTTTAATCCCCCGTATCTCCCATACCACCACTCCTACGAACACACAACCACTATTGTGTATGTTTTGGAGACTGGAGAATACTACCACACGCAAACACCAGTGGCCTGCGGTGGGCAGTTTCGGCTGCAAGGTGAAATATACGGACACACACATCTATTTATATATATATTGAGGTAAAATAACACCAACAATATTTAAAATCCATGCTGACTATATGCTTCACTTCAATTATACCTCTGATGCGGTATGAATTTTACGTCAGAAATTGCGGTCGTGAAATCGACACAGCCACGTGCGTTGTTTCCCTCTTATCAGCAAATATTTTCCGTTGTAGAAAAGTTGTAAATATCTTACTACATCATTGCATGATGTGGATATATGAAACCATATCTGAGTGAATAAGAATGGGTAGACTTAAATTCAATGTTATAATGGAATTATGTTGATGTAAATTGGCATTTATGCCTTTAAAACTATTAGCATGCCAGTGCATCAACATATTTGAAATTTGTCTCAATAATTATTTGTTTCGGCATGTAAATAATATATTTATAGGACCATATTTACTTATCGACTAGAATTTACGTTGGCATTAATTCACTAAGGTCTTCAATAAGCTATTTTTTCCTGTTTCAGCCCTACCGGAGAGTCCGCCGGTAATAGAGACGGAGCGAGACCGCTACGACCCGGGAGATATCCTCAGAGCCAACTGCACTTCACCACCCTCCAAGCCAGCTGCTAGCCTCAGCTTCCTCCTGAACAATATCCCGGTAAGTCTCATCTTATTCATTAAATAATAACCAAGGCATTTCACTTTGAACTTACTAGGGGGACGCACTAAATGCAACAACCCGATTTTCCAGAAACTGCACTCAGAGAATGAGGTGTCGAAATAAGGGACAGTATGTTTCGGCTTTTCCGTAGACACTCGACCGTTTCCGAGAAAATGGCGATCAAAGTTTCCGACGTGCTTAGCAAGTTCAACCGATGCACTGGCGCAGTGGCTTTCACCGCGACGTCACACGTATGCGGTCCTTGTTCAAATTCCGATGAATTTGGTTTCTTGTTTCATTTATTTACTTTTTTCCATTGGCGATTACTGCGCGAATGGTTTTGTTTAATGTATTTTTAAATATCATTGTCATTTTCCATCTATTAATCTTCTGTCTGTAAAATGAATGTTTAATTATTCTGCACTCATTGCACTGCAAAAGGATACAAGACTAGGCGCGATGCAATAAATGCATTGATTCATAATCAATTGCAAGCACCAGTTTTGGGAGAAACGATCCATTATGCATAGTTTAACCTAACCCCATGCCCCTACAGCCTCGAAAGGCCAAGGCCTACCAAGCGACCGCTGCTCAACCCGCAGGTCTGCAGATTACGCGGTGTCGTGTGCTCAGCACGACGAATCTTCTCGACCGTTATTCTTGGCTTTCTAGACAGGGGCCGCCATATCACCGTCAGATAGCACCTCAACGTACGTTGAGTAGACCACGAACGAGCCCTCAGATACAGGTAAAAGTCCCTGACCAGGCCGGAAATCGAACCTGGACCTCCGGGTAAGAGGCTTGCATGCTACCCCTACACCGCCGGGCCGGCTGTGTGTGGTTTGACGCAAAATTATTGCCAACACGTGAAATATCCAGTAATGTTAACGACGTTTCCTTTTCGAGTGACATTCCCAACAAGAAATGTAACTGTGGCAAACCTGCCTTCGCACGATGCTCGCCGTGTGCGAAATGACAATGCTTTGAATGTCTCTACGATCGGTATCATCCACCGTATCTCCCTGAATTAGTATAAGAATGAACTTAAAAAACACTGTAAACAAATACACAACGCTTATTTTGAAACCAGTTGTAATTTTACAATCAACATAACGCCCTTGTATCCACTAATTTTTTAAGAAACATTCGTGCAGTAATCGCCAATGGACATTAAGTAGATAAAAGAAAACAAAAACGTAAAATGTCATCGGGATATGAACACGCGATTCGAAACCGCGGCAATAGCCACTGCGCCACCGCGTCGGTTTTGCTGTTTACGCTTTAACGGATATGTAAAGCACGTCGAAAACTTCGACCGTCATTTTCTCAGAAACCCTCGAATATCTGCGCATAAGCCAAAACATGTGTTCGCTTATTTCGGGTAGTTTCACTAAGCGAATTTTCTGGTAAATCGGGTTGTTATACTTTGCAGATTTCTCTCGTTAGTTCCATTAAAGCTGTTAGATGACTGTTAATTTATTGTACCTAAATAAGTAACACGTATCTTCAATGTTATGATTATTACCCTGAAACAATATGGAAGGTACGACTTTACTTACACAAAAAAATACATCATTTAAATTATTTCTGTTGTATTGAAGTAATACTTTGAATGTAATAAAGAATACAGCAAGTCTGAGAATTTAGCACTGGTGAAGAAAGCACTGAAAAACACCAAGAACGTATCCATGCATCTGTCTCTAAGTTACTAGAAAGAAAACGATGATATGTGATACTGTATATTTTGTATATTCCAAATATGTAGACCGTAATACTTATAAATACACCTCCGCGTACAGATTTACAAATGTTAACCTATGTTGCAAAAATGTATATCTTACAGTTTTAAGTGACAATTACTATTGTAATCATAATATTGGAATTTCCAGTATTATTGGTATTATTTGTATCCTAACTACAAAATAACCTGAACTGATGTTATATCAACGAGTTAAATAGATTTCAACCCATCCGTTACAATAACATTGATTAATAAATTAACAATGCCATCAATCTATTACTACAACTGTACTTCTGCTCTATAGCGTTCAACAATAATCACAACGTGGTAACTCGAATAAGTTATTCGCCCCATATCAGTGGTGTACTCTGGAGCATAGTGGGTTATATTGTCGCTTTTTACTCAATGATTCTAAAGCCTAAGTTTCCTCTTTTCCATATTCATTGTCTCCACAAACCTCATTAAAAGGCTCACTCATAAACATACATTTGATTCTATTCTCTGATAAAATCTTAAAGGACCAAGTGAGGATATATCGTAAATTCCCACCCACGCAGAAAGAGCCGACTAACGATATACTTTCAATGGATTTGCAAGCTAATAAAAGACCAGCTGGCAATATTTGGCCGACAGAATACGAGTCTTCCTATTCACAACATCTCTTTTGGCATTTTCTGTAAAAAAAAAAAAAAAAAAAAAAAAAATAGTTTATTCAATATTTCTCAAGAAAATCATATCGATATCCGAATAAGGCCTGTTAAATGTGATATGGGTAATGAAAGGAGAACATCAAAATACGCCTTAGTGTCCTGAATCGCACTACCTGCTGAACATCTGGTCTTCTTAAACCAACTCTTCTTAAATACGTTATTCGCAATCTTAAAACGGCGAAGAGTTATTAACCTCGGCAGCATATTCTCCTCAGTTTTTGCATTAATACAACCTGTTCACTATGGTAGATTATGAGTCATGTTTACTTTAGATTTAATTTATTAATTATTCTTATTAGTATTCGAATCATTGCAGGGTTCTTCGGTTCAAACGTTACGAATCGACATACTTTTCATATCGCATATATAGGTACTTCTGATGAGATCAGCTGAAGCTTCTCAGGCTACATTTGCACTAAGGTGTTTTATTACCACTTAGATTAGCTCGAGTCTAAATGAACTTACTACAATATGTAGTTCATTTGGAGATCCCAAGTTTGATTTACAGCATTGACTGCAACAATTCTGAGTGCGACTTCCCCCGGTTTCTCCACAATTATTCACCGGAAATTAAAAAACAAACTAGAAGAAACATTTATTCCAGCTGTTGACTTCATATGGTTCATTCCAATTCTTATTGTACATGGCAAGAATTTTGTACTGGGTATCAAATGTCACTGTTAAGTATAGGGTATGTCAGCCTAACATGAAAACGTGTTGTCTTTCCTAGAATGTGTTCTTGTATTTTGCTTCGGCAGCATATCACTTTTATCGAAGAAATTGATATTTTTTGTTAAAATCCGTCTTTGCGCACACAGTTAGGAAACAAAAACTGCATACTGGAGAGTATACTACGAAAATTGACGTCTGAAAATGTTTAACACGCAGTCCTTTTAGATCTGACGTTCCAACTTATTCACAAGTTAGAATGCTACGCACAAACATTTCTAAAGCACTGATTGTATCAGCAAGTCCATCTCCATCTGTTTATTATTCAAGATACGATTCCGTCTCCCCATTGTCAGAACGTATTACCTAGAGTTATTTGCTTCATGAGGATTACCGCCACATCCGTTCAGATTATCTATTTGGACTCATCTCAAGGAAACCAGTTTTCTCCCCACACGCTCATCATAAGAAATGCTCACCTATAACAATTTTTACTCTTTATATCTGTAGTGAATAGATTCACAATGTGAGTTGGAATAGCAGACGAGTCTGGATGAAAGTTTTTGTTAACTGATAAATTTCTAAGCAAAAGCTATAATTTATTTCCTCCTTCTCTACTATTATTCACTAACCATTTCTTTTCAGCTTCTTTACTAACAACGCACAATACATATGAGTGCACAACATGTAATATATAGCACACATTTCATTACAAACACAGCAATTTATTCTACGGTTATACTCGATCTCTCCCAACAGAACATTACTCCTTTCGTGAAAGCGTCCATTACCGTAAGTGCGAGCAATTTAGTTAAGTTCGAACTGGATTTTGAAGGAAACTTCTCATAGAGTAAGCTAGTCATAGATCAATATAAAAACACCTGAATATGCAAAAGAACAGGGGCTACTATAACGTATAATGTCGTAAAGGTACTGATCATCACTCAACATTCGACATTCACATGCATCAGAATTTATAATTTAATCATATTATTCATTTAATATTCATTTATTCACAATATAAAACGTTACTTATGATCGGAACAGGTCTACATTGATATCAATGTGAAATCTTCATGAATATCGAGGCTTTTCGTTGTTTACCTTGAACTGATGTCATGAGGATATTATTAGTTCCAAATGACGCCATTACATACTGAGTAAAACTGACATTTCCAGTGCGTTGATGATGATCGGTGAGTACCACTTGACTGATAGACTTTGGAGTGCTTAAATTTCAGGTACGTATTATTAATATTTTGTTCCTTCCGTTTGGAATAATTAATTCAACGCTAAGGAGTTTGAAACGTAGATAATATAAGAGTATTCATGGAATTTCTGATTTCACATAAACCCAATATGTAATTGATATAACTAATTTGTTATGGAAAAATGAGCGAAGGATTTCCTGGGATGAAGTCCTCGCTTCATCATTTATCTACATCGGCGGTCATTAAACACCTGGGATGCGTGACAGCCAAAACTGAGGTTTACTTCATGATGAAGTTCGTTTGTGCTCTATTGTGCAATACATGAACAACCAATAAAAATATACATTTAGAGCAACCATTTATTAATAATAACAATTGTATGCGGTTAATATTCACTCAGCTATTACGGTTGTAACTATATGCCAATTACAGTAATTGAATCACTTAAGGAGATGTTGAAATATGTTTCTCACATTTGAGGATCAAAAATGCTAACTAGCCGCGTCTGGATTCGAATCAATAATATTGGTCATACTAAGTGATCGTTGAACTAACAACACTAAGCTACCAATCTGGTGAGAAAATTTTGCAAGTGGTGAATTGCAATTTGTGCACATGATCACAGACGTCTATCTGCATCGGTCAATTTCCCTTGTTCGGGGACTGGGTGTTTGTGTTCGCCTTAACGTACTTCTCTTAATTTTTGTACAACACATCATATGATCAACTACCGCAGGAACACGCAATAGAGGAAACATCCCTCGACAGTAGGTTGGCGTCAGGAAGGCACTGCAAAACTGCGCCAAAACCACATCGAGTGCCTACCCCAATAACAGAGAAAAACGATTAATAATAATAAGGGTATTTCGGTGAGATATCAAATGTCACTTCAACAATCGTGGCGTCCCATCAGGCTTACTCGTATTAATCGAAAATTTTGGAGAAAACACCTCATTATCCAAACATGTGTCACATATAGCAATACAATGGTTATAATGATGATGACATATATTATTCTGGTTGCGTGTTAGCCTGGTGGCATAGTCATTGGCTTTACACTCAATCTCGATAGTTGAAAGTGGGATTATTGTATTGAAAAATGATAGCTTCTTGGTTTCGATTTTATGCCAACAAACTGGAGGTTCTCTGTTTATTGTCACGATATCAACAGTCATGTAAACCTAGGATATTTCTCGCTTATAACAGTGTTCAATGAACTTGCCATTCAGCCGTATGAACATTCCCAGCGATCGTAAAGTTTTTAAATGTTGTCAGAGGTCCGCTATTAAGGAATAGCTGAAACTCAATTGGGGACAACGCCTGAAAAACTCCACAGAGATATAAAAATGTTCGTCCTCAGGGATATTTGTTGAATTTTTGAAATAAACCTAATCAGACGTAGATAAATCAGGCATATATTTGTTAGATAATTGTGAAAAATCATCTACCGTGGAGATGTATATGAAGCTGGGCACTGTAATGGAGCTGCAAGACACGGCTCGACCAAGGCGTGAGGTTTGTCTGAATATTTGTAGCAATTGAAACCTCTTTCCAAAATTCAATTAATATAAATTTGACGATACGTCGAATACAGGAATTTTATCAATTAAGGAGATCTTGGAATAAGCTTCTCACATTTGAGGATCTAAAATTTTAACTGGCCGCGTCTGGATTTGAATCAATAATATTAGTCGTACGAGGTGATCGCTGAACTAACAACATGTAATAGTCCCCACACTATCTAGGTCTACGAGTAAAACGTGATGGCGATTCATAACATTGTGCCCGTTAGCACGTCCACGACAGATTACAAAATGGCGCCGACCTAAGGTATGGGCCTTGTAATCTAAAGCATGCAAGGAATAGTCGCCTGCTATGATGTCTCAGAGGGCCATATATTTTTCATGGAATGGTCATGTTTTCGAGTAAGACGGACAGTGGACGGTGCACAGTATTGTTTTCAAAAAAATAGAAAAACATTATTATTGAAAATCTTCACCTTGAAATTTTCACGGCATCGAGAGCGGACGTAATCACCGTAATCGTAATATTTCATTTGGAGAAGCAAAGGATTGCGTATAAAAGAAAATAAAGAATACAACGATTGAATAAGAATAAAGTATCAGTCTTCACCAAAATTCAAAATCGATTAAGACGAAAATAAAAGTACTGAAGTCGTTACGAAGAAATTGCGAATACGTCGAAGAGCTACGAAGGAAATTAAAAAAATTAAGGATAAACGACGTCAAAGAAGAATAGTAAAATGGCAGCATATCGTAATATTATTAGCTTCAATTTTGAGTCTGTCAAGAAGATGATCAAGATGATGCACTGAATTCACATGATGGACCGACCTGGGAACAATTCATCTTGCCATACGACCAGGAAATGACCAGGAAATGACGAGGAAGGCGACGGGTAACCATCCGACCGAGCCATGACGAAAGAAGGCGACGAGTAACCAGATAGAACTACCAGAGCGTTGGAGCGGATGACGTTCCAGATGTCATACCCGTGACCGAACCGAAGACCCATCTATATCCAATGGGAATGGAACAGCTGGACCAGGGACAACTATCAGCGAGCTAAGTCATTCATAACATTTTATTGCATAATTTTTGGTTTGCTTACACATGTACCTTAGGTATGTGCTGATGGCTAATTGTAGACCGATAATTTGGCAATGCAAGTGATGATTATCAGCTATGTGTGAGATAATTAAGTCTTAGTTACGATTGAATAACATAGCAGAAGTTATGCTATATCGACCAGAATACTTGTAGGAAGCGTGAGGTTTGAAGAGAAATATGAAACAGCTTATTGAATTGACATAATGAGAGATTATAGAGATTTCATTGATGTAATGCATAAAGTTGACGTCACGAATGGTTGTGCGCGGTGTAGAAAGAAACATGGAATTACGCATTTGTTTGGTCCATAAAAAGGGCATTGAACTCGTCTGTAGGTTATGAGGATCTGCGACTTGTATATTTTATTAAGAAACAGTGTGGTATTTTTAACGTAGTCGTCAAGTTGGGAACGCGATATATTATTATGGAGGCTACATTGTTTATATTAGATTGATGTTGTAATGATAATATGAATATGATAATTGGATGAAAGTGTCGAGTTGTGTATAGTGATTTGAGAAGGTTTTTACGCGATGCAGGACCATCGTGTACCTGCAAGTTAAGTTGTGCCACACTACAAGTGAATTTTATGTTTTATTTGCGTAAGAGTGCCCACATCGCTGGAGCTACACAAGCCAAGGTACGAACTGGATTTATTAGTATAGATGTATGCTCGTGACGTAATTGTATTTCAATGTAGATGTTTTATCATGAACATTAGAATACTACGACTTTGAATAGCTGTAGTTAACCAGAAGCATTACGACACCGATATATATGAGATTATGTTTTTCCAAACCTCGCAGCAAAGCGCTTCCATGTTAATTGCAAGAGAGTAATGTAGCTTGCATTGTGGTTGAATGTTATTGAAATATAACTACTTAATGGGACATTGAACCGATAAGGGCATGTGTGGGACAGCCAAAGATTATGCTGAAGTTAGATAGATAGCTAGATCGGTTAATATTCTCCGTTTAAACGTACATTTTTTTTAACGAACTTCAGCTAGGGAAAGGCTAGAGTAGGAGCCTTATTTAACAGGCACTAGGAAAGAATGCCTTAGTTCATAAGTAGTTTCAATGCACAACGAGATCGTTGCAACAAAATCATGACTTCGGATTTTATTAAAATTTAACTTGAAACATTCAGATTTATTTTCGATTTCCTATAATTCAATTAGAACTACTTAAACGAATTCCAATTTATTCACACTTGACTTATTAGTGTATTTGAGATGCATTGCGGCTGGATATTGTATCCAAATGAGATTGCTTATATAAGACGAAAGAAAGTGAACTTTCGGAACAAGTTTATTGAGTCGATGTTTTACTTACATGTCAAATGCGAGGTGGAACTCGGATAGGTCCAGTGATCTGTTGTAAATGTGTAATTTTTGAATTTCAATTTCACAAAGGAACTGATCATTTTATTAATTTAAATAATGAATATTATTTTTGTTTATTATACGAGCCAGCGCTGACTCATTTTTTCATACATATTACCAGTCAATTTGAATACTGCATTACATAATATGGAAATTAGTAATTTAATATTTTATTAATAAATATCTCGTTATTTTTCTATAATTGCTGGTGTCATGAGTTCTTTAATTATTATCTAGATTGTAAGTTAATTTATAGCGAAGTAAGGTATCATGTAATTAAGTATTCATTTAACCATGGCAAGTTTCTCGAGGTCAAAACTCTAATAAGGTAGTCGGCGATGATTATTATAATGACGTGAGTAACGATGGTTGACATCCGTGGGTCGGATTTCTCATGGACTCACGTAAAGCGAATTCTACAGTAGGATTACATGTCCTACTAGCCATAATTAAACCCTGAGGTATCCGCTGAGCGACTCCATTTCGTCAAACTAGGCTGCCTAACGACGAGTTAGAAAATGGAGGTATCGGGCAAGGAATGTTTAACCCATATGGTTGCATTAAATTGGTCGCCCAAGGTGGCGCAACAACATTAGATAGAGGCATCGGGAAAGGTCACACTGATCAATGGGTTACAACATTATTTTCAATAATAGTTACTTTAGATATTATACAAATGAAATTTTATAATGAGCAGCATTTGGCTTACCCTTGTGAAGTAATATTACACCTCCAGTTTGAGAAGCCGTTAGTAAAGCTTTTCTTTGTATCATTTTAGACACTGGACATATAACTAGCTGTCAGTCTCGTCCACTTGTGCGTTATTGTACATTTTTTCTGTGGGTATTTTAATTTGGTTGGTTCTTCTCATCATCAAGTATTATCTCATGAGTTTCCGAGAGGGTGTATTTAAATGAAACACTGGCAAATCGCATTTATGTAAACACCGTCATTTCAATCTCCGATTTCAAAAATGCCTGTGAGATGCAACCGAGTAAGAGAGCATTAGTGGTTAGTCTGAAGATTTATTGTGTTCGTATGGATATTAGTGATTCTTGGTGACTAAGTTATATGTAACAACGACCGGTGTGTGTGAAAAGTGTCACGGGTGAATAAGAAATATCATTTATTTTACGTGAACTAAGTGTGAAACAGTGTTTGAGATCGGAATTTTTGTTTGAGGTTATGTCCAAGAACAAACAAAAGAATCGCGGTAGCAAGGAGATGGCAGCGCAGTGCAGCGGATGGGAATGTGAGGACTCCACCTAACGTAAACAGTCGCTCAGAGGATCTGTCGGCCGCGGTGAATAAAATACTTCGTGAGTCAACATTTTTAGACTCAATTATGGATCGATTAGTAGACAGAGGTATTGACAGGCTGAAGGAAAGTATTGATTTCAATACTAAAGTAATTGAAGACTTAAAACTGGAAATTAATAAACGGGATGAAAGGATCAAGGAACTTCAACAGGAACTTCACAAGATGAAGGCCGATTCCCATGACGAAGTGGAGAATGTTAACCAATACCTAAGGAGAAACAATATTGAAATCCATGGCGCACCAGAACTTCCGAATGAAGACGTTTATAGTGTCGTGACAAATATTGGTAAAGCTATTGGATTTGAATTAAATAAGTGTGATGTAGACATTGCTCATAGAATTCCCTCGGCAAACAAGACACTACCCAGACCCATCATTGTCAAATTTGTGAACAGATGGAAAAAACAGGAATTTATGGCAGCAAAGAAGAATGTCCGGCAGATATCATCTGTAGCAGTGGGCTTCAATGCTTCAGATCATATGATTTACATCAATGATCATCTTACACCCAGAGCAAAAGGTCTTCTTAAGAGGGCCAAGGATTTAAGAATGAAAGGTTATAAGTATGTGTGGACACGGGAAGGTAAGATTTTTGTTAGGAAGGATGATAACTCTAATGTGATAAGCATACGAAATATCGAAGATGTTCTTAATCTTGAATCAGCTTGAATTATGACATGGAAATTGTAGAGGCTCAGTTAACAAACTTAAGACAACTTAAGACCAGAGATTGCCATCTGAGAATTTTTTATGCTAACTCGCAAAGTATCCGTAATAAATGGCTAAACTTAACTAGTTTAATTGTAGATGTACAGATGCCAGAAATCATTATTATAGTAGAAACATGGTTATTCCCACAAGATGAGAAATATTATAATCTGAAAGGTTATGAATGTTATTTTTGTTCCAGAACAAAAGATAGAGGGGGAGGGATTGCTATATACATTAAAGAACCCTATAAAGCTAAAATATTAGTTTCGATTAACACTCCTGGTACTCCGTACAATTTTTTATTGGTTAAAGTCAGCGGTCTGGAGAGGGATATTCTTATTTTGGGATGTTATAATCCCCATTTGAAATTTTCCAAAGAGTTTCTTAATGTACTTGAGGATATATGGAATAAATATAGTAATTATATGTGTTTTACTGTAGGAGATTTCAATATTGACAAACTTCAGCCGAGTCTACTAGCGTCTGAACTTAAGAGGTTATGTGAATGCTATAACCAAAATCCATGTAACAGCAGATTTCCCACCAGGATTACTAACAGTACAGCTAGTCTGTTAGATCATGTTTATGTCAATAAGCTGTACAGGTGCAAACTGTATAATATAATTAATGATTATAGTGATCATAATTTATTAGTCTGCGATATAAATTTGTTATCGAAAGTGAGAACAGAAATTTCATACTTGAAACCAAAAACATGTAATGTGAAGAACATGAATGCTTATATGTCTACCAATCCTCTGATCATCAGTGAAGGTGATAGTTGTGATGTGATAGTAAATAAACTTAACAATTATCTGCAGGAAGCCAATAGTAGCAGTAGGCCTATAAATCAGAATTATAAAGCAAATAATAAGACATTCAAAGGTAGGCAATATTGCCCATGGATGAATGATACACTTTCCAGCCTCATTGATCAAAAGAATAAACTTTACGGTAAAATAAAAAGACAACAACTTAGAGTAAAAATGGGCTGTGATTATGCATCACAGCAATTGATAAATGACTATAAACTATTATGTAATCAGGTAACAAAGCTTAAAAGACAGTTGGAAAATGCATATTTCATAAATAGATTAAGTAATGCCAAAAACAATCCTTGGAAAATTGTCAATGAAATCTTAACATCAAATTTTAACAAAAACAGGAATTTCCAACTCAAAGTTCAAGATAATATTGTGACTTGTCCAGTAGAAATATCAAAATTATTCAATGACCACTTTATTAATATAGGAAAAAGTTAGCTACCAATACTCCTACCCACAAATCACCTAATATTGGAAATGGGCCAAGTAATTCATTGTTTTTGAAACCTAATAATGACCTTGAAGTTGTGTAAATAATAAAAAAATTTAAAAATAGCAGCTGTAGTGATGTGTATGGTGTTAGTAATAACCTACTTAAGAGTCTCGCTGTGCATTTAATTCCATGCATTACAAAGTTAATCAACAAATCGTTAAGTGAAGGTATTGTTCCATGTGAGTTAAAAATTGCCAAGGTCATTCCTGTGTATAAAGGGTCTGATAAATTCGATCTTAATAACTACAGACCTATATCAGTCCTTCCCATTGTGTCAAAAATCCTAGAGATAGTGGTCAAAGATATGCTATTAAAATACCTACAATGTAATGACTATTTTTATCCATACCAGTACGGATTTTTGCCTAACTCTAGTACCTACAATGCTGTGGAAGACATTATTATTAAGTTACAGGAGTCCTTAGACTCATGTATGGTAGCATCAGGCCTTTTTATAGATCTTCAGAAAGCATTTGACACAGTTGACCATAACATTTTATTACTGAAGTTGGAAGCAGCAGGGGTTAGAGGTTTAGCACTTAACTGGTTTACAGATTATCTCAGAGACAGGGTACAGTTCGTTAGTTGTATGGGAGAAGAAAGCACGTTACAGACTATAACAACTGGTGTGCCTCAAGGTTCTGTTCTAGCACCAATATTATTTCTTGTATTTGTCAATGATATTGGTAACTTGCCGCTGTTCGGCAAGTTGTCATTATTTGCTGATGACACAAATATTTTCTACACAGGGAATTGTACATATAATCTTGAAGAAAAGATGCAACATGACATATCTTTAATTCAGACCTGGCTTACTACCAACCGACTAAGAATTAATCATAATAAAACTAACTATATCATATTTCACAAACCATTATGTACATTTCCTCTGGACATCAACTTGAGTTTCTATGACCAAGTGGTACCTCGTGTTCAATCAACCAAATTTCTAGGACTTAGCATAGATGAGTCGCTAACTTGGGAGAATCACATCACAATGCTGTGTGATAGAATAACTCCTGCTATTGGTGTACTCAGCCGATTAAAATACAAAGTTTCTCGTGGACTGTTGAAGAGTATTTATCATGCACTAATTGAAAGCCACCTGAATTATATGATTCATATCTGGGCATGTTGCAGTAAAGAACAATTTGAAAAGATCAGTATCTTACAGAAAAGAGCACTGAAAATACTCTTCAACTTACCCACCTTAACACCAACCATACAGGTCTACCAGTATTGTAATGTGCTGTCACTAGATGGTCTTCGTAAAAAAGCTTCAGCTATTATGTTGTATAAATTGAAAAATGGACAAACTCATTCGAACACACTTTGCAACTTGAATTCTGACATACATTCATACAGTACAAGAGGATCTACTAAAATTCATTGTAAATCATTGAAGTCTACTAAGTATGGCACTAATTCTTTATGGCATTTTTCTGTAAAGTTTTTCAATAGCCTTCCTGAGCATATTCGAGAAGCCGCTAACTTACCCATCTTTAAAACCAAGCTTGTTAATTTTCCAAAAGTAAAAAATGCCAAGCCTATAGAGTACTGATTTAGTATACTATATCACTGCTGTTCATATTTGGTTTCTATCACTAGGATACCTTAATATTATTTTTATTATTCTTCATTGTACAGTATATTACACTTTTGTCCTAGAAGCTGATGTTCTAAAATCTCATCTTTGTTGCCAAATGTAATTAATATTATAATTATTAATTGTACAGTATATTATATTTTTGTCCTAGAAGCTGATGTTCTCAAATCTCATCTTTGTTGCCAAATGTAATTATTTGTACTGCACCATTATGAGCCTTGGCTCAGGTGCCTCTTTTGAAATAAAAAAAATAAAAATAAAAATAAAAAATATGTATAAATTGAACTGTATTTGCAGAGCGTGGTGTAGCCACTTGGAAGTGAAGGCAGTGTTTCTTTGTACGAAAGTGGTTTACCCAGTCCGCCAGCTAATCCTGGGTCCTTAAAATATCTCACCAGGAAACAAGTAGGCGTGCATTATTAGTATACGGGCACATCATGAATGTACCTTGAAGGGAGAATCGAATTATTGAATCCCTCTTAAACGTAATAAAATCAGGAACAATAAAAGCAGTATAGAACAAATTACAGTTCTACTTCTTAGAACATTTAAGCATATTAGGTAAAATCGTGATTATAATTATGTGAAGGAAAATACCAGGTGTAGGCCTATAGTTATGAAAGGGTCATTCATCTCCTGAAATAGGGGCTGAGAGGAAAACTTGGAAGCTCCATATGTTCAGCCCACCATCTAGAAAAAGGAAGAAGACAATGAAATATGACGTTTAATTCATCAGACTTCGATATCATTACACATAACACGAATACAATGAGTGTTTTATAGGTTTTATGGTTGTTTATTGATGATATCTACGCTATTAGTTTAACTTCAGAGCTCTTATCCTTTGAACTGCAGCTGGGGTTGCCTTCGAAAACACTGTTCAAACACTGAGCTACGGTCGGGCTGTCCCAGAGCTCCACTCCTGTAGTGCCTTCTTACCCCAGTTATGAAACAGATATGCGCATCCAATACGGTTGGTCCTGACTGCGTTTTACTGATCAGATTGTTGGAGGAAAGGTCAAACCAGGAGGTTTCATTCCTGCAGTCTGAAAGTTGTGCGATAGCTAGACGACTTTTCCTTTCTACTATTCTCATCACGTTGATGTAATGTGGAATTCCTATCTTTCTAACTAAGTGCCACTTACTATAGCATATCTTGTCGATTTGAGTATTCTGATCTCCGTAGTGGCAGGAATCGAACTGCGTAAAGGATGAATGATGATGTTTCTAACTAACCAGATTATCAAAGCAAAGTGTCCCTGCGGTGGAAATTTGGAGATAAGAAGTGTGTAGGTATGCTCAATTGGCATCAATCATTCCTAATTATTAGTAGTTTAGTGCTCGACATTCAGGTGATTAAAACATAACACTTAGCAAAACAGAATGTGTATGATTTTCACAGACATTCACAACACAGTACCATACATTTTCTGTACCATGTTGTTCCATGACTCCAATTTACCGCCAAAGTTTTGAGCATAAATGTGCTAGCATGCGAAGACTGAGTCATGTGATGCGGTTTAAGTAATGTGTCTTTCTTCCTCCATCCACCTTCTCAGTCCCCAGATCTCAATCTTCAAGATGAGATAAATGTTAGCTGTAGACTTTCACCTCCAATTCACTTCGAAGTATTACATGTCATACACATGTCGGCTACTGGAATTCATGTTCAACTCCTCTAGTTTATTTGATTCAATACACCGAGCATAAAGTTGATGGCCAAGTACACCTTACTAATTAATTACCATGTTTACAGTGTACAGACTTAATCACTTAAACATCCAGATTACCGAGCTCGATAGCTGCAGTCGCTTAAGTGCGGCCAGTATCCAGTAATCGGGAGATAGTAGGTTCGAGCCCCACTGTCGGCAGCCCTGAAGATGGTTTTCCGTGGTTTCCCATTTTCACACCAGGCAAATGCCGGGGATGTACCTTAATTAAGGCCACGGCCGCTTCCTTCCACTTCCTATACCTTTCCTATCCCATCGTCGCCATAAGACATATCTGTGTCGGTGCGACGTAAAGCAAATGGAAAAAAAAAAAAAACCATCCAGATATCTAAAGAAAGTTTATCGTCAACATTCCTACCACTAACTCCCTTCTACCGAACACTACTCGATTAGAAATGCACCATTGGTAGGGTTGCCAGATGTACCGCTTTGTCCGTAATATTACGACATTTCTCATTTTGTTCCACGTAGGATGCATCCTATAAACCTTACACCGAATGTTACGTTCATTTTAATTATCGCGCTTTAGACAAAGAGCGAAACAGAGCGGGGTTATGGTCGAGTATAAAATATTCTGTATTCTGACCAAAGATCAGTGAACACAGTTGAGAAAAGCACCTCTGGCACTGTGCTACCGACACTAGTGCGCATGTTAATCATGTAAAGAATAGATATATCAAGGATACATCATTTTATGGTTGCAAAGTTACTCTCACATTAAATAAATTAATGAAATGAAATGGCGTATGGCTTTTAGTGCCGGGAGTGTCCGAGGACATGTTCGGCTCGCCACGTGCGGGTCTTTTGATTTTACTCCCTTAGGCGACCTGCGCGTCATGATGATGATGATGAAATGATGATGAAGACGACATATTCATCCATCCCCCGTGCCAGAGATATTAATCAATGATGGTTAAAATTCCCGACCATGCCGGGAATCGAACTCGGGACCCCAGTGACCAAAGGCCAGCACGCTAACCATTTAGCCATGGAGTAATTATTTGATTATTGGAGAAGTTAAGGTCTGCTAAAATGATGTTAAACCTGTCTATGACGTTTGGGTTAATTATGAATGTAAACGGCTTGATTTTAGTGATTCTGATGTTTTTGCGTTGAAGAATTGAATAACTCGAGAAAACGCACCTCAGTTCAGAAAGAGTGCATACTTCAACTACGATGATAATTCTTAGGAATTTCACAAGAAAATTTTATTGAATAAGAAATTGTTGTAGATTACATCATTCACTAACAAGTACTTGTGAAATGTACTTTTCAGTTTAAAGATTAACGCAATGTTAGTTTGTAGTACATTAAATAAATATTTCATACTGGTATATTATTAACGGTGTTCATTAGTTAATACATCCCCGGTTACTTCTCTCATACATTAAATAGCTATGGTGCTTTATTTTGACGCTTTATGGCAAAGAAATAGATGTGTTATATTTCTGCCATCTGAAAATCTTGCAAGGTATCCTTACTTGCCATTTAGCAATCTAGTAAGTGTTCCTTATTTACCATCAGGAAACCTGGAAACCCTAACCGCAGAAAGGGCTACTTGTAATACAGACTGCGATGTGTATTGATCTTGTGGTAAAGATTGTTTTGAAAATCGTGTATTCCTCTGCTCTCATTGAGCACAGACCCTACGGGTAACTTCATGTAATTATGTTCTTCACACCATGAGTGAACGAGCACACGGAAATTGTACTTTCTTATCAGTAAAAGCGAATACCTGGCATGTCGCGGTTGTGGGAGAACATAACGTCAGAGAGAGAGAGCACGCAGTGTTATTCCCTTCCTTTGTCTCTCACTGAAGCACCAGGCTTCATCCACGTGTCTAACGAACTTAATTTCTCTTTAATCCCCTCTAACTTGGAAATAACCCCATGAGGTTATATTTTGTTATTTTGAAGTAATTAAGGTAGAATCGTAAACCAATCGAGTCTGTTATTCCAGAGCCACTTTTTTACATTTGCAATGCAAAGCAGCGATCGATCGGTATTTTAAAAAAGAACTTTAGTCTGTTTTAAAGCTCTCGTTTTTCAAGTGTGCTTAGTCCCAGTGAGTTAACGATTTTCTAATTTCACACAGCGTAGATTCGCCCACTGGAGACCGAGTTTAATTAATAGGATAAATTATCACTGTGAACAGGATATTCACAATGGAAACAGCTCTTGATCATAGATCACTTACAAAATTGTTTTTTCTGAGAGACATTCATAATTATTTTCAAAATGACCTATTCCTAGAAAGAAAATCGCAAGACGATACATAGTAGAAAAGTCTACTGAATTAATACCTAACTCTACAGTACCTACGTGTTTAAGTCCAGTGATATTTGGTATATAATACTAAGTCCACAAAAGAACGTCTAACTGTGAACAATGTCTAGGATCTTATAACGTCCACTTATTGCATGTCTATGATATTTCTGCTAAGTAAGTTTCATCTGCACATGACGTCCAATTGTACCATACATACAACAGTGTATACGGGAAGGAAATGCGCAGTGTTAATGGAAGAGTTTCAAATATTTATTAACCTGTAGTAGTTTCCATATCACTGTTGTGTCATAACATATGTTCTTCATTATCTACCTCATTCACTGTATGCATTGCCAACGTACAGCTAAGTGATCGTAAGTAACCGTTAGTCTTACCGCATTCTTTGTATGCTTGATAATTTGATAACGGTGACGCCGAGCTCGATAGCTGCAGTCGCTTAAGTGCGACCAGTATCCAGTATTCGGGAGATAATGGGTTCGAACCCTACTGTCGGCAGCTCTGAAGATCGGTATGGTTTACGTTCAGTCATTTATACAAGTTCCAGCACACGATGAGGAAACTCGTTGATTGCAGTTAAAGCTGACGTAACTTCACATTCTTAAGTATTCTTCTCGCAACTGAACATTTGGACATGGGTCTCAATTTCCCTACGTCCTCATCATCCCTCCCTTTCTAATTGAGAATAGTTCTTGCTTTAAGAAGACTTGGTGGAATGCGATCAGTCAACATATGCGAATGAAGGTCAGGGACAAAATCAGAATAACCTTATCATTTTTTACTGCCCTCGTTAAGACACGCTCTGGGCCTGGGGCATTATCTTAATCGCTTTCATTTATTGCATTTTCTTGACTTATTTGAGGATTTATGTTTCATCTAACTGCAGCTGATCATCCTTCAAGATGATCATATTCTGTTCTGTGTGTTCATTTATAGCTTCCTGTGAAAATCTTGATATGAATGCTTAATGAATTTTATTCTATGCTATTTTACATTGCTTTGGTGACCCATTATGCTATATTTTACGGACTGATTTTCGTCGCTGGTTGTAGAAATCGAATTGGGAGTTCTGGTATGTGAAGTTTTCTCGCCTTTTTCCTCGTAATCTCTTAGAGCCCCTAGCGGGGTTACTTTACTGTTTGAAATTTCTATTATTTCTGCTTGATCTGCCTGCTCTTCGAGATTCATGGAGATTCATGAGATGAATGTTTAATTCCTGGTAGCATGTTGGTCGAGTTCGATAAACGCTCACTAATATTTTCAGATTGCAAATCAAAAGCTTCCGTTACGAAACTTCCTTGAAATATATCCCACCAATTTTCCTATTCAATATTGATGGTATCAGCATTATTTCAGTATTTCTAACGTGATTGTTTATTTTTGGTATGGTAGCGATTTCTTGGGCGTCGTCGTGATTTTCCGTACAATTTTCTGGTGGAATATTACTGACAGCCTTCACTTGTCAAACAACATTTTCTCTATGTTGCTTATAAGTATGATAGTAGACCGAAAAAGGCGTCCGCATATGGGGCATGGAGTACTCGGTTTACTGTACGCATTTTGTGATTATAAGTCACAGGTTATGAATTCGTTTTAATTTTTTATAATTAAAACTGTATTGTCGACACTTTCTTCGTTGAATTTTTTATCAGATACTGTAGTACATACAAAATTTGTCATAGTGTCCATCGATATGGAAAATGTACATAATCCAACGAACATATGCATTTTTATATAAAAATACCTTCTTGCTGCCAAGTAAACAAACTCGACGTTCAATGTAGGAAACCAATGAATCTACTGAAATTCCATGTGAAGAATTAAGTTATATTAAATATAGCCACGTGTAGACACTACTACACACTAAAGCACTCATACACCAGGAAATACCCGAAATATAACTTCAGAACTCAAAACAATCTCTAAAATTCAAGAGCATCAGACAAGATATTGTGATCAGTTTCACAGCCTTGTGTTGCCATATCGTTCAAAAAATGTAATTTAGGAATTCTGAATTAGAACTTTTCTCCGATTTCCGTATTCAAATTTATTCCAGTCCCACGCCATTATAATATATATTATTATTATTACAATAATAATTTTTGCTACAGCCACCTTACCATAAATTGTTCCTCAAAATTCGATACCCCTCATGTTCGTTGTAGGCCTATATATTGCCATATCCATCTAAGCATGTTTGACGTTCCGAAAACATACCGCCTACTACATTACTGCTACAGCAGTGCTGTTATCTTCTTTCTTGTGCATCTTGTATTTGCACACTATTCTCATTTTGATAAAATGGTTAGACATTGGTAATCGTTACCCTTTTCTGCCCTTAGATCTAATACCATAAGAGTTTTGTATTCATTTTGTACACTGGACGAATTATTTCGTTATACATTGTATTTATTAGACTTCACAGTAATGGGCCTAACAACTTGGAAGCTAAATGACCGCAGTTACCATGCACTAACAATTAACAATGTTATTTAGGCTCCCAAGTGAAAGAGAACACACAGCTCTCTTTGGTGACGTACTGAAGAGTTTTTAATGAATTATTCATGGTAAACGAAATTTGTCATCAAAGAACCTTTGTATACCTACATTCCATCACGTCGAATATCAGCTGAACTGTCTTCTGCCCATTAAAGAAGCTCAACTACTACTTTAGGGCTTCAACTGACGATATCCAGACTTGGAAGGCGACACTTTTCCATTCATCAACCGATGGAGCACCTATTGCAATTATAATTAAGAAGGTATACATCAAATTTGTGGACTATGCTGAAATTATATTTGTACCAGTATATTCATTCTGTCCCTGTTTTATAATTAAAATATCTTGCTAGAAGATTTGGTCAAAGAAGGTATAATAGGATAGAGATGAAACTCAATAACCAATGTCGGTACCAACTAAGGTGGCGAACTAGCAGTTAATTGAATCCGAGTTCAGATAGCACAGAGCACGACTGACGTTGTGACGCACATCCTGTCAAGTTCAGAAGCCCACCCCTTCCCCGTACCATCATCGACCTGCCCCCCACACCCCGGTGATTATAGTGTCTTTCCTGTTTTAATTCCCAATACATCATGGTTCATATATGTTTATTTTAAAGTTGTTATTACATTGTACGTAATGATCTGATACCCGGTATTCGTTTCGCCGAGAGAACCTTACATCACGACAAAGCACAAGTAAAACATTAAAAGGAAACACATGTTTTTGTGAAATAATATGGTCTATTAAACGCCAATCTACAGAATTTCACATACGAAATGAAGGGTATCACAAAATTACACAAATTTACATGTAACTTAAAAATAAAAATACCAAAATTATTATGCACTTCTTTACAAAATACTCAGAAGTACACAAATAAAATCATTCCATTTTCAGTCCCCCAAGTGTGCACGGAATGTAGGCTGGCAGGAAGACTGGTAAATACAAGGGCAAAGTAATGATGCAAACATGTACTTTTACAGGGCAGCAATTCACCAAAAACAATTTTGCAACACTCAATTTCACCGCTAATAAAATTGAAGTACATACGTTACATATGTTATCATTATAGACTGTTATGCCTTTCAGCATTCAGTCTGCAAGCTTCTGTGAATTTATTAAACATCGCCAAAATCCTTTATTTTCAACTAGTGCTGTGGCCTCATTTAGTTCTATACCTCTTATATTTAAATCGTTGGCAACTGAGTTTAACCATCGTCGTCTTGGTCTACCTCTACTTCTCTTAGGCTCTATAACAGGGTTCATTATTCTCCTAGGTAACCTATCCTCCTCCATTCGCCTCACATGGTCCCACCACCGAAGCCGGCTTATGCGTACAGCTACATCCATCAAGTTCATTCCTAAATTTACCTTTATCTCCTCATTCCAAGTACCCTCCTGCCATTGATCCCACCTGTTTGTACCAGCAATCATTCTCAATACTTTCATGTCTGTTATTTCTAACTTATGAACAAGATAACCTGAGTCCACCCAGCTTTCACTCCCGTAAAGCAAAGTTGGTCTGAAAACAGACCAATGTAAAGATGAAACTGGGAGCTGATTTCCCTCTTACAGAATACTGTTGATCGCAACTGCGAGCTCAAAGCAATAGCTTGACTACACCTTGATTCAATCTCACTTACGATATTACCAACCTGGGAGAACACACAACCTAAACACTTGAAATTATCGACCTGTTCTAGGTTTGTATAACCAATCTGACATTCAATTCTGTTGAATTTCTTACCTACTGACATCAATTTAGTCTTCGAAAGGCTAATTTTCATACCATACTCATTGCACCTGTTTTCAAGTTCCAGGATATTAGACTGCAGGCTTTTGGCATAATCTGTCATTAAGACCAGGTCGTCAGCATAGGCCAGACTGCTTACTACATTTCCACCTAACTGAATCCCTCTCTGCCATTTTGTACCTTTCAGCAGATGATCCATGTAAACTACGAACAGCAAAGGTGAAAGCTTACAGCCTTGTCTAACCCCTGTAAGTACTCTGAACCAAGAACTCATTTCTCACTGAAGCCCAATTTTTAACATAAATGCCTTTAATTGATTTCCATAATCTACTCTTAATTCCACAATCCCTCAGTATGGTGAACATCTTTTCCCTCAGTACTCTGTCGTATGCTTTCTCTAGATCTACGAAACATAAACACAACTGCCTATTCCTCTCGTAGCATTTTTCAATTACCTGGCACATACTGAAAATCTGATCCTGGCAGCCTCTCTGTGGTATTAAGCCACACTGGTTTTCATCGAACTTCCTCTGAACGGCTTATCGAACCCTTCTTTCCAAGATGCCAGTGAATACTTTGCCTGATATACCAATCAATGAGATACCTCGATAGTTGTTGCAATCCTTCCTGTTCTCTTGCTTATAGATAGGTACAATTCCTGCTTTTGTCCAATCTGAAGGTACCTTACCAACACTCCATTCTAATCTTACTACTCTATGAAGCCATTTCATCCCTGCCTTCCCACTATACTTCAGCATTTCTGGTCTAATTTCATCTATTCCTGCTGCTTTTTGACAATGGAGTATATTTACCATCCTTTACACTTCCTCAAGCATAATTTCACCAACATCATTTTCCTCCTCCCCATGAGCTTGGCTGTTCAAAACACCACCAGGAAAATTTCCTTTTACGTTGAGAACATGTTCAAAATATTCCCCCATCTCTACAGTGATTCCCTGCGATGTATAATGAGTTCATCTGAATTACTCAAAACACTGTTCATTTCCTATTTCCTCCCTTCCTAAGCTTATTTATTTCTGTCCAGAAAGGTTTTCCTGGTGCTTGACCTAGCCTTTCCAGGTTATGAACAAAATCTTCCCAAGACTTCTTTTTGGATTTAAGAACTACTTGCTTCGCTCTGTTACTTTCATCTACGTACAAATCCCTGTCTGCCTCGGCTCTTGTTTGGAGCCATTTCTGATAAGCCTTCCTTTTATGTTTACAAGCTGCTCTAACTTCATAATTCCACCAAGATGTTCGCCTTTTCCCATCTTTACACACACTTGTTTCTAGGCATTCCTTTGCTGTTTCTATTACAGCATCCCTGTACTCCACCTATTCTCTTTCTATATCCTGAACCTGATTACCCTCTACTGTTCGAAACTTCTCACTAATCATATCCATGTAATTCTGTCTAATTTACTCGTCCTGGAGATTTTGTAACCTTATCCGTTTGCAGACAGATTTAAATTTCTCTACCATAGGCCTAGATATACTTAGTTAACTACAGATCTGATAGTGGTCTGTATCATCGAAAAATCCCCGGAAAACTCGTACATTCCTAACAGATTTCCTGAATTCGAAGGCGGTTAAGATATAGTCTATTATGGATCTGGTACCTATAGCCTCCCATGTGTAGCGGTGAATAGCCTTATGCTTGAAGAATGTATTCGCAACTGCTAAACCCATACTAGGACAGAAGTCCAGCAAACACTTTCCATTCCCATTAGCTTCTATATCTTCCCCTCATTTACCAATCACCCTTTCGTATCCTTCAGTTCTATTCCCAACACTCGCATTGAAATCGCCCATTAGCACTATTCTATCCTTGCTGTTGTCCGTGACCACGATGTCACTCAATGCTTCATAAAACTTGTCAACTTCATCCTCATCTGCACCCTCACCTGGTGAATACACGGACATAATTATTGTCCTAATTCCTCCAACTGACAAATCTACCCATATCATTCGCTCATTTACGTGCCTAACAGAAACTATGTTACGTGCAATAGTATTCCTGATAAAACAGCCCCGATACTCTGCCCTTCCCTTTCTAACACCCATCAAGTGCACTTTATAATCCCTTCCTCATTATCTCCCCTTACCCGAATATCACTTACTCCTAGCACATCCAGATGCATCTTCTTTTCTGACCCAGCCAGTTTTACTTTCTTTCTTCCATAAGCCCCATTAATATGGATAGTTCCCCATTGAATTCCATATCGTTCACCAAGTTGTTTCCAAGGAGTCCCTCGCTTGTCAAATGGGAGTGGGACTCCTTTACTCCCCTAGGTCCGAGGCTTGCTTAAAACGTTCTGAGCTCGGAAAATTCATGAAGAAGGAGGGGCTCTGCTCTAACGGGTTATGGACCACCGGTGAATTGTACAGTCCTAGCCGCTTGAGCACAAGGAGGGCCTTGACTCAGAGTATGTCCGAGATGCCCACTCCCATTCCATAGCAATTGGTATCCCGACTCTCAGGATAACTTACTAGGCCACTCAGCCGTTGCCCATGGTTCACGAACAAGGACGTGACTACAGTAACCCACACCATGAACCATTTAAGAAACGGTGACAAATCACGTGTGCTGAGAAAGGCACCATGGGAAATATCGTGCCTGAAATCGACCGTAGAACGTTCGAGTGAAGTCAGTCGAATGTGTATTTAAACCAAAAATCGTGTTTCTTGTACTGCTAGGATGTGTATTCAACGTTTAAATAAAAGAATTTCCAGTTCTTCCTGTTTACCAGTTTTAATAAGGAATTTACATTCAAAGTGCCTGCAAAACAATTCTTCTTAAACTTGAGTCTGGAAGGATACCAAGGACGTTTCGACTCATCCTTATTGCAGATATTGGAACCCCCCAGAACCCTAGGTCCCGAGGCATTGCATTACGCAATGGTGGATTCCTCTTCCGAGCTATCACCTGGGGTAGTGCTCTCTTTCAATGGACATTCCATTGTGCAATTGAAATTGTACATAGTACAAGGTTAGAAAAATATTCCAAGATAAGGTCGGATTGTTAGTCGAAAATTTTTCTTTTTTCTTTTTGGTTTACTCCACTAAGTTCTTCCGCTCTCTCTACCGTTGGGAATTTGAGATTCCTCTTCCGCCTTTGAGACCGCTGACAGAGTTTCACCTGTAACCCTAGGCGGGGGCCCTTACAGGGTACAACCATCTGGAGCCAGATGGACCCAGGTTTTTTTAACGAGCTGTTACTCCTCCCCCTCCTCCTTCTTCATCACTTGCAAGATGAGGCCCCGGGCTTGAGTCCGGCAGTGGCGGCGTTATTATTATTATTATTATTATTATTATTATTATTATTATTATTATTATTATTATTATTTCATACATCTACAGTAGTTTTGGTCAAATATGGACCACGTCGTTTCATCTGTCTCCTTCTGACTTTGACGTACAATACTTCTGCATTCGTTCTTGGTTTTAATCCCTTTCCTTCTATGGCCATGCCTCACTCGTTTCCAGCTTCGGCTGTTTTTGGAAACCCTGGCATTTTGAAGTTTCTTCTTCGATACATCACGCTACAGAATGTCATCACGTTTGGTTCCCAGTTATTTGAGATTTCCTTCTAACTCAGCAAAACAGGAGCCTTTGGTTTTCTTCACTGAAAATAGGTAAGTAACCAATAGGCTAATCTCGGTGGGGTCAATCGCCTCACACGTCCATAAAATGTGTTCATTCCCTGCTTGTGGCGGTTATCTGCTCCACGTGGATGTATTCTTGGCTGTGCCATGTTCTGTATTCACCATTGTCCTTCGGAGGACCCAAGATTTTTCTCAGAAGCTTTATCTCCATGGCCTCCAGTTTTTCAACCAGGCATTTAGTGTTCATTGTGAGACATTTTTCAGCGTACAAGACCTATGGTGGGATCGCACTGCAGTAGTGCCTCGTCTTCCCTTTGAAGGATATTGATATTTTGTAGCAGGCACCCTCGGTTAGCTGGTATGACATTTCCATTTTGTTCGGGCGTGACGCAAAGGCTTCTTTTCTCCGAGACATTGGTTTCTATCCATTTTCCGCGGTATACCTACCTAGGTACTTGAAATTTTCTTCTCTCTTGAATTTTCTTCGTCCCATAACTAGGTCTTTGGGTGACAGCGTAATATTCATTGTGAATTCCATCTTATTGAAGGATATCCGGAGTTCCACCTTCTCTGCTTGTGCTCCAAGCTGACTTATTTGTTGACTATGTTTAGGGAATCAGAAATGATTGCGAGATCACCTGCAAAGGCTGGACAATCGATAGCAAGTTTTAAGTTTCTGTAGCCGAATCTGACCTCATTTTCATTAGCCATTTCTGTTCGCCACTGACAGTTGACTTCCTCGAGGACACATTTGAAGAGTAGGGATAAAAATATCATCTCCTTGCACTACTCCTCTCTTGATCTCAAAGGCACGGAACATCTCTCCCCTAAACTTCACTTTAGAGGTAGAGTCGGTCAGGGTTGGTTGGATGTTCATTCTTGTTTTGTCGTCTAAGCCGAATTCTTTTAGGGTGTGAATTAGTTTCGATAATCAAGTCATAGGTGGATTACCGGTACATGTTGTGAAAAATGTATGAGAGGAAATCACATAGAAAAATTAGGTCATAATGATCAGTAAACTTCCTACAGATCAGGGTTAGAGAGAGAAATCATACCTCATTTCCTTCGAAATTCCTATTCAATTCTCTCCAGAATATAAAAATTTCCTCGGGAATATACTCAAAGTGTAAGAAAAATAGCACATGGTGCCTATTCTCGGCGAACGATTTCAGGGATAACTCTGATATGTCGAGACCTAGGAACATATTCTTTAAGTGATGCTCATCTCAGGCACAAAGGACCGGGTTAGCAGCTGTGTGATATTTAAAGGTAGCAGTAGGTGATTTCAGCAAGCACCACTTCCAGTCACTCCAAGAATAATCCGTAAAGCAAATCATTGATCTCTTGATGAGCAATAATCATTGTATATGTGATACCTTTACATTTCTTGAGGACACATTTGCATAAAATTACATTAACTCCTAAGGGTACGTACTGTAAACAATGGTTGTGCAAGTTTAATAATAAGACAGAAGTATTATCAAGCATTAGGCTTTATATGAACTCTTCGTTTTCCTGCCTCCATTATTTTAGTTCTGAGTTCCATGCTTGAACACAAATATTCGGACACCGTTAGTCAGATACGGTAAAACAATGATTTTTAACAGTACACCTCTTTCAGTCATTCTGAGAAAAGTATTACAAGCCATTCATTGGTCTATTTATGAACAATAACCATTGTACTGTTTATGTGAGACCTTTACCTTTCTCGAAGACGTATTTGTATCAAACGGCATTATAGTTAAGTGCATACGTAATGTTAAACTTTAAAGCCAGACAGATGTAATATCCACCACCTGGCGGTATATTAACTCCTACCATTCTTTCTTCATTATTTTCGTTTTGAATTTCCTGCCTGGCCAAGCAAATTCGAAAACAACCAGGAAGTTATACTATGACATTGATTTTCATTCAATAGCACTTCCGAATGTTGCAAAAAAGTGTCTAAGCCATTCATCGGTTTGTTGATGAGCAATAGTCCTTGTGATGTGAAATCATTGTGATGTGATACCTTTACGTTTGTATCAAATGACGTGAAATATTCTGCACATACGTTTGCGCTGAAGTACGAGGAATAAAAACAAAAGTGAAATGAACGGAAGGAATCAGTAGATACTGTGACCACCCTCTTCGTACTTCCTCTATGAATAATGAATAAAATGATGTTTAAGTGCGTCTGAGCATCCATGTCCAATGGTCACAACATTTGTTAGCCAACTGTTGCAATGTTTCACTCGTCGTTTGATTTCATTTGAGATAATTCGATAAGTGAGCAATTTTTCGATATATCAACCCAATCATTATGTCTATAGAACTGAAGTTAATGGCATTTGGAACGGATTTTTTCTGTCAAGATTATGAGCATAAAACCATACTTCACCATGACGCACACACAGAAGATTAGAATGAAGTGGCCTGAAGAGGGCGATGAGTAACCCCCCTTTTTCATCATAATTTCAATTAAACTACGCCTTTGTTAAAAATGTCCTAAGGGGGATAAAACATAAATTAGAGAGGTATATCTACAAACTATTCATTTACAGCATTTATTCAGTCATGTTAAGTACATTTTTTAAATTCTTTACTGCTCACGAAAACGTGGATAAGTGAGAATATGCAACTCTTCAGTAAAATTTAATGTTTCACATATTAATAACGTGCTAACGCTTCACTGTAGAATGATTTTAAAATATTAATTACATTGCCATGGATATTTGATATTAAAAGAATTAAGGTTTATACGTTAATATTTCATGTAATTATTAGGAAGCGAAGGAAATCATTACAATGTTTAAATTGGCTTATCGTAAACAAACCAAGTTGTCTTGCGATGAATTAATTACACTAGTAATAGCTGTAGAACACACCTTGGGCAAACATAACATAGATGTCTTTGGCCAGTTTTGTTTTCTGTTTTTTGTTTCCTTTTCACGTGGCACCAACACCAACAGCTCTCATACCAACGATGGGAGAGGACAGGGTCACAAAACTATCTCCATGGCCACCGACAGCGGGTTTCGAACATTGTCCATTTTGAGAAATGTTATTTTTCTCGAACAGTCAAATTAAATCAGTTTGATACTAAGAAAGTCTCAGATATAAATAGCAACGCACTGATACATATAAAGAAAAAATAGACGTTAGTAATTTTATGTAGGCAAGCAATCATATTCGAGCTGGGGCTGTACCTTTATTAAGGCCACGGCCGCTTCCTTCCCACTCCTAGCCCTTCCCTGTCCCATCGTCGCCATAAGACCTATCTGTGTCGGTGCGACGTAAAGCAACTAGCCAAAAAAAAAATCATATTCGACTGCTAAATTCCTGAACATTAGAAGTCTTGGCACGATTTGATGAATTAAACTTCGTGCTTCTATATTTCGCCGATCACCAAGAGCGGAACTCCCTTTGACATGATTCAATAACATTCCTCCCGAAAAGTTAAAAGAAATCCGTAATGGTTCAGGCACTATAGCACGGCATACGCCGCACGCTATATCGTCTCCTGTGCCTCTGGAACTGCCTATTGTAATTCCATTGTCAACGGCCATGAATTTACGATTTCATGAACAATCTGCCACCGTTACCTCATTGTAGAAATTTCAGGCAGAAGCTAAACAATATTTATTATCACCTGCCTACAATTTGTAAATTGAAGTGTGACAGTGGGCGTGCATCAAGTGCCCGTATTGTTTCACATTTCCCGCTGCAGAAACAAATGATAACAAAAGCATAGCAGCGCGCTCTGACTGCAGTACGCTGGTGTGCCGTACTATTGTTCTGGGACTCGGGGACCCCTCTCGGGATAGCAACTCCCTTCACACTCCCTACTGCAATCCGGGAACTATTTATCACAGAACAAACACGAAAATATGTGGGGTCTTTTATTCCCTTGTCGAGTGCTTCCACTCAGATTGATTGCTATTTTGTGCCAATTGTTTTCTTAAAACTGATATGAAAATACATATCGTTTTCTTCAGAATTACACGGCTTCTAATTTACAAGTGCTTCTAGATGGTCAAAAGCTTAATCACGTAATATTTAAATCTTCAGTGATTATTGATATTTCCGTCGTTTAATAGCTTAGGTACTAATTGTTTATGTTTGACTTGGAATGTGAAATGATTAAATATACTTGAAAAAAGCTGTGAAATATGAATAACAAAAAAAACTAATTATTCAAAAATTTCAGATACGAATCATTATGACTAAATTACAGTCATGTATTAGTTTGGAACGTATTGTATGTCAACAATATCGGATATTAAACAGTTTTATTAACACAACTCCATTATCTTGATATATGATTTATATAAGTTTCATATTTTTAAATAAAAATTTCTTCCATCTGCGTGACTTTTCAAAAAGAAATTTCATTAGTGTTAACAAATAGGTATTGAAGGTATACTAACGTTACATTCCTTTACAAAAAATATTTTTTTCTTAATCCTCAAAGATTTTTCTCATTCTTACCACACTAATTATTTTATAAAAGTCAAATTTATAACATAAATATTCAATGATTTTTAGTACTTATAATTCAGAAAGAATTTAGTTAGAAAGAATTAATATGAAAACTTGAGTTTTAAATTTTCAGTTAATTACTAGGCATTTCGAAAATCTCAACATATATTCCATAAATGATAATGAGTGTACGTTAATCATTTTTCAAGTAGCGTTTGTAATTGCTAAGAAATAAAACATTTACGTTTGGCTAAATTTAATCTTGGTCCATGTGTACTTTCTGTAGTCAGGGTGCTGGATTTTCTCAAATATCCTGTCCGGGGTATTCAGGTGGAGTCCGCCAGAATGTATACCTACATTAAATAAATGGGGATGTTGAGTATGTTTTCCAAATTACCGGTACTTAATAAATGAGGGGTATGATTGGTCATCACAGTATGTCCGTCCTCGGACAAAATTCATTTTGATGTGGTTTCATGTAGTTCTCCGCGCGCTCCTTCAGGCTGTGAAATCAAATTCTGTCAAACTGCTTTTCTTCAGGTAAATGATGCTTGAAAATTGACTTCAGTTTCAGATCATACAAACCATGTTATATCCACGGATTGATATATATATATATATATATATATATATATACAGGGTGTTAGGTGTATACGTGCAGATATTTCTTGTAGCAATAGAGAACGATGTGACGAACCACTATATATCAAACTTTTAGTAATCCGCGGAAGTTATTTTCGAGAGCAAAGTGATATGATGTTTTTAGAATAGGTAGTATGCCTCGTTCTGCGAATGAATAGCTTTCCGTTGACAACAGGCAAGTCACGCGCCATCCGTACCAAACTGGTTCTACTGAAATAGCTGAACGCTACCTTTGTAATGCCACGAGATGTTTCGTAATATACTTGCCAAACTGGTTTTATGTTTACGAGCAACTGAACTACGATAACAGCTGAAGGCTGCTACCGGTGTTCACCATGTTACGTTACATTCTCGCCAGACTGGTTTTGTTGTTAGTATTTAGTTTCCGTCAGACAACCCTAGTTATCGGTTTCGGACCCTGGAGCTGTATCGAATTGTCAGCGTTAATACAGGTTCATTTGCTGTTACGTCACTTAGGGGATTGGGATATCTGTGGTCGTCAGCCCCGTGGTCTAGTGAGTATGGAAATGACCTGAAAACCTATGTCTTTACGCCAACTAAAGCAAGCATGGGATTGAATTGAATTAGGCAAGCACAGCCAACGTTTTACTTCAAACGAATAATGGACATGTTATACAAATAAATAAATTAAACGTACCTACATTTCGTGCCTCCTGTCGGGCTGTGTGGCTCAGAAGGTTGAGGTGCTGGCCTTTTGACTCCAACCTCGCAGGTTCGAACTTGGCCCAGTCCGGTAGTTTTTGAATGTGCTCAAATACGTCACACTCGTGCCGGTAGATTTAGTGGCACGTAAATAGAACCCCTGCGGGACTAAATTCCGGCACCTCATCGTCTCCGAAAACCGTAAACGTAACGCAAATACCATTATTATTATTATTATTATTATTATTATTATTATTATTATTATTATTATTATTATTATTATTATTATTATTATTATTATTAATCTTATTGACTACTCGCCAATAATGTCTGCCTAGAAAATACTTCTCATCGTTTATAACTATGGATCTCGACAGTTGTATAATGTCCAATTTATGATGATTTTCAAAATTGGCTTTAAGTCGCACCGAAACAGATAGGTCTTATGGCGACGATGGGACAGAAAAGGGGTAGAAGTGAGAAGGAAGCGTTCGTGACCTAAATGAGGTTCAGCTCCAGCATTTTCGTGATGTGAAAATGGGAAACCACGGAGAACCATCTTCAGGGCTGTCGACAGTGGAGTTCGAACCCAGTATCTTCCCAATGAAAGTTCACAATTTCGCGCCCCTAACCGCACGACCAACGTATTCCAAGCTCTAATGCCGGGCTGAGTACCTCGGACGATAGACCGCTGGTATTCTGATCCCATCTTGGCAGGTTCGATGGAGGTATTCGGGGGTATTTGAAGGTGCTGAAATACGCCAGTTTCGTGTCTGTAGATTTACTTGCATTAAAAAAGTCCTGCGGTACAACATTCCAGCACCTCGGCATCTCCAAAACCCGCCAAAGTAGTAATTGGGACGTAAAAAATTACATTATTATTTCGTGCTTGCAAACGAAAAGCATATGTGTAATGGTAAAATAAAGCAAAATAAAAGTGGCCAGTCTGACTTGCTCAGACGTTTAAAGCACTGGTTTCTTGTTTCCAACTTAGCAGGTTCGATCTTGGGTCCGTCCGGTGGCATTCGAAGGAGCTCGTCAGCCTCGTGTCGGTAGATTTACTGGCACGTAAAAATAACTCCTGCGGGACTAAATTACAGCGCCTCCAGAAACAGTATGAGTAGTTAGTGGGACGTAAAGCAAATAACATTACCGGTATTATTATTATTATTATTATTATTATTATTATTATTATTATTATTATTCAGTCTTATTATTATTGCTACTACTCATATTGAACTTCTTCTTATTACTCTTTTTTCACGTTTGATTATTATTATTATTATTATTATTATTATTATTATTATTATTATTATTATTATTCACCTGTTCATACTTTCGTCTTATTCCTCTTTTTACTCTCCTTTTAAGTCGTATACTTGTTATTCATATTTGATGTTTTGTTATTAATATTATTGTTATTTTTATATTATTATTTTTTTATTTAGTTTAGCTTCATGTGACACAATACTTTTTCCGTCTTTAATTCAACTTTTGTGTCGTGTGTCGGTATACTTCTATGTTTCTGTCCTGTGCTTCAAGACAGTGCTGCAAGATCTGTGTTTGTTTCCCCAGCCCGGGTGTGTTTCGTTTCTCATGTGACAGAGTTACATCTTACGTTCTGTTACATGTTTAAGTTCGGCCTTGTGATAGATCGCCTTTAATCTGCTCTGTAGCCTTTAAAAGTGTAGCATGGTCAATGACCTCAGTGCTTGTTTTGTTCACATATCTGGACTAAGAACTCGTCTCACTCGGCACAGCAAGTTCAAGGCCAACTACTTCTATTTGTTTGTTTGTTTATTTATTTACCCAGGTATGTATGTCAACATTGTACTATGTCAACATCGTACCACGAACATTTACTCAATAAACGGGGTGTTTGGGGGGGTCTCTGTCCTGGGTGGTGTGTTCTGCGGGCCTACTCTGGGGTCTGTGTTGTTGTTGCGGTTATCTCTCTGTGCGTTCAGGTATTTACTAACATGTTCAATTCAATTTATTGTATGTATAAGACATACGTCCAACTTGAATTATTTCATCCTCACAACTCTACTTCCTTACTCCATGGCCCAAGAGCTACACGTATAGCTCTACGAGTGTGGAAATGAAATAACTAATTTGATTGAATTTTTTTCATATTTCAGTAGTGATGAATATAAAACAAGCATTTTTTGAATTTTTATACGTGTTAATGATGATGATGATTGCTGTTTTAAGGTCATCGGCCCTTAAAAACGCAAAGTGTCTTCTGTTTTAACTCGAGCTCGATAGCCGCAGTCACTTAAATGCGGCCAGTATCCAGTATTCGGGAGATAGTAGGTTCGAACCCCACTGTCGGCAGCCCTGAAAATGGTTTTCCGTGGTTTCCCATTTTCACACCAGGCAAATGGTGGGGCTGTACCTTAATTAAGGCCACGGCCGCTTCCTTCCCACTCCTAGCCCTTTCCTGTCCCATCGTCGCCATAAGACGTATCTGTGTCGGTGCGACGTAAAGCAAGTAGCAAAGAAAAAAGAAAACAACATGCAGTGTAGGATTGAGCAACTGCCGAAATGCGTTCAAGGTCAATGTCTAGCGTTTTAACAAGCACGTCTTCCGCACTCGCGCACTGAAACTCTCGATTATAATTTTTGTTACCGGTACATAAGTTTCCCTGCTCGGATTTATGAGAATATCGACCTATCGAGACTCAAAATACTATAACGATACTATACTGTACTCCCAAGCCATTACGTTGCACAAATGGCGTAACATCTGACATACCAAAGTAAAACTCGTAGCAATTGTTCAATGTGATCACCCTGGGCTTCCCTGCAGGCTTCACTTCTCCGAATCCAGTTGCGACGCATTCGAGCCAAGACACCAGGGTTGTGTCCGACTCGTTGGCTGAACGGTCAGCGTACTGGCCTTCCGTTCAGAGGGTCCCGGGTTCGATTCCCGGCCGGGTCGGGGATTTTAACCTGAACTGGTTAATTCCAATGGCACGGGGGCTGAGTGTATGTGTTGTCTTCATCATTTCATCCTCATCACGACGCGCAGGTCGCCTACCAGAGTCAAATGGAAAGACCTGCACCTGGCGAGCCGAACTCGTCCTGGGATATCGCGGCACTAAAAGCCATACGATATTTCATTTCATTTCATTTCATTTCACCAGGGTTGTTCAGAATATCCTCTGCTGCTTAAACAATACGTTCACGGAAGTCGTCCGAAGTGGGTACTTCAGTTCGATATAGTTTGTGTTTCATGTTCCCCCAGACATTAAAGTCAATTGGAATAAGGTCTGGAGATCTGGCTGGCCAATTGATAGTTCCACATCGTCCTGTCCACCGTTCAGGAAATGTCTGCACCATCGTGTAAAATCCACGTGGTTCTGCGTAGTCGAAGCGACACGTCCTCTGAAAGCTCAAGTAACGTACTGTATCTACAGGAGCAAGGTAATATTAATAAAAAGATGATTAGTCCACGTAACCGACTTCCTACTACACCCATCCAGGTATTAATTCATAAGCGGTGCTGGAAATTGCCTTCTACTGAATGGGGATGTTCCACAGCCCATGAGTGGGATATAGTGGGTTCGAACTCCTCTGTCGGCAGCCCTAAAGACGGTTTTCCGTGGTTTGCCATGTTCACACCAGGCAAATGCTGGTGCTGTTCCTTAATTAAGGCCACGGTTGCTTCTTCACCATCCTAGCCCTTTCCTGTCCCGTCGTCGCCGTAAGATCTATCTGTGTCGTGGCGACGTACATCAACTCGTAAGAAAATGGTAATCAGCTGTCAAAGACACTGCACCCGTTGAATATGGTCAGGATGCGCTTGTTCTTCATGCAGTGTCCTACGTATGGTCCAAGTTGGTACACCAACGGCACGTGTTATACTACGCGTACGGCGCCCGGGATCATCGTTTACTATTGTTAGGATGCCCGGCTCCATGGCAAAACGGTTAGCGTGCTGGCCTTTGGTTACAGGGGTCCCGGGTTCGATTCCCGGCAGGGTCGGTATTTGAACCATCATGGTTATTTTCCCTGGCATGGGGCTGGGTGTATGTGTTGTCTTCATCCTCATTTGATTATCATCAAGGTGCGCAGGTCACCTACGGGAGTCAAACCAAAAGACATGCACCTAGCGAGCCGAACCCGTCCTGGGATCTCCCGGCACTAATATCCATACGCCATTTCATTTCCATTGTCAGGATGTCTTCTTCCGCGTCTAGAATTACACGTGGCCGTTTAGGCCATCGCTTCTGAAAGCGTGATGTAACACAACTTGCATCGCGAATACGCTGCAGTACAGCTAGTATCGTTGCTGGATTCGGCACCCGTCTGTTGGGAAGCCTTTTCCGATAGATTCATGGAGGGCGACCCGTGTTCTGTTCTGCCACACGATACAATAGCAGCATATCATGGTATTCGTGGTATTCATACACTGGAATTATTCAAATACAACGACGTTGCGCAACACATCTGCGCAACGGTTCATATATTCGCGGGCGTTTGACTGTCGCGACCGATCGGACCTTGAAATAAAAGTAGCCCTCGTACTACTACGAAGTAACTCGCGTACTAGTACTGTCGATAATTCGCCTCTCTGACAGCTGTTATTCAGGTCAAGGTCAGACAGACAGCTCATACCTCTAGTCCGGTGGTTTCATGTAGGGGCGGGAACCCGTCCCACCACACCCCCCTCGCTAGGAACAGCACACGACCAAACAGGCACGTGACAGGTCTAGTGAATTTGTCAAACTGCTTACGTGAAATATTCTCCCACAGTGTGATTTCAATACCATGGATTCTTGGGAGACCAACTCGCCGTATGCAGAAACACCCCGTGTTGACGTGTACGTAAATAAAGTTTCTTACGTAAACGAAAGAATGCGTGGGATAGGATTTCCAAGTGAGTAGTGTCAGAATTGAATTGTCAAAGCACATCGAACGTTTTGCTTCATATCAATGAGGGACATGTTATAAAAATAAATTAATTAAACGTACCTCCTCTTCGTGCTTCCAAATGAAAAGAACTTGTTTAATGGTAAATTAAAGCATTCTGCTTTTGCAGTGCCTATTAAACGTATCAAAATAAACGTTGCCAGGCCGAGTGGCTCAGACGGTTCAAGCTCTGGTTTCATGAACTTAGCAGGCTCGATCCTGGCTCAGTCCGCTGGTATTTGAAGGTGCTCAAATACGTCCGCTTCTGATCGGTAGAATTACAGGCACGTTAAAGAATACCCGTGGGCAAAATTCCGAAACCGCGCGTCTCCATTGGCACGTAAACATTTATTATTATTATTATTATTATTATTATTATTATTATTATTATTATTATTATTATTATTATTACTGAGCGAGTTGGCCGTGTGATTAGGAGCGCGCGGCTGTCAGCTTGCATTCGTCGTAAAGCCACCTACCAATATTATAATAAAAACTGTGTTAGTCCATTATTACTAACTATTACTAAAATAAAAGTTAAACGCCCCACTCAAACTCCGTAGCTGGTAATCTGTCAGAAAACACTACACAAAACACTGAACTTTTAACAAGTCCGAATTATTATTAATCTTATAATTGCGGACATGTCTCCGGAATTACTGAAACATGTACTTACAAATTGTTTGACGTCGCACCGACACAAGTAGGTCTTACGGCGACGATGGGAGAGAAAAGGGACACAAGTGGGAAGGAAGCGTTCGAGGCCTTAATAAAGGTACAGTCCCAGTATTTCCCTGATGTGAAAATGGGAAATTACGGAAAACCATCTTCCCGGCTGCCGACAGCGGAGTTCGAATCCACTATCACCAAAATGCAAACTCACAGCTGCGCGCCCCTAACCACACGACCAACTTATTCTAACCTCTAATGCCGGACTGAGTAGCTCGGACGATAGAGCGCTGGTCTTCTGATCCCACCTTGGCAGGTTCGATGGCGGCTCAGTTCGGTGGTATTTGAAGGTGCTCAAATAAGCCAGTCTCGTGTCTGTAGATTTACTTGCACTAAAAAACACTGCGGTAAAAAATTCTGGAATTTCAGCGTCTCCGAAAACCGTGAAAATTAGTTAGTGGAACGTAAAGACATTATTATTATTATTATTATTATTATTATTAGTAGTAGTAGTAGTAGTAGTAGTAGTAGTAGTAGTAATATTATTATGATTACGGAAGTTCTAATTAAGCGGGTCCATTACAGTCATCACTTTACCTATCGGCACTTACTGTCCAGTAATAAGCCTTCTGTCCGCCTCTGTGGTATAGTGGTTAGTGTGATTAGCTGCCACCCCCCGAAGGCCCGGGTTCGATTTCGAGCTCTGACACGAAATTTGAAAAGTGGTACGAAAGTTGGAA
Source organism: Anabrus simplex (assembly GCF_040414725.1). Lineage (NCBI taxonomy): Eukaryota > Metazoa > Arthropoda > Insecta > Orthoptera > Tettigoniidae > Anabrus > Anabrus simplex. The sequence goes on from NC_090265.1 coordinate 1,402,970,248, forward strand.
CGGGGCCCATTATGCCTCGGGAGGTCAAATGAGTAGATGTGGTTTGATTCACACCTCAGCCATCCTGAAAGTGGTTTCCCGTAGTTTTCCACTTCTCCAGGCAAATGCCGCGATAGTACCTAGCTTAAGGCCACGGCCGCTTCCTTCCCTCTTCCTTTTCTATCCCTTCCCATCCCCCGCAAGGCCCCTGTTCATCCTAGCAGGTGGGGCCGCTTGGGCGAGGTACTGGTCATTCTCCCCAGTTGTATCCCCGACCCAATGTCTCACGCTCCAGGACACTGCCCTTGAGGCGGTAGAGGTGGGATCCCTTGCTGAGTCCCAGCGAAAACTAATCCTGGAGGGTAAACATATTAGGAAAAGGCAGAATAAGCCTTCTATTACAAATGCCCGGCGGCAATTCCACAGTAGCTCCTTTTCCTTCGAGCAATGTTCACGATGGATGAAACTACGGTTTTTGAAATTTGTCTCATTAATAACAATTTCACTGAATACTTATAGTCTTTTCTTTCAGTGCCCACCGTCCTTTCATTGACCTGAAAAGTTTATGAAGCATAGACAACTCGCATTGTCTATTGTCAGAAGTTCATCGTAGAGTGTCGCAATAACAGCACAGAAATTTTGCGCCCATTTTTCATTACTTATTAACTATTTCCTTTAATTTTGTCAGCTTGGATCACTGAGTAATGCCAATGACGTCTTATAAATCACACACAACTACACAACACTTGATTCGCATGCATGTGCTGGTACGGATCTTCGACGTCACTGTAAGAATTCTGTGTACTTTTCACACAGACTACCCTAGACCGGTTTTCGAGTACAGCAAGTGGCCAGGCACGTGAGTCAACCTCTCCTTTAGGGGAAGTGCACAACAACATGTGTTGGCCTGCGATAAGAAACAGGTTCAACAAGCCCTAGACTCTGCTACTGTACTTCCACTACGCGTGGACAGAATGACGTAACCGGCGCATCCTGCTACGGCCGTTCAAAACACATTAGGTCCTGAAATATTTGGCTCAGTTATGGGCAAACTAATAGGACAAGGTAAAAAGTACATAGCATATATTGTGAGATGTATTTTTCTTTGCCGACCAGCTTAATATCTGCACGTATACCCCTAACACCTGTATATCATTTCCCTTTCAATTCAATGAAAGTCTTATTCTTATATCGAATATTCAACAAAGAATGTCCCTATCTGTGATCAGTGCCAGTACGGTGATGGCGCAAGATCTCAGATCTCCGTGTAGGGCAGCACTAAACATGAAAATCTGCCATATATTTATTTCCTTCAGCTACAATATGTTCAATAATTTCAGTATTGTAATGTATAGGTAGTTGATAAAAATCCCCTTACCGCACTGCGCAGATAAAATTGCATTGTATCTGTAGTGTTTTTTTCTGATTTTTGTAAATTTCAATTGTAAAATGTAAATTTCAATTGTAAAACTACTTCATTTTCTATGATTCCTGAGTACATGCATAACTCAAAACAAATACACGTCTACCACGTTGTGATTACTTGCGCGGTTTTTCTATAATCAGTTTTCTGCTGTAAATATTCGTTCAGTGGACGTAATACGCCTTGTAACGACAATATGAGTTCCCACAATTAATTCTCATACATGACACTAGACAAAAATATTCGTGTTCTAGAATCAAACTGGTCAAATTTATATGCGAGTTCTGACATGCTGAGGAGTTGCCTGGTCGAGACCGTAAAGGCGTGGTCAGTACACAAGGAAGGGAGTCGCTTGATTCACCATCAGAAAGTCAAAAAAATAAGAAACGTGATTTCCACTGTACATGATCCTGAGTTTCACAATGGTTGCACCAAGAATGAGTACCAGGTTAATTCCTGGGGGTGAAGGTAGTCGAACGTAGTGCTAACCACTCTACGCCACCAAGTGCCGAGGTTACGAAAAGGGAAAGCTTTTATATTCCACCCATGACTAGTAGGGAGATGACTTTTTTTTCTTTTTCTTATCATGCTGATAATATCTCAGCAATGGAGGTAGTTACATTACTGGTGATTCATCACTAGACTCACAACGCACGCCGCAACTATGTACAACCAATATCCGTGATGAAATGGCGAGTGCACAACTTTCTCCTCCCGTAGCACTCTAGCTTCATTATATTTTAGCTTTCAAAAATTAAATGGATGAGCGCGCAGTGAAAAATGTTCCCAGCATTCATTATTAAACAGGTAATGAAGCGTCTTCAAACTTCCCACAGTGCTGAAACTTGCACCAAACGTTTCATAAATATTAGTTTAGGAACGCTACATCCCTTTGTCAGGACATAAAGAGCACTTAAGTATTTATTCACTTACTGGATCAGTTTCTCTTTCCTTTATTTGATGCATTAGTTGAGTGCATTTAATTCTTTTGACATATCTGGATAATATAATTAACCATATTAAGTAATGAATCCGTTCTTTATTGGATGAAAGACTCATTTCATACACAGAAAGGAAAATTTTTATGATCGTACCTTTCATCAATGAGTACATCTTATGAATAAGCGAAATGAGACATTTTTTATAGTTTACGAATATACAGTATTTTTTAAATTCGTAATATTTTTACTAAAATGAATTAATTAGAGCTTTAATCCGTATACTAATTAGCCTGGGCTGACCTGTGAGTGGTAAACGATACCGTAATCGTAATTCCCAATAAACGCCTGGATGGTGCCGTTTTAACAGATATAGGTGGTTCCTACGTTTCCTTTAGAAATTAAACATGTAACAGTGGGGTGAGCAGAATACCAATCATCAGAAATCAGTAAAGAAAGAAACTTCGGGGAAATCATCGCAACAACTCCTTTCATACAAATTGTTTTCTCTAAATTGCCAATGCTGATCGGGTATGTAGCGTTTATAATAAAAATACATCGGCATAAAAAAAGGAAAAATGTTAGGGCCTAATAATAACCTACCAGAGTAGATCTTGGAAATCTTCAAGGTCAAAACAGGGGTCAGAGAAGATGATAGACTTCCCACTCTTCTTGAACTGCGTCCTTGAAAAGTTTGTGAGATAAAGGTTCTAGGAACTAGTGAGCTTGGGTATGCAGTGTGGGGTCTACCTGGGTTACAGACGACATGCCAGTGATCACTGAATCTTGGGAAATAATGGTGATTCTGGTGACTTGTATCGGACGACAAGTGGCCAAACCGGGACTAAAAGGGTTCATTGAGAATAGGGAAGTACCAATATGAAAGAGGCTAACAGAGACATGTCACCAGAATAAGGTAAAATCAGGCGAGTGTAGAAATATTGGTACCACGGTGACTGCGTTGAACCCGCATCAACTGACTCAAAACACATACCGGCATAAACAGCGATGCCTGTCACACAATTTGAAGTGTTATGATTACTCTCCGAAATGCTCTTCCCGTACCTAGCGTAGTGTTTCTACTGTTAACACATGTCAAACTGTTATAATGAGCTATCTTTTAAAGGCAGGTATGTGGTTATATGGACACTGAAATAGAAATCTCTAATTCTGACACATGCAGCTCGTGTATCTCTTTAACGGCTTAGTCAGCGAGTTTCAGGAATGATCTTCCCGTACCTAGCGCACAAAGGTTTCTGCTATTAAAGAAAATGAAAAAGACAGACAGGCTGTTTTGGATCTGCTGCCAAATGGTTTGTGGCATAGGATCTTTCTAACAAATGTGAAGTGTAGCAAATTAAATGTAACTTAAATGTAAACGTAACTTTAAACCTTAGTCCACAACGGATCAGCGTGCTTAGTGGCAGCTTGCCAAATCCTGTCACACGCGGCTGCCTGACTGCCTGATCATCCTTTACGAGTTGCTGGGGACCAGAAATGGTCTATGAGAAGTAACCTGTGACTACTTTCTCATCTACAGCCAAAATCCAGTCCACACGTTCCATAGGCGCGATGGACGTTTTGGGCTCTATGACCTGCTGCGCGAACGTCTCCACTTTCCTGCGCTGACGGTAATCTCTGGCGTGTTCTGATGCGATCTTGTTGAGCTTACTCGATTTCTCACATTTCCTTCCATCGTCCTGAATTTATGTACGGCAGTTTCTTATTCATTTAGACCGATGATATTTAGACATTTTTCAAAATTAGCGCAATTTTCGACATTTCAAGCCAACGGCCGTAGCCATGTTGAAACACCGGATCCCGTGAGATCTCCGAAGTTAAGCAACATTGGGCGTGATCAGGAGTTGGATGGGATGCCACGCGCTGTTGTTGGGGGGGTAAGGGAATGGAGGAGCGGAAAGGAACTGGCCACCCTACCGCGCGTAAACTCCGGCTCAGGAACACCTCTGCGGAGGTTCGGACCTGCCTTCGGGCAGAATAACCCTTACCTTACTTCGACATTTCAACTGATTTGATCTTGAAATTATGGATGTTAGGACAACCGATTGTAATTTGTACTGTAGAATTATGCGAGAAAAATGTAACGATACCACTGATATCACACTAAGACCACGCAGTCATGAAAAAAATTAAAATCCACAGCCTGTTTCTAGTCATTCGACCGGGTCAGGAATGGAATGAATGAAGCCCCATCTAGTGGCGAGGATAGGAATTGTGCTGGCTGCCGAAGCCTGTCGCACTCCTCTGTGGCGATGATTAATGAATGACAGATGAAAGGAAATTGTATTGGAGAGTGTTGCTGGAATGAAATATGACAGGGAAAATCGGGGTACCCGGAGAAAAACCTGTCCTTCCTTAGCTTTGTCCAACAAAAATCTCACATGGAGTGACAGGGATTCGAACTACGGGATCCAGCGGTGAGAAGCCGGTGCGCTACCACCTGAGCCACGGAGGCTTCACCACGCAGTCCTGAGGTATATTAATTTTACTGCGTCACGATATTTTTTATTTCAACACGAAATTTTACAATCTGTTTTACGTCGCACCGACACAGATAGGTCTTGTGGCGACGGTGGGATAGGAAAGGGCTAGGAGTAGGAAAGAAGCGGCCGTGGCCTTAATTAAGGTACAGCCCAAGCATTTGCCTGGTGTGAAAATGGGAAACCACGGAAAACCATCTTCATGGCTGCCGACAGTGGGGTTCGAACCGACTATCTCCCGAATACTGGATACTGGCCGCACTTAAGCGACTGAAGCTATCGAGCTCGGTTCAACTCGAAATAGCGAATGCCATTTCATCTCACCTATGTCATCAATTATTGAAACTAATGTGAAATTTTGTTTTCATCCTTGACATGTTGAGCCTTGTATTAACCATTCAGATACCGGTAGCGTTTATAGTTTCAAAGTTATAAAATATAAAACAAACATATTCCCTTTTGAGCACGAAATTCTGCACTGGGCACGGCAAATAATCGGAACGAAAGATATATTTCATGTCACAGATGCTTGAGAATTGCATAAGATACTTTTGCTAAACGTGCCCATCACGCTAGGGACTCCTTAGTCTGCAGAAATTCACAATGCCCATAGTTACAATTTTCTTGACTGTGTAATTACTGCATTTCATTTTCAATGTTATTGCTCTAGTTTATTTGTTAACATAAAGAATATGTTGTGGTAGAAGCAGTTTCAAGACCATCAACTCTGATGCAACGAACAACGGGTAGAAGAAGTTCAAAGGCCATCAACTCAGATACAACAAACAACAGGTGGAAGCAGCTCCTAGGCCATCAACTCAGATGCCACGAACAATAGGTAGAAGCGGTTTCAAGACACCAGCTCAGATGTCACGAACAACAGGTAGAAGCGGTTTCAAGACCATCAACTCAGATGCAACAAACAACAGGTAGAATTAGTTCCAAGGCCATCAACTCGGATGCCACGAACAATAGGTAGAAGCGGTTTCAAGACACCAGCTCAGATGCCACGAACAATAGGTCGAAGCGCTTTCAAGACCACCAGCTCAGATGCCACGAACAATAGGTAGAAGCGGTTTCAAGACCACCAGCTGAGATGCCACGAACAATAGGTCGAAGCGCTTTCAAGACCACCAGTTCAGATGCCACGAACAACGGGTAGAAGCGGTTTCAAGACCACCAGCTCAGATGCCACGAACAGCAGGTAGAAGCGGTTTCAAGTCCATCAACTCAGATGCCACGAACAATAGGTCGAAGCGCTTTCAAGATCACCAGTTCAGATGCCACGAACAACGGGTAGAAGCGGTTTCAAGACCATCAACTTTGATGCCATACGACAAAATCATACTCCATTCCCATTTTCCAGGCATTGGCAGCTCTTACGAAACTGCGGTATAGAGGAACGTCACTTTTCATCTCGCAGCCCTTTGTGATAACCAAACAATATTCTTCGTCTCCTTCGCTTCACTACGCACCCCGCACTTCGTGAGCTCAATACATGTTCGGCTCACGCTCCATGCGCCGAGCTTTGACACTCCCGTTCAGCTATTTTCTGCTTTGCAGCAATCGCGGGCGCCTTTCTGGAATCCTCACAAGCGCCTACATTCTTTCCTTGTCGTTTTCCAAAGTATCGGAGGTCTTCGGTATCTATTATTCGGCTCATCTTGAATTTTTAGCCATTTGCTTCATGAACTCTGAATTGATTGTAACGATATTTTTCAAAACCACTCTTCCACGATTTTGATTAAAGCCTCAATTGACGCGGCTAACTGAGCCGACTTGAAAACCAAGAACAGCATCCTAGTGCCACGAGAGCCGAATCTGTACTAATTTGCCGCGAGCGGCCCACGGCTATTTTGACGTTTGAATCGATCGCGCGCTTTCAAGGTCGGATGAAGTCACAGGACATGGGAGTAGTCTTAAATGAAAAAAAATATTTCCTGACGAGAAAACAAAGTGCGTGGTGATGAAATGCCCCAAATTTGTTACCCCAGGAGTTCCTAAACTTGCAGGTAAATTTGCCGATGTGAGGCTGGCGTATTTGAACATTTTCAAATAGCACCTAACTAAACTGGAATCGAATCTGCCAACTTTGGCTCTACCATTAAGCCACTCAATCCGAAAATGAATGATTCAGTAGTAATAATAATAATAATAGTAATAAAAACAACAGTAATATCCATGACCGTAGTGACTACGCTAGATGGTACGTAACTTCAGAGATTTCACAGGATTTGGTGTTTCAATCAGCATGGCTACGCAGTAGTAGTTTCTCTTCTTAGGTGCTAACAAATCTACTAAAATAGCTTTCGTATTTAAGTTCCCGTTTGGCATGAGACCACAATGGAATCGAATATGAAGTGTTAAGTACAGGAGGTGAACATTTAACCAACTAAGTCACCTAGTCCGTTCATCTAAGAACGACTAACTTCCACAAAAATAAAGGACGTACCGAACCATTTCGGCCTTCTTGTTCTTTTCCATCGTATGATTCAAACTAAAACTTCTCCTTCATATGTGATATCGTGGTGACAAATGTACAGTAGAAGAGGAAGAGAATCTAACTAAGTGCTCTACATATAGAATATTTCCCGAAGCATTCGTTCTATTTATGCCACGAAATCTGTAAAACTTTCATTGATACAAAGTTATGGATGTATCACAGCTTCTATTACTCAGCATGCCAAGGTTGAAAAATGTCCCTCTTAGATATTCGAACACAAAAAAAAAAGGAGAAGAAAATCGAGTTTCTCAGGAAGACGAATGCTTACTTTCATAACATACGTGAATCCATAATTGGGAGCTGCTTGGAAGCTGGAGAAGTTCACCGCACCGCGCGGCTTCGTTCCCTAGCTCCATGTATATTAAATGAGCAGGAGACATCATTATAGAAACTTCGCTCTGCTCCTCTGTTTTATTAATGTTATTATGCATGTTTCCTCTCTTTTCCTCTCTTCAGCGAAGTGGAGCCTGCCACGATGTCTTCTAACAATTCAGCACAACCGTTGATTTCATGTGATTGATCTATTCTTTTGAACTTTGTCCTCAACAAGTGAAAGCAACTTTCTATACCTTTATAAAACCGGAGGCTTACTTTAATGCGCTTGAATGGCTTATTTTTCAGTTTTACAATTTGCGTTACGTCACACATGGAATTTTGCCTGGTGGAAAATTGGAAACCACGGAAAACCACCTTTAGTGCTGCCGACAGTGGGGCTCGAACCCAGTATCTCCCAAATAAAAGCTAAGTGACTAACACCGCGCAGTCACTATAATTTTCTATGCTTGAAATATGAGATCTCAACATGAAAACTAAAACCAAGTCAAGGAATTCCTTGAGTAAGATGGAAAGAACAAAAGGTTATAAATAAAGTCTTTCTTTCTTAACCTGCCAACGGCCGTAGCTGTGTTTAAACACCGGATCCCGTGAGATCTCCGAAGTTAAGCAACATTGGGCGTGGTCGAGATGTGGATGGGTTGCCACGCGCTATTGGTGGGTGGTAATGGAATGGAGGGGCGGAAAGGAACTGGCCACCCTACCGTACTTAAAATCCGGCTAAGGCACACCTCTGCGGAGGTTCGAACATGCCATCAGGCAGAATACACCCTTACCTTACCTTTCATAATCGGTTTACCCTCAAGGTTTGGTTTATCCCTCGGACTCACAGAGGGTTCCCATCTCTACCACCTCAAGGCCAGTGTCCTGGAGCGTGAGACTTTGTGTCGGGGGATACAAGTGGGGAAGAGGACCAGGCGGCCTCACCTGCTATGCTGAACAGGGACTTGGGAGATGGAAATATTGGAAGGGATAGACAAGGGAAAGGGAGGGAAGCGACCGTGGCCTTAACTTAGGTACCATCCCGGCATTTGCCTGAAAGAGAAGTGGGAATTCACGGAAAACCATATCGAGCATGGCTGAGTTGGGAATCGAACACCGCTCTTCTCATTTGACCTCTGTAGGTAGATCGGACCCCATCCCAGTCCCCGTACCACTTTTCAAATTTTGTGCCAGAGTCGGGAATCGAACCCGGACCTTCGGTGGTTGGCAGTTAATCACACTAACCACTACACCACAGTGGCAGAATAAAAATAAAGTAATTTAAAAGGAGGTAGGAACCTGGAAAGGAACAAAACAGGATAAAAACAAATACAACACAATGTGAGGAGAGGAAGCATCTTCGCCGTAGTCTTAACTTCCCGGGGACTATCTCCCTCATCTTGCGAGATGACGAGCAGTCAGCAGACCTCGTCATCCGCTTTATGAGGGATAGTGGTATGTTTTATCGTGTCTAATGATGTCCTTTGTCCTCGTGTATTTGTGTCAATTGCGCTTTTATCCCTTTGTCTACATTTTAGTTTGTGTTGCGTATTTTAATGTGTTATTTTAACGTCTAATGTAAATTATGTATATATATCTGCACTACTAGGCAATGCCTTATTCCTTTTTCCCTGTATTTTCTGTTATTTTATTAGAAAGGCAGGATGGTACTCGGAATGAGGAGTAAAGGCTAATTTAGAAATGAACTCGATGGATGAAGCTGTACGCATAAACCGGCTTCGGTGGTGGGGTCATGTGAGGTGAATGGAGGATAACAGGTTACCTAGGAGAATAATGGACTCTGTTATGGAGGGTAAGAGAAGTACTGTAGAGGTAGACCAAGACCACGATGGTTAGACTCGGTTTCTAACGATTTAAAGATAAGAGGTATAGAACTAAATGAGGCCACAACACTAGTTGCAAATCGCGGATTGTGGCGACGTTTAGTAAATTCACAGAGGCTTGCAGACTGAACGCTGAAAGGCACAGCAGTCAATAATGAAAATGTATGTTATTAGAAAATAAGGCATTGCGAATTAGATCCATTGCTGTTTTAATCTCATACTCATTTTCTCATCACCATTTTTTTAAACTCATTTCAGTGGATACATTTTAAAATTTTAAATATCATGTAACATGTCGTCCATCTCGTTACATTAGGGGCTGACGAACTTCGATGTTAGGCCCCTTAAAACAACAAGCATCATCATCATCATCATCATCAGGAGAAGAAGCAAGAGAAATAATTGACAAGGACAGACTTGAAGAAGAAGGGCAATCTCCAAAACTTCATACAATGCTCTCTTCAAATAAATTGGTTTCCTCCTCAGTAATCCGAGTTCCTTAACATTTACTTCTACTCAGAACCCGGCGAGTTCATTTTCGCTTCATACTTTTAATAGGAGGGTCGTCCCACTCGTTGGCTGAATGGTCAGCGTACTGGCCTTCCGTTCAAAGGGTCCCGGGTTCCATTCCCGGCCGAGTTGGGGATTTTAATCGCTTCTGATTAATTCTTCTGGATCGGGAACTGCGTGTATGTGTCCGTCCCAACGCTCTCCTCATCACATTCAAAGAAAATACCACACTACCAAGCACCACAGTAACAAGCAATAGTGATTATATCCCTCCATATAGGCTTGCCGTCAGGAAGGGCTTCTGGTCTTAAAACAGGGCCAAATCGACATGTGCAACGCAGTTCGACGCAGTGGTGGGAGTCGGAATTCTTTGAGTGGCCATTTCGACAAATTGTTAGTCTTGATGTGGGATGGGTAAATGCGGAGTTCATGTGGCATCATGGTACCAAAACTCTAGTAAGACTGTCCGGCTCCGTAGCTAAATGGTTAGCGTGCTGGCCTTTGGTCACAGGGGTTCCGGGTTCGATTCCCGGCAGGGTCGGGAATTTTAACCATAATTGGTTAATTTCGCTGGCACGAGGGCTGGGTGTATGTGCCGTCATCATCATCATTTCATCCTCATCATGACGCGCAGGTCGCCTAAGGGAGTCAAGTCAAAAGACCTGCATCTGGCGAGCCGAACTTGTCCTCGGACACTCCCGGCACTAAAAGCCATACGCCATTTCATTTCTAGTAAGACTAAAAACTTGGATTCTTAGCTAGCCTTTAGGATAACATGGAAGAAAGATAACGTCAGGAAAAGGGAAGATGTACAAATTTAAAGGTGAATACAGGTCTTACACTTTTAGGAACACGGGACAACCACAGAATGAGAGAAGGATCCTAATGGGTCAGTATAGTAATGAAATGGAACGAACAAAAGCAAATTAAGCGATACTAGTAAGTTTTTAGCATATAAATCCTTCATATTTGTATTCGAGAGGCAGTGGGACCGAAATCCACTGTAGAGAACCGTGAATATCTTTTTCCATGGTTTCCTATTTTCACACCAGGCATATGCTGGGGCTGTATCTAAAGTAAGGCCACGGTCACTTCCTTCCCACTCCGAGCACTTTCTTATCCTACCGCCGCCATGAAATTTATCTGTGTCAGTGCCATGTAAAGGAAATTGCAAAAGAAAATAATAATAATAATAATAATAATAATAATAATAATAATAATAATAATAATAATAATATTAATAATAATAATACGTTACCGTAAGGATTGTGTTGGATGGTGTTTCTATTTCACGTATGATTGTGGTTATAATGATATTAATCACAATCATCATCATCATCATCATCATCATCACCTTATAGCCCAAGTTACAATGATACAGACACTGACAAGTGAATGAGTTCGGGCTGGACTAAATTCCAGCAGCTCTGCGTCTCCAAAAATCGTAAAAGTAGTTAGTGAGACTTAAAACAAGTAGTATTATAAACAATGATAGAGTTCCTCTGCCATTTTTTTCCTAGTTGCTTTACGTCGCATCGACACAGACAGGTCCTATGGCGACGACGGGATAGGAAAGGCCTAGGAATGGGAAGGAAGCGGCCGTGGCCTTAATTAAGGTACAGCCCCAGCATTTTCCTGGTGTGAAAATGGGAAACCACGGAAAACCATCTTCAGGGCTGCCGACAGTGAGGTTCGAATCCACTAGCTCCCGGGTGCGAGCTCACAGCTGCGCGCTCCTAACCACACGGCCAACTCGCCCGGTTCTCTGCCATTCTGATTTCGCTGACAGCATTTACATTTTTTGCACTGCTTTAAGGCTGAGTTAAATTTGTTCAGCACGCAAAATGTGCCACTAGAGACCTTACAATAACAACGATTTTAATATAAGGTGTCTATACAACCTACCGGGCTTTAAAAACTGACTACCCCAGTTAAGTTTGGGCCCACGGACTTAAGACACGGTAACCTTGCCCTAATGAAGCAACTAATGTTCTTCTTAGCAGTTTTCTCGTTATTAGCATAAGGTATGCTCTCCTTATACGCTGTCATCATATCCGTCATTCACGAAGGAATATGTACGTACTGCTTCTCTTTTGCCGCTGTGAATATTATCCATCCCTCGCTACTTTTGACTTCAATGGTAACTTTGAACATTTACTTCCAGATTGGAAGACACGGCTTCCAGAGTGATTAGTTGTGCTCTCTTAACATGCCGATAGAAGCGAAGTCTTTGGTAACCAACGTTTATGATATTTAGGTAAAGTCTTTAATCCCCTCAACCCCTCTTTCTGGTTTTCTACTTAGTCGTTGGTTTATTCTGCACCAATGATATCTGATTACAGCAAATTCTGTGGATATTCCTGATGATGGCATCCGTCACCAGTATGAAGAGAAATGGAGGTAGTGCTAATCTTTGGTGAACACCGACTGTGATGAGAAGTTATTTATAACACACACCACATAACTGAAACTGTTATTGTTTCCTTTGTAGAAAAGTTCTTCGTAACTCTTACCGTGTAATGCGTAGAGTATTGTAGAATATATCAATAGTAGGAGCTGAAACTGACGTATAGACAATGTGATCCTGAGAAGGATAGCTTTCCTTTTTTTTCTGGAACTTGACTTTTCTTGGTTTACAATTTGCCTTGTAAATGATAACAAAGACCGAGGAGTGACCCGGTTTCATCAAGCGGAGATATTTGAGGGGGCAGGCAGATCTACTAAAGCGTTATTAGCAATTTTAAAAAGAGGATGCGATACTCGTATAGGTTTGGCCATTAAAATTTTTGTCGCAAAGGACCTTGGAAGATGTTTGTAATTTTTATAATTACGATTAAGGTAAGAAATAAGTAGTTTACTAGTATTAAGGTAATGAGATGGTTGGGTTTATTATTAAGTTTAATTAAGTGAGGGGTGGCCTCTGTGTTTAAGGAGTAATATATTAGATCAATTGATGTAAGGTCCATATTTTTAGTAAGTATATTGGTAAAATACGGATCTCTTATGGATGAAATCATTAGAATTAATGTTATAAATAATAAAGAAATGACAAGGGTTTTTATAGAAGTATAAAAGAGTTCATTGGAAGCCAAACTAGTGATGTAGATAAAAAGAACTAATATACCTCCTAGGAAGATTAAGAATACACACATTTGTCTTATGGTGACAATGGTATAGGAAATGGATAGTACTAGGAAGGAAGTGACCTTATACTTACAGATAGAAAACGAGAAGTGGTCAAATAGATACCGCAATCAAGTCGATACAGGAATAAAGGTAGTTCAGATGTCAATAGAAAAATCTATTCCTTCAACCCTCAATGTAGCGAGTTATGAGGCATATGTAACCTATTCCGAATAATAGCAACACTGTTTTTGATGTGGAAGGTCTTCACATATGCGAACTAATTGCCCCAATCGATTTACTAACACCAAAACAATGACGGCATCTAGATCACGTCTCACACTGAGCGGTCTATTCAAACCTCCCTTTTTTGACAAACCCGCTCTCAGGGATGTAAACAAACCAATGTCCGTACAGAACAGGGTAGAGAACGGTGCAGTGGAAAAGAGCATAAATAGCAACGTCAACCCTACAACACCTGGCACAAGTCACGACAGTAAGTTAGAACACATGAACGTTGTAAACACACCAGTGTATCAGATCAAGGAACCATAGAAGAAAATGAAGCGATCACAAACACACTGAGACAGGAAGACCTACACCTTGATACAATGGCCCTCACTCTTCAAGCCTTGACAAGGTCCGAAGCAGATAGCCAGTGCCCTCGGGAAAGTATTTTATCTTCGTCTAATATGGATAGGACTGGGAATACTGAACAGCATCCTCCTACTTCCGGGTCAAGGAACGGTCAAATGGACCTAGAGGAGGAAGAATTGCGAAGGGAGGACCCAGTAGCAGAAATATCCCTTGAAGTAACAAAATGTACCCCCGGTCAGCAAAAGTAGGCAAGTTAGCTAGTAAACAACGAAACCATCCGTATAAGACAGGGGCTAGTAAGCAAGGATTACCTCCCCTACCTGCGAAGAAATAGTTTGTCACAATATCAATATGTGGACTGCAATTTATTCTTCTCTCTGCTGTAGTGTCATGACCCTCATACCAACGGCAGGGACAGTCAACTTCAACAATAATTCATCACCGACTAAACTGCATGCTCTACTGAAATTTCTACAGTGTCATGACATAGATCTTGTAATGTTACAGGAGGTCTTCCTCAATGATAAATCTTCGGTATTAAACTGCCTATGTAAACACTGTTTTAAGATGTTTATGCGCCATCTGAAAATAATAAACGCCAGGAGCGAATTTTTTTCAGTCACACTTAACATATTTACTTCGTTCCTTCCCTACGCGATACGTGTTGGGGATGGGAGGTGGCTAACTGTGTATTGCGTGCAGTAGACTGCACAGGTCCCTTTAAGCCGAACAGGAGCTTATAGACTTTAGACACAAACCTCCAAATGTATGATGCTTGGGTGCTAAAACATAATACGCCAGGATTTACTTTCTTTTCTTCAAATTCAGCAGCAAGACTGGATCGATTTTATGTTCCACAGAATTTAGCTTGTGAAATAAGTCGTGAAAAAGTAGTACCAGTCCCATTTTTTGAGCAAGCAGCTGTCATCCTACGTTTAAGATTAAATATAAATTTTATACCTAGAGGGCGCTCTTACTGGAAGATGAAAGTAACCTGTCTTCAAAATACTAGTATCCTCGACGAACTGGAATTGCTTTGGTCAGAATGGAGTAAAAGAAGGAATATATATCAAGATTGTGCTGATTGATGGGATCGGTATGTAAAGCCGCAAATGAAATACTTCTTTAAGCGGAAATTTTACGAACTTTATCGAGACGAAGAACGTCTAATAAACCTCTATTTTAGGTGCATTTATTACTTACAAGGACACTACCAGCCATCACCAGAGAGAAGAAGTAAAATCAGCTGCTATAAAGCATAAATGCATGCTATATATCATCACCGAAAGCAGGGACTCGGGATACGAAGTAGGGTCAATGAACCAACTGAAAGTGAACGGATCAAGTGCCGCAGATCATCTCTCATATTGAAAGTTCAAGACCCAGAGGGATAAGAGTACACAACACAACCGACTTTAATTAAGGCCTTCGATTCATTGTATATACACCTGTTTGATGCCGAGCCAACCCAAGACAATGCAAATATATTTTTCTTGCTGACTGTAAGCCTCCAACCTTCATGAAAGAGGATAACTTAAGCCCTGAAGGGCCCATAACCAAAGAAGAGGTTTTAACAGCGATCCGTCAAGGGAAGAGCTCAAAAACACCTGGGATTGATGGAATACCTCAGGAGTGTTACTCAGTCTGCTGGTCGATAATCGGAGAATACCTCACCTGCATCCTGAGCACTGTTTTACAAAGAAAACAACTTTATGAATCATATAGTCGAGGGATTGTTGCACTGGTAAAGAAGTTCTCTACAGCTACCACTGTCAATGACTATCGCCCAATCAACCTTCTAACTTATGATTACAAAATATTAGTCATAATTGTTGTAAACATATTACAACCATTATTATCATCCATCATTTACCCTGCACAACACTGCGGAGTGCCCGGAAGAACAATTTTTGTGATACCTCTTCGCTGAGGGATTACGTGACGTCGACCGAACGCAATAATTCACAGAATTTGTGTCCTTAGACTATCAGCGAGCATTTGAAAGTGTGAATTATCAGTATCTCCTAAAAAATTAAAAGTGGTATGGTCTTTGTCTAGCATTTATCTCTTACATTCAGTATCTATACACAAACGTATCTGCGATTTTGCAAATTAATGGCTTTCACACTAAAACCTTTCCCATTAAGAGGTCTGTAAAAGAAGGATGTCCGGCTTCGATGGTTCTATTTATCTTGGCCATAAATCCTATCATTTGCAACCTGCATAAGGAAATAAGAGGAATAACACAAGGAAGTGCAAATCTCGCGGTAGCTGCTTATGCGGATGACGTCAGTGCAATATTAACATCGGATAACGATGTACTCCACATGCGAAATACTCTCGCACAGTTCAATGCAGTATCGTAAACCCAAAATGATTCCCTTAGAAGACTGAGCATCATCACCACATCACCCAACCCTACAAACGGTGGAATCACACAAGATACTTGGAATATATTACGCTCGAAAGACCAGTAGCATTAATCAACAAAACTGGGGACCTGTTGTCAACAAGATAAAAGTCTATGCAAAAGAGCTCTACTGCCGAAACCTCTCTAATCCAAAGGATCTGGACTGTCCACACATACCTTCTATCACAATGCTGGTATCTTGCACAAAACTACCACTGCTTGCAACGTTTGCTAGACAGATAATATGTGCTAGTTCCTGGTACATTTGGCATGGAAATATCTTCCGATTACCGATAACTACCTTGTATCTTCAGTCAACAGCTGATGGACTTGGGTTGTTGAACGTCATCATTGAATTTCAAGCCCTTTTCTTCAGTCGTGAAAGAAAATTAGAAATGAATCACCGGAGCTTCTCATCTGTTTGGTTAAAACACTGGTCTACTGTGACGGATTTACGCAATCCATCTGATCTTCGGATTGTCCCGCCCGCCCTGAAGTATCTCCGCATTTATTCGCAAGAATGGGGCTATTTGACGGAAGCCAAGTTAGTCCCAGAAGTTTAATTAGCACGTCGGGTTTGTGCTGATTTATTTCGCCTAACACCTACACTACTCATGCGTTTATTGCAACAAGTCCCTTCAAACACAGACGTTTTACAACTTTGGAAAAAGGTTGGTGCTCCTCACCTTCCTGCCAAAGTGCGATCTACATGGTATACGGTAGTCCATGACATTGTACCAACAAAGGAAGCGGCTATCTAGAATACGAATGACTGATTCGGACTCCTGCTCATATTGTGTTCAAGGCGACTCAAAACTTTACAGACTGACCACTTGTCTGAGGGACAGACCAGTGTACATGCAAGCAACAGCATTTCTTCAACAAATGAACTGCACAATCAATAGAGAGGACCAATTCATAAGACCAGATTACCTCCTTATCCCAAGGACAAAAAAGCAATTCTACACTCTGGATAATTGGACACGCTGTCCATTTTATAATGACTACTGATGGACAGCTGGATAACGAGATTTACTGTGCATACCTGAAGAAAACAAGATGGAAGTTCGTTTCTGCCCGAGTCAACGAAGTGTGTGGACATTATCTAAGTGATTTGTTAAAGTAGTATTTTGTTCTTGGTGTTTTGTTACGAGAGTTAAGAAAGTGCAACAGGAAATGCAAACACATAACAGACTCTAAATCCTCAAAGCAGAGAGAAATTAAAACACAGTACAGTAACGTCTTTGTCTAGAATAATCTGTAAAAGTAGTTTATATCACTTCCTAGGTATTTCTATAACATTTGAATGACAATCGATACAATGTAAAATATAAATAGCATAGAAAATAAAATCCAGTCCTTCCCGAAATCGCAACATTTCTTTGAGGATATAACATTTAAAAATATCTGTAATTGGCATATTTGATAAGTAAATGTGTTATTTTAAAAAACTTACATTTCTTGCTCAATGAACTCTCTGCACCGACCGCCTCACAATTAATGAGATAGATGTTAATTTACCATAAGCCATAGTTGAATTTGGCGTGACTAACTCTTAAATAATAGAAATCTCGACTAATTTACACATTTCCTGAATAAAGTTTCTTTCTTGAGGGTATAAATATACAGCAATTTTTAATTTTTCCAGCTAAACGTTATATAAATAAATAAATAAATAACTAAATAAATAAATAAATAAATAAATACATAAATTAAATAAATAAATAAATAAATAAATAAATAAATAAAGCACTTTGTTCATTTATTGGGGATATAAGTTAATACAGAATTAAAATTCTGACTTTGGAGAATGAGCAAGTGAAAAAATGTACTGAGGAATGGAAAGGAATGTTCACCAGAAGACGGAAATGATACCGAGTTCCTTGGTTTCACAAATCGATTATCGCACAATTGAAGTTGGAGAAAAATATGAGTTTAGCAGAAATAGAACACAGATGATAAACTACACATAAAAACCTAATTCAGGCCTGAGAGAACTGTTTCTAATTCTACGTACTAGCTACACATCTACCCGATAATTTTTAAACTTTTGTGGATAAATTCAAATTATTCTGAATTTCCTCCCACTGCAAAAGTATAATTATATGGAATTGTAAGCAAAAATGTGCTTTGGGTTTTTATTCTCTTCACTCAAACTATCACTTCGCTATTAATTGCTAAAACTCTACATTTCACATCGCGTGGACAAGATATTGAGGGCTTCCGGAAGCCTCATCACCTTTCAAATTGGCAGTGCATATTGCTGTAGGAAACCTGCCTTGGGTGTGTGTTCATTGCATTCGTGACGTTAATTCATTGGATTTCTTTCTGCTGGTTCGCGTAAAGTAATTTATTCATGAAATCGAGTGGACTGGGCTAGACATCTTTCTTTTACATAATCAGTCTTAATATGACGTATTCAGACATGTGCCTGACTTTTTCAATACGTGTGAGGCATTGTAATCAGCTGTGTTGTGTGATTAAAGAAAGGTTTGGCGAAATACTGTTTCCCAAACACACATCAAATAATTTAAATTATATTTTCCTCCAAAACAATCTCGGTGTACATTTCGTAAGAAAAAAAAGTAAGATGTTTTCGGTTTATCTTTTAATCATGATTTAGATTATAGGCCGATTGAATCCAGTTACTGTGATCTGATTTTCTGAATTAAAAGGAATTTCAGACAATCGAATGGTTTCGTGGCTGTTATAAATTGCAAACGTCTGGAACAATGAGGCTGCACACTCTTGCACGGAAGAGTGAGCCCTAATTAAAGTAATCAGTGCAAGACTTGCAGGAAGACTGGTGTATATCTAGCCAGAATTTCTCTCAGTATTCCCTCGTTCACTCTGCTCTCTCTCCCCCTCTTCCTCCTATTCCTTCTCTAACTCCGGCACTCAACAAAGGCTATGTTTTTTTTGCTAGGGGCTTTACGTCGCACCGACACAGATAGGTCTTATGGCGACGATGGGATGGGAAAGGCCTAGGAGTTGGAAGGAAGCGGCCGTGGCCTTAATTAAGGTACAGCCCCAGCATTTGCCTGGTGTGAAAATGGGAAACCACGGAAAACCATCTTCAGGGCTGCCGATAGTGGGATTCGAACCTACTATCTCCCGGATGCAAAAGGCTATGTTTAAGTAAGGAGAGCGATGCATTTGAAATCGGCATTTACCACATGAAAATCGGTGCGTCCCATCGTCATAGCATAAAGTCACAAAAATTCATTGACATAATTGAACTCCACCTTCGTATTTTACTGTTACCGCTATTGGCCCGGTTTCGAATCCAGACCTGACATAATGAATGAAGTCTATCTCAGCCTACAGGCTGGGTGAATCCTCAGATGGCACCACCAAAAGTTGATGTAATTCGGAAAACGCAAAAACCTATTGTACACCAAAATGAGTCGTACGAGGTAAGCTGAGGAGTGTGGTAGTTGGTCGACCTTTTTGTCGCTGGATGAGAAGGTGCTATTGCAGTACGACCAGCCCTCTGCTTAACACCTTTCATAACACCTATTGTCACAGCCAATGATGAAACTAGGATGATACACTTTCCTTTTGCCTGTGCCAGCAGGTAGATGCATAGGTATCGCATCCATCAAAAAATAACAACAGGCGGCTTATCGGGGCTGATACAGGGGCTGCATAGTCTAGGCAGAAAAGGCGTGCTCAATTTGCCAGGAAAGACGTGGCATTCGACTCCCCATCAGAAAGACGAAGAATGAGAAACAAGATTCGCCCTTGAAATAAAGTAGATGTCTTGAGATTCACTTAACCTACATAAAAAAGAATCATGTTAATACGTGTGCTACAATGTCAGTCGGAAACAGAAACAACCTCTCTACCCCACTTAATGCCGAGGTTATCGACTGTGGAAGCCTTTAGCATCTACTCCTCTGACGGTCTCCGTGGCCGTACGGAGATGGCTCTTGTTCTGTGTTCTTCTCCCTGCCGTTTTTCTCCAATCTATTGGAGTCAAAACTTGATTTGAATTGCCTAAGTTTTGCGGTCAGATATCCTACCTTACACCAAACCAATATTGACGGATTACTATAGTGGTCGGTAGAGTGGAGTGCTATATATAAAAGAAGATATGTCTTTTTAAGACGTATACAAATGCAGGGCTGAGTGGCTCAGACAGCTGAGGCGCTGGTCTTCTGACCCTAAATTGCTAAGTTCGATCCAGGCTCATTCTGGTGATATTTAAAAGTGCTCAAATACGTCATCCTCGAGTCTGTAGATTTACTGGCACGTAAAAGAACTCCGACGGAATTAAATTCCGTCACCTCGGCGTCTCCGTAAACCGTAAATGTCGTTAGTAGGACGTAAAGCAAGTAACATTATTATTATTATTATGATTATTATTATTATTATTATTATTATTATTAACACAAACACCTAGTACACAAGACAGACCATTTCACAATATACAGTTACAATTTCTCGGCTTGGAATCGAATACGGGCCCTCTGAATCCAAGACCATGTCACTGACTTTTCATTCAAGGAGAAGCTCGTCATGTCGCCAGGTGGCTGCTATTTCACCGCATAAGTACCAATTGCGCCAGTCCTGGTGACCGTAACTGAGACAGCTTCTCGTTTAACACAGGCTATAGGCTAGTGGGGTTGGTATGTGGTTGTAAAGGTACTCGGAGTTATCTTGCTTGAAGTGTACCTGGGGACTGCAGTACTATACCGGGATTTGAGAACAATTTCCGATTCATTGACCAACAGATTAGCGTCTTGACCTTCGATTCTAAAGATACCGAGCTCGATACCTGGCTTTGTCGTAGAATCTCAGTCGCGATTCATGCTGTCTCAACAACCCTGCAGCTCAATACGCTGCCTCCCAACATCATGATACACACTTTTCTAAACTTAGCAGATGCCACCCACTCTTGCTTTAGGTTCTGCTTTAGAAGGGCTCCACAACGCTGGTAACAGCCAAACGAAATTAAGATGATGATTATTATTTTCTTCCTCAAAATGAAACCGACGTTATCACTTTTAACGAAATACTTATCAAACTTTGTAGCCTATAAAGTCATAGTAAAAGGAATAAAAACATACGAAATTATGAAATAAATATTGCCTACTTGATCTATATAAATAAAACTGTATAGGGTCCACTGACTTTAAATTCCTTTATTTTGCAATTTTTTGTTATATATTGTATATCCGTTTCTGGTCAACTCAAGACCGTAGTTTTCTTTCGTGTCTGTCTATTCCACCATCATGGGCTGAATATATCTCCATCAAATTTCATATTTGGTGTCTACTCATACAGGAACAGACTTTGAAATGAATATGATTAAAAATCACTTTATAGACTGGGTGTTTATACGAATACCAAGAGACTTATTTTTTTCTCACGTACTATTCATTTTCTGTCAAATCTATACGCTATATCTGAAACGTCTTATTTTTTTATATATTTCCACTTACCCTTCAAAATACTGAGAAAATTACTATTTCCAAATGATTTATATTCTGTTGCAAGTAACCGACACCCACGAGCCTGCCTGTTTCCATGGCAATGTCTCAGTCGGTTTGTCACCAAGGATGTAGGTAACTTAATGCCATGTTCGTAATCTTTCGTTTAAACTCGTATTGCGCTGGGTGGAAGGCGAGAAAGGCATCAAGCTGCCATTCTGCGGGATACTTCCGGAATAAATTTGGAGCTTACCGTAGTATTCGAACAGCGCTAAACGTGGCTGTTAATATTTGAACGGTACTGAGGAGTGTAGTCCTTCATTTCATACAATCAGGTTTTTCTGGTATTCCCTAAATTTAAACATAAGACAAATTCTAATTAGATTCAATATCATGTTGGTCGACTATAACATAAAGTCAGTTTTTCCAATGGTCCATCTTTGCATGGAAGTTGGCTCTAATAATTTATATTAATTGAATTATGATTTACTATAGTTAAACTGAAAAGTGAAACTGATATCCGAGGTCTAATACACGAGGTCTTATGTTTAGATCGTTGGTGGCCTTAATAGTGCCGTTGGTGACCTTAATAGACTTTCTCGTTTAAAAATAATCAGATTTTGTTTCAAATTACGCCATGGTTTATTACGAGGAGCACAGTCGTTACTTTCAATAATATATCAACTATTACATATATTTCTAACGGATATTCTGAAAAATAAATGTTATATGCACTTATTGGAAAAAAACGGTGAGAATTATCCATTAAGAATAAATGGTAAAGACAAAGGCCATAGTCATTTTACAAGGTTCTGGTTTGGAAAAGCCTGCGGTTATAAAAGGAGAGATCCATGTCGGGTGATGGATGGAGAGAACTAAAATAAAGCTACGTTTCTTGCCCTCTTCTACCTGGGCGAGACCTAGTAACCGAGCTGTGACAGTGCTGACGGCAAGTGAATGCATGACTGCACCCAACACTCCCTCGCCGTGGCCACTACGTGACCTGTGGAAACACATTGCCTGGATGACTCTGGTCCGCACTGCATCATAAGCTCTCATCGTAGCCAACACAATATAGCATCCTGACCTTACAAACGAACTACAATCAGGTTTAATATCGTCCTTGCTGTAATTTAGTTACAAGAACAGAAGTTTGAAAATTAGACTCAACGCCAGTTTCGATTATTTCCGTTATCACATTACTTTTTACTCTCTCCCCATACACGTGTCCGTGAAATTCGTAATGTTGCAGTCGAGCTCTTTCACGAGTCACTTGTTGTCTAGTTAAAGTAAATTATAGAAGACAAGTTAGCCTATATTTTCTTTAAATGACATAAGCGATGGCATTGTAATTAATTTTCATTCTTACAGTATGTAAATATTTAAATTCATTGTTGATGATTTCTCATCTCGCTTTTGAATGTAAGTAGATAAAATCGAATCACAGGAATTGGTTCTACGATATTTTATTTTACTTGAGCATTGATATAATTCACCGTTATTTGTTCTATTTAGTGTATACAAACTCGTAGAAAGTGATATTAAGGACGTGTCAATTGACCAAATAGAAAGATATAATCTCAACGCAATATTTAAAAGTTGGATCTAAGAAATCTTATTCAGTCGAATTAGTATTTGACTTGAACGACCTGCATAAGTAGAAACGTATCAGGAAGAAGAAGAAGAATAAGAAGAAGAAGAAGAAGAAGAAGAAGAAGAAGAAGAAGAAGAATTTGACTGAAAGGTAGGAAGTTCAATCGTGCGAATTGGGTGCGGAAACTAAAACTAGGGCTCTATTATTTTCTTAAGCTTTCCTTCGAGTCTAATAATTTTCACAATTCTGTAATTTGTTCTTCGTGTGACTTATGGCTCTATTCCTGTCTTTCTTTAATGACTGCCTTTCTCAGGGGCCAGAGATGGTTAGTAGAATTATTTTTCTTCTCTCTATATTTAGTCTTCCAACTCTTCGCTTGCTTCTTACCCAGAGGCCACGGGTTCGAATCTCGCGCAGGTCAGGGATTTTTAACTGGATCTGAGGGCTAGTTCGAGGTCCACCCAGCCTACGTGATTAAGTGATTACAGCTGAGGAGCTATCTGACGGTGATATGGCAGCCCCGGTCTAAAAAGTCAACAATAACGGCCCAGAGGGTTCGTCGTGCTGACCAAACGCATCGGGGCTGAGCAGCGGTCACTTGGTAGGCCATGGCCCTTCGGGGCTGTTGTGCCATGGGGTTTGATTTGGTTTGTATTTTATATATCTGGTCTAATACCGGTAGTGATTGGTGGCACTTGAGTGTGAATAATAATATAATAATTTCGTGTGGCTATTGCTAGCCTGGTGCAATCTGCAATACTTGTAAGGTAAACCCTTCGACGAGGGTGGGTGGCATCTGACATGTATGAGAATTGTATGTTTTTGTGACGGAGGATAGTGTTGTGTGTGTGGTGTGTGTGTTGCAGGGATGTTTGGGGCAGTACAAAAACACTGTACCCGAGCTAGCGTAAAAAAATTAAGTTCACATCACCGACTCGGCCGGGAACCGATCCCGGGACCCTGTGAACCGAAGGCGACTACGCTGATCATTCATCCAAGGAGTCAGGCATAGGTACATTGGAGCAGCAGATGTACTCGGTTGTGGCTCATAGGGCTCGGCCACCCATAAGCTCTCTTACGCTGAGCCTCCGATATTGTGGGCTTGTTCAATATTTTTGGAGCCATTATCTCTACCTTCAGCTAACAGTAATTTTGGACATTCATTATATTCAGATGTTGAGGCTTATCAAAAATGTTCAAAATATGTTCAAATATTTAACCATGTTTCAACCAGCTAATGAATTTCCCTGCCACATATTATTGTAGGTATAGGGTGATTAATTTAAAAGTTCAGAGCGGAATGTCGAGGATTAGGCGCGCTGAAAAGCGGAGACAGCAAGCGCAGTGCCCGCAATGACAAGCAGGCATAGTCGGCTCAAAGAATGGGCATGATTACGCCTATAGAAACTAAACGAAACTGAATTCAGCGGCTACATAGATGCTCTGGTCAAATAAGCAAATGAATAAACAAATAAATAAATCAACTAGGAAATTAAACTGAACTCGCCAGTAATAAATAAATTAATTAATTAATTAATAAATAAATAAATAGATAAATAGATAAATAAATAAATAAATAAATAAATAAATAAATAAATAAATAAATAAATAAATAAACTAGGAAATTAAACTGAATTAACCAGTATGTACAGACGATGCTGAAAGTGATCTCGTTGAGCTGCAATGCAAGCTTCACATCGTGTAATGAGATTTCGAAACACACTTTGTAGTTTATGGACACCGATAGAACGTACAATGTTCCTAATTTCAGTTTCTAATTCTTCTGCAGTTCAAGGATTATTCCTGCAAACTTTTCCTTTAATATTTCCCCATAGATAAAAATCACATGTGCTTAAGCAAGGGGGCCATAAGCCTTTACTGATGATCTGATCATCATCGAACATTTCCCGTAACCGTCGCATAGAGCAACGCGCCGTATGGGCCGTTGCACTATCCTGCTGGAAATAGCCGTACCTTTTCTCTTCTTCAGTCAGTTTAGCAAAAAATGGTTCCAGAATGTTGTGAATATAACGGTCAGAAGTAATCGTGTCCTGAAAAAATATCGGACCGATAATGATAGCGGACCACGCACCCACCTTCACATCGTGCAGAAGTCTCGGCTGTAAAATGTGCGGGTTGCCTGTATCCCAGTTTCTATTGTTCTGTGAATTGACATATCCACTCAAATGAAACGAGGCTTCGTCGCTCATAAAAAGAAAATTCGGATCCACAATACCGTCGTGGACACTATTCATTAGCCAATTGCAAAACCGTATTCTTGCATTGAAATCTGTAGGCAGTATGTTATTGAGTGAATGAGTCCGAAAAGATCGTAAATGTAACAATTTTTTTGCATTACGTGCTGATGAAGGTGAAATACTACTTTCCTGAGTTACTCTCCGAAGCGACTTATGTGGACTGACCTGGAGTTTTAGAGCTACGCGCAGTATGGGCCGTTACACTATCCTGCTGGAAATAGCCGTACCTTTTCTCTTCTTCAGTCAGTTTAGCAAAAAATGGTTCTAACCTCTCCCGTGTGAGAGCTGTTTTCCTTCGCTTCTTTTTCCTATTGCTTACGGAACCAGTATTACGCCACTTGTAAACGAGCCGATGCACGTAACGTTTTGATGGTACTGTCGCACCGGGAAATTGTCTACGGAATTTTCGAAGGCACCTTTCAACTGGTTTCTTCTTTTTGTGCAAATAACACTAGACCAAAAGTATTCTTTGCCCTGTAGTGTATTCAACCATCGTGATAATAACCTCACAACACACCTTAAAATTCCAATAGTTTCCAGCGAACTGAGGTACAGAGTGCTAAACAGCTGCGCACTGGCAGTGAACACACCTTATCTCGCTAGCGTTGACAGAAGCCATATGACGCTCGCTCGGGACTTCCCACGGTATGCGAGGAGAAGTCTGATCATTTGAATTATTCACCCTGTACTTATAGAACCCCCGTAGATAAATAAAACAAATTGCACCTCTTGCTTTCATATCGCGGTTCAGAGTTATGCTAATTTTACCGTACGCACTGAGCTCCGATTTCACTACAAAATGACGGATGCGTGCCCCTCTATCTGTTGCGGCATCCTACCTTCAAATTCATGTGTATTTCCCTATTCTCATGTCAACAGTTTTATTTTGCTGTTAGCTTTCACGTTCTTAAGATCATTGCAGGAAGTCTGGTAAAGGAATGTATTGGAACACATATATTGTTTACAGAGGGACCTATTCTGGAACAAACCGATTAACGTATTCTGCGTCAAATATCAGTGAACAACAATGTTAAATCTTTTAACAATGTACTCTTAACTTCATAATTCATGATCTGTGATTCAAATAAATCACCCTTAGTTTTAGACGCAGCAACAGTGCATGTTTTAGGTATGCTGCATGATTTACATGGCTGAAGTTGGAAACGACGTGAATTTAAATTAGTTATAGTAGCTTCTTATACGTAATCAAAGTTAAACCGATTTCCTTCTAGTCCAACAAAAATATCATTGCGAGAAGTATGCACACCTTTTCTTGTCCGGTAAATGCTCTCCGTAATGGGGTCCACTCAGTCTCGGGAGATCAATTGAGTAGAGGATGATTCAATTCCCACCTCAGCCTTCCTAGAAGTGGTTTTTCCGTGGTTACCCACTTTCCCTGCAGACAAATGCTGCGATAGTATCTAACTAAAGGGCACGGCCGCTCTCTTCCCTCTTCCTTGTCTATCCCTTCTGATCTTCCCATTCCCCCACAAGACCCCTGTTCAGCAGAGCATGTGAGGCCAGCTGGGCATGGTATTGGTCCTCCACCCTAGTTGTATCACCGACCCAAAGTCTCACGCTCCAGAACATTGCCTTTGTGGCGGTAGAAGTGGGATCTCTCGCTGAGACCGAGTGAAAATCCAACCCTGTACTGTAAATGGATTTACAAAAACAGAAGAAAGAAGGTGGTCTCCGTTGAACTTTGCATATTTACCACATTCTCTTGCACAGCTCTTTTACAACTGCGGGAACTAGATACTAATTTGTATCTTACACTATGATAAGTTTTCTTTCACTATATTTAAATGCTTCCGGAATAATTCGCGAGATAATATTGCATTCAAATGAAGCCTCTTCCTTGTACACCAATACACATTGGTATTAATTCTCAGCCCGTCAAGATATAACATAACCTGTAGAGGAATGAATTAATCTATCTCACTAGTAGCTGCCTAGGCCGTCAGGACCTTTGACGGGCTAACTTACTTCCACTCACAGCAAAGAGCCGTATTCTGCTCAAAGACAATATTTTTCTCTTAAGAGTCCATTATTTGCGATGGAAGACTGTTGCGAATGAGATATTCCCTTGCTAACTGTTGTTGAAGGACACACATTGCTTTCAGGACGCGCGCAATTTGTCAGCGCTGAAATATGAAGAGAGCATCACACCCTTTTAGCTGTCGTTGTAAGTAAGCCGAGATACCCACAACATCTACCGATATTTCTTTTCTACGACAGAAATTGCAGAGCAATCAAGAGTGATGGTGTATGAAACGTGAAATGATAAATTAACTCAAATGGACCCAAGTACAACTTCAGACCTGGGAAAGCGCCTACTCTCCTGTTAGATGACCAGTAGTAGTTTGAGTATTACGTAATGAGTACAAGGACTTCTTCAGATTATTCAGTCTTTCATGATCGGTTCCATTACCGCTTATATTACTGATAAAATGTTGCAAATGCCATTGATTTCATGAAAGGAGGAACTGACGCAAATTGACTCTGAATAAATGTATGTAGTGTGGCAAAGTATTTTACTGAATTAAACAATTATAATAATTCTATACATTATAACTGTAGATAATCTAACCTACAGTAGGGTACAAATATTCCAAATACACGTACTCAGATACATTACGTACATTCCAAATGTATATAGGTCACCTCTGATTAGCGGTATTGTATCATAAATGGAAGTAATGCGATTTACAATCACAATGTTACTGCATAATAATAATAATAATAATAATAATAATAATAATAATAATAATAATAATAATAATAATAATAATAATAATAATAATAAAACTAAACAGCTCTGGAGCGCGTAAATAAACTGAAAATGTGATAATAATAAAGAAAATTAATTATTAACCATGTGATATATAATATTTACATTAATCGGGCGAGTTGGCCGTGCGGTTAGGGGCACGCAACTGTGAAGTTGCATTCGGGAGATGCTGGGTTCGAACCCCACTGTCGGCAGCCCTGAAGATGTTTTTCCGTAATTTCCCATTTTCACACCAGGCAAATGCTGGGGCTGAACGTTAATTAAGGCCACGGCTGCTTCCTTCCCACTCCTAGGCCTCTCCTAGCTCATCGTCACCAAAAGACCTATCGGTGTCGGTGCGACGTAAAGCAACTTTTAAAAAATACATTCAAATTACATTACATTTGAACCGGTCGGAACTAAAAGAAATTATGCCAAAATATACCAGTTTTGTCCCTTTTGGATTCCGATGTTAGGAAATTAATTGCATACTGCAGTGGAGAAAAGGATTTTGTCAGCCCTGTCCTTGCATTAAAAATGTAATTCATTATGGGGCATACAGAGGTGGAAAGTGTCACTGACTACAAAGCTTTCAGCACCGTATAGCAACCGTGTAGCGCAGTTGTGGAAGCAGCGCTCATTCAGGGATTTAGGGGGATGGGGGTG
This sequence comes from Anabrus simplex, assembly GCF_040414725.1. NCBI lineage: Eukaryota > Metazoa > Arthropoda > Insecta > Orthoptera > Tettigoniidae > Anabrus > Anabrus simplex. Next base: position 1,402,999,114 of record NC_090265.1, read on the forward strand.
GGGGGCAAGGTCACATAAAAAACAATCACACATTTGTCCACCATAAATAACCTAATTTTCTTTGAAAACTTCTTTTTATAAAGAAGAAAATTCAAAGTCCGCCTCTGTGGTGTAGTGGTTAGTGTGATTATCTGCCACCCCCGGAGGCCCGGGTTCGATTCCCGGCTCTGCCACGAAATTTTAAAAGTGGTACGAGGGCTGGAGCGGCGTCCACTCAGCCTCGGGAGGTCAACTGAGTAGAGGTGGGTTTGATTTCCACCTCAGCCATCCTGGAAGGGGTTTTCCGTGGTTTCCCACGTCTTCTCCAGGCGAATGCCGGGATGGTACCTAACTTGAGGCCACGGCTGCTTCCTTCCCTCTTCCTTGTCTTTCCCGTCCAATCTTCCCATTCCCCACCAAGCCCCTGTTCAGCATAGCAGGTGAGGCCGCCTGGGCGAAGTTCTGGTCCTCCTCCCCAGTTGTATACCCAGACCAAAGTCTGAAGCTCCAAGACACTGCCCTTGAGGTGGGATCCCTCGCTGAAACCGAGGGAAAAACCAACCCTGGAGGGTTAGCAGATTAAGAAAGAAAGAAAGAAAGAAGAATGTTCAAAACATTAACTTTGTCTTTAGTATTATTTTACCCATCTGGACACCGAAGTATCAGGTAGCGTTTGACTTAATACCTATGTAGAACCATGCAGGTTTTATTCATACATCAACTCAGCTTCGAGAATATATTCCGTAACACAATTGTGTCTAAACAATTCTCGCAATGTCTTATCGTTTCAAAATAATTCAAGACTGAAAAGTACCGATTAATTCTAAAGAGAAGCATGACATTTGGAAACTGATAAAATGTGTTGAACTTGAAGCCCTGAGTTTCAATGACGAAGATATCAAATGATCCAAACCCGAAAGTGTTGAAATTAAAGAAAAACCACAGGACATTGTTTGGTTATATATCTGATCCTCCTTCCCTAGTATATCAGTTTGCAGTTTTTTCTGGCCTACATAATTCCATCATATCTGCTTTAATTGCACTCATATATCAGTTCCTTCTACCAGAAACATATAGATTATAAAATATTAACTTTAATTGTATAAGTGCTTGGTATGTGCCGAGCTGTTAGTGGAGAGATGGCATGAATGACATCAGTTGACAAACAAACTTGGGTGGAGCTTTGAAAGGTAGGGAAGATCGTAATGTGGAGATAAAGTTGGAATTTTGGAGTAAAATTTGGGGCAAATATTCATTTATAGGAAGAAGAAGTAGGGACAGGAATAATTTACCAATGGAAATATTCGGAAAATTTCCAATATCTTTGAAACCATTTAAGGAACAAACTAAGGAAACAATTGATAAGGAATCTGCCACCTCGACGACGGCACTAAATTCACATCAATGTTGATTGATTGATTGATTGATTGATTGATTGATTGATTGATTGATTGATTGATTGATTGATTGATTGATTGATTGATTGATTGATTGATTGATTGATTGATTGATTGATTGATTGATTGATTGATTGATTGATTGATTGATTGATTGATTGATTGATTGATTGAAAACTATTTTCTATATTGTAAATAATTCTTTATGTACAATGTTTTACATTTCAGGAACAAAACAAGAAAGTATAATACTGTATGTATTTGGAATAAATGAATTACGGACAATTAAGCTCGGAGTTTAAAAATAATATCACTTCCATAAAATATATCATTGTGAAAAATGAACGTGTAAGTAGGTCTCTATTGTCTCATAATATTGTACCAGCCATTAGTCTGTGCATGTCTTATGTGCATCAAATAATTTGGAGGCAATGTTTTCCTTCCTCCTGGAAAGTTGCAAGGAATGGCATAATACCTCTTAGCTCCACCCGATTCATTTTATACTGCATTTTAAACCTGATTTAACATGTGCAGATAGGAAGCGCGGAAGGCCATCCGAAGTGCAGAATCTCTGTTGGTTGTTCAACATCCTCGATACGGCAAGAGCAAAACATGAGAATATTTTCTCCATGATGGCCACCAGCCTTCTGTGAGGAAGAGATACCATAAGAACAGCAATGTGATCGTACATATACTGATACATGTCTCTCAACACATTAACTTTGATGCACCGGATCTCTGTCATATCATATAGCTTCCTCTTTGTTCATAGACCGAAATCTAAGTCAAGAATTAAGAACCCTAGGCAAGACAAACGGCAGAGATGGCAACCTTGCATGACCGGGCTGAAATTGAAGAATTCATTGAAGAATTAATCCATGGCTCAAATTAAATGTAACTGTACGTCAAATACGAGGTATCATACTATATTTTCGAAATATAGGCAGAGAGCTCGAAATTTAGGAAACTAAATAGGTCTCGATTTACTTCACACTTCATGTAATACTGGTTTTCATATTGTAATGATATTATTTTATGATCAAAACTTTTTCCACAAAGAAACTTTAATAATTTGCTTCCGAATGAGAACATTGAGTAAATTCAGGTAGCTCAACCTTTAAAGTACTAGTGGCTCGCTCGAGTACAGCTTGAGCTCGTTAGTTGGAAGCCTCACATCTCCAACACACTCTCCGGCTAGTACCTCACTGTGATTCCACTGCAAGCTATTCTTTGATAAGCAGAAAGCAGTGCCATTGTACTAAGGGAGACATGTCTCTCTCCTACCATCGATTTTACGGTAAAATAATTATTACCATTGCCTTTAAAACATGTTAGTTTATCATTCTCCCAAGTTTCATCGGAATATCTCTGACCCAACCCAAACAGATTCCATTCGAGTATAATTGTAGTTGAGGACCGTATTGTGTGTTGCGTTTGAGTTGTAATTATATGTAGAGACAAACCCAAGCCACTGGAATTTACAATCGGTGATTTACACATCCCAGCTAGGAATCGAACCAAGGCCTTCTTGGATCGTCGGCTAGTGCGTTACCGCTCAACCAGGGAAATAAGTAGCACTTAACTAACAGCGATGTATTATTCCAATGGAAAGATTTCACGTGATTGCTGAAGTCCGAATTTATATCCTTGATTATCTTGTCCCTGACATAACGGGAAATCACTTGTTCCATTAGTGGTAGAGAACAATGCTAAAACGCTACGTTAATACATCACACCACACCATTTATTATAGATAAACTGACACCTGTAAAGTAGGCCGCCTTCACCAGATCGCACTCTGCGTATAATTAGGTGTCCAACTCACGTAATTTCAGCCAATTAGTGGGAGATTCGCATGTGGTTGATCGAGTAACAGTTCGTTCAAGTATCAGTCACTGCTGTAAATTCGACCAACTGCGATTTAGATCTAGATAACCAATATATTACTAACTTCAGATCGATTACAACTTTAAAAAAAAATCAGCTAATTTACTGTACAGTAAATCAAATTATATTGAGGTATTGGAGTAACCAGAAATGGCAATATAGGCCTACCGAGTTCAATGGTTTTAGATACCTGCAACAAAGCTTTGCATTATTTTTAATATTGTGCATGGAATGGCTAATGGTGATGATGATAATAATAATAATAATAATAATAATAATAATAATAATAATAATAATAATAATAATAATAATAATAATAATAATAAATATCGTAAAGCAATTTTAACTTCGAACAGTCTACGTCGATTGCAACGTAAAATAAGACATCATTTATTATAACAGAGCAATTATCGTTCCTTTTTTTAGTAGGTATTTATATCTTGCGTGAATATCAGTGAACTTGGCAAATTAATGCGGGATAGCAATTTCTGGCTCGGTGAGAAAAGCAGCGGGAAACTACCTCACTCCTCATTTACTTTGTATGTCTCTTCAGTGACACCTATGACAGCTCATGGCGATGCTGTTGAGGATCAAAATAACCTTTGGACTGAAAGCTCAACACACATACACACTAATATGTTATGCCTAAAATATATTAGAAATATAAAAAGGTAAGCCAATATGACGGTATTTGTAAATTTTATTTCATTTTACGCCAGACTTTTGAGCAATTTTGGAGCTGTCAGAGCTCTTCCAACTGACTTTTAGGAATCTGAGCTCCATTAGGAAATTTAATTTATTAAGGAATATCGTGGTGTAAGAAATCTCTATGTAAATCTACGTCCTATCACTACGCTTGGTAAACCACCGACTACCAGCTATCATGTCAATAAACTTATGTCATCTCTATGCTCGCTGGTTGTTTCGAACCATGGTTATTTCCTCCTTGTTTTGTGCTTCATGTGCAATGAAACAGATACTGGAAATATCGGTACGTACTTTACTGATGTTTTAATTTGTATCGTCCTTATTCTGGGAGTTACTTATTCCTATTGCATGTAGTGGGTAAAATCCCACATTCAGTGTCATGTTCGTGGAAACAAAGTTGCTCTGACACAGCTTCTGTGAATTTGGATTATGCTGGTAGTAAAATCACAGATTGATCTTATAGGTGAGTTATAAATACTAAGGTAATATTTCAATTTATAGTCACAACTGTGTAAAATAAGAAATACAGTTCCTCTTACAGATTTGTGGTTAATGCATAGGTAATAATGCCTTTTGAAAACTCAAAAGAAAGGAAATGTAATCGTAGAATAACAGAAGTCTTTCAACAATCAGAAAATCTGCGAAAATATAGTTTGAGCATATGACAGAGATTAGAGAACGACAACGAAAATCGCAAAGAATAAGATGGACTATCGATATCCGAACAGCAATCGAAAACATCTTGTGAGCATGTGAGATAATTTAGGGAAATACAATGAAATTCGTCAGATCCGAATACTAACCTCGACTTAGTAGCAACAAACGATATCGGCATGTGGCCGAAACGTTCGAACAACGTAACTCAATGTTTTGGGGAAATGAATTCTGTAAAACGAGTTGCTTTCGTAATGGTAAAGTGAGGTTGTTGGAATTATCTCCATCCCCTATTGAATTACAAAAAATTATCTGTGATACAACCTATAGAAACATAATTTGAATTTTCAACTCGATGTTTGCGTATGCTACCTTCTGGGTGGATCTAACATCCGACAGACGGCTTCCCATCAGGAAAGTACATATACAGGTACATCATGCTGCTTTGACACCTTCCTATTGACCACGTACAATTAATACATCGTATTCTGAAATATGTATATATATAAATTGGGGTTTTTAGAGATAAACTTCGGATCAGATATTAATTTACAGAATTGTATTGGTTAAATAATGGAAATTTTAAGAAAACATATTTCTTTCGTTAAAAAATTCAAAGCGTTGGATAATATAGTACGAGAAAATCAAGAGGAATAATCCTTGCATAATACAAGTGACGTGTTTATTAACCTGGTGACGTCAGAATACGCCTTGATCACTCTTTTAAAGGACGATAGATTCCAGATTTTGTTTTAAGCATTTATTATGAATCCATAACTACCTACACATATTGATCCTACTACTTTTCCACTATTATTTTCAGGCGGGGATTTCGATTGAATATAAATTGTAATGCAGACAGGAGAGGTACAAGAAAACAGGTATCCAGTCGTGCAGTACAATGTCTACCGTATATATGATATACAGAAACATATATAAGTTAAGTACCATGTATTATGGAGACCTGTAGATTCATACAGAATAGAAAATCGACGTTCCATTTACTCTTCATATAGTTCTAACAATGTATCGAAGCGGACGCTTCCGTTGGGTTGGGGTCTGGTGCCCGAAGGGCTAAGAGAGAATAATCCCTATGACAATACACAGGGTGTTCGTAATGATGATACAGATTTTCAGGGATGCTGGAGAAGGCCTTCTAAGAACCTTTGCTACTCGGTTGATGAGATCTAGTTATACTGGGAGATACCAAAAGTCTAGCAAATATTTAAGAGAAATACTATATTTAGAAACCATAAAGGGATTGTTGTAAATTGTAAGTTATATTATATATTAATTGATAGATATATTTTCTTGTAAATTAAAGCTGGCATTTAGTGGTTTAAAGTTTAAATACGAAAATGATACAATTTGTAAATGTTATAGTATAACATCTTGAACTTTCTTTAGTGTAGGATATTTCTGGTTCACTTTAGGCTTTAACCGTCCTGACTTCCCGCGACATGCTGTCTACCAGGATAGAATATCAGCTACTTATCCACTACGCAAATTACGCCTTGCCACTCCTTGGACGAGTGAAGTCATCTAAAATCTAGAAAGGAAACTGTAATGTCTGTCATTAATTCGTTTCTTAGTCAAAGCTGATTTGAAATGGAGTCAATCATTCTGTCTGTCTGGAATAGTCAACATTATTTAGACTGTAATTTTTTATTTGTGAACGTGGTGTCATTTAGTATTTAAGGAGACTAGACTCCTGATCGTGATAGGAGAATGTAACGAATAATTTCCAGTCATTTTTCTGTTATACATTACCAGAAACTGTACCAACAGTTCAAAAGTTCAAAGGATAACATAAATTGTCTACTTCCGTGAGCCTTAGGGATCGGCATGGATTATTCAATTTCTTATGAAATGTATTGTTTATGCAGCTAATAAATTCTACAACTATTCAAATAATCATTAAGAAAATAATCTGTACTAAATAAATAAAAAATATTTCATGCCATAGTCATTATTGTCTTAATTTAGTAGTTCAATCCAGTATAATTCAGAGAGTCATCATTTGAGATTCGGTGACATTTAGTTCACACGTTTCTTTCAAAACATTTGATTAAAGTCCTGTACGTTCTGCAATATATGAATTGTGGAAACCAACAGCCACATACGGAATCAAACATTCCTGTTTTCTGCTGAATCCGAACACCAAAATATATGGTTCATTCCAACGGAAACATTCATTGAATACCAATGTTGATACGCAAATTAATAACTTTAAACAATGTAACTGAATAGTTTTACATTTATCATAGTTAAATTAATAGTATGTGCTCCAGAATTAGCATATTATAAAGTAATCTATCCACCACAAATGAAGTGGAGGAAAGACGTAGCGGTTAAATATTACATTCTTGTTGTCAGTCCCAGCCATATATACATTTTTAACATTTTTAAATGAAATGTTCCTCCCATATTTCACGAGACTTGAGAACTGCATATTTGTTTATCTGTACACTTATAAAATTACGCCCTTAAAATATCCGTTCTTAGGAGAATATTATTCGGTTCTTCCCCTCTCCTTGGAGATCGTACGTTTCAAACGTTAAATCAGACCCAAAACAAGCAAGCAAGCAAACGAATAATCAATTACTAGGTAATTAACAACACATACATGACTTAAAATTATGAAATGGCATACACTACAAGATGCATTGTAGTAAGTATATCGAAAGAATTTCTGTTTCACCATTGTCTAGCGATCAGTATGCGTGTTCTCGAGCAAAACAGCGCAGAAGTCGACCTGCAATCCTAGCCTTGCTCGAGGAGCACGCAAGAAGCGCCCTTAGGGATGCTATGACAAGAACAAGCTGCCAGTAATCCTGGGATCTCGAGACGCTGACAGCAGTTGCCAGCCAGATCCTATGTTGCTGCCTGTGTTGTATGCTTTTCAAGCTCCTGGCGTCATATAAATGCTTCTACCTATTCTTCTTTGTATCATTCCAAGTAAGAGGTACATGTGCTCTGTCTGGAAATAAATAAAATACCAGAAGTATGAGATAATATTTCCACTTCTCCTCTCAAATTTCATAACGAACCACGTTCCTGAATTTGGTATTTCCGATGCGATATTTCATGAAGACACGAATTTACTGTACATAGTAGTTATAGTAAAAAATGTGTTCAAAAATCTGAGAAAAGAATTGATAGTTGATAAATTTGAGTGCCATATACACGTTATGATGGGTATAATAATAATAATAATAATAATAATACTAATAATAATAATAATAATAATAATAATAATAATAATAATAATAATTGTACCGGGCGGTACACCTCCACGCCGCGAATTTAAATATTGCGCCAGTTGAAAACTCATCTACAGGAGAAAGCCAGAACTTTAACAAACTGTATTACCTCAACAGGTTCTCCGAAGAAGGCTCTATGTGAATTTCGAGGTGTTTCTGTTTTTCATGTATCAAGAAGTGTGGACATTCTCTACCAGATGTCTCTACTAAAAACTATGATTACGCACTCTGGTGCGAAGGAATGAACCTTCTTGAAGAAATTTAGTATTCATAAGTTTTGCTTTTACTATATTTTGTTCTGTTATTTTTGGTTTGGCAATATCAATCATTTCTTTCCGCCTGTTTTGAATTTAGCCAATCCCAAATTTCTTTAATTTATTTTCAACCAATCATGTACCTTCTTCGACATAGGTATGTTGCTCTAAGCGATCCAATAAAAGCGAAAGGGGTGTGTCTAATCATTTCTGAAAGGTCTCGAATGTTCCACGTGGATATATAAACTGCTGATTTTCTTGTCTCCGGGCCATTCGTATTACATCTTTCTAAGTGTGTGGATATGTAGCAGGGGGCGGGAAGCGCCTCGTTCTTCAGGCAGCAGTTCTTCATCAAGGTAATGGCCTTTTAACATCTTTATTTCTTGCTAGCTCAACAGTTTAACTCTCGAGGAAGGTTCGAAACCTTTAATATGTAAACCATACAACATGTAAATCCTTTTTCCTGGTAAACTTCATTTTTCTTGAACTTGAAAGCGGGGATAGAGAGTGCGTCACCCTCTCGAGCTCCCCTTCATTTTGAAATTGAGGTGACTGCGTTTTCGTAACCGTTTCTTCTCTTCCTTAATATATTAATGTTTTCCATACTAGTCACCTCCCTAGCTTGGGATTAGCCCCTGCCTGATCGGCCTAGCGCCACATAGGTTTTTAGACAAAAACTGTGTGTAGGAGTGCAAGTTATCGCCTCCATTCAATCTTGTATTATGGGCCAGTAATTTAACCTGATGTTTTGTTTTCCTCATGTAAAGGCCCTGTAGGTTGGGTATCAAATACCCCTGTTTCTTAGTGTGCCTTGAGGGCAGTCTGAAGTGAAGGTTGTAGCCTTTGATAGGCTTGTAATATTGAGAGCTGTTCTGCTCTTTTCTTTAACATTGTAATTAGGAGCAAGTGTTCCTTGTACTTAGGTGTTTTCTGCCATGTAGCTTTTGTGATTGTGAACTGAGAGCTCAAGAGTTAATGAATTCGGGCCGTAGCCCAATATATGTAAAAATCACTTAACTGGTTTTTGGTACAGCGGCTGTATACCTGATTGTCTTTGTTATTTCCCCTAGTGGGAACCGGTTAAATATTCTCTAAATTGTGTACCTGATTGAACTTGTTGTTATTTGTTGTATGCTCAAAATTCTATGCTACCATTGTTAAGTTGTGAAAATATAATCTTGTTAAAATGTTAATTCATCTTTCGTGCTTCTGTAGTTGAGACCTATTCCAGCCCGCACCTTATTTCACCTCTGCAAAACTACAAAACTCCGTAACAATAATAATAATAATAATAATAATAATAACAACAATAATAATAATCTGGGATCAAAGTACAGAAATGGAATCCATCAAAAGAGATCCAACAAGGAAGTCTACAGCAAAATAGAGAAAATTACCGACACAATTAGAAAAGGACGGGCACGATTTTACGGTCATCTGAAAAGAATGGACGGAAGAAAGTTAACTAAAGAAATCTTTCACTTTTTTGATTCAAACCCCAAAACCACAATTCCCTGGTTTAGAAATACTAAAGAAGACCTGCAAATGCTCCATATCTCAGTTGAAGACGCCCTTAACATAAATCTCTTCCGCAAGAAAATATTGACGAACGGGCTAAACCGAGACGAGCAACCGAAGAGAAGACACGGTGCCCCTTGGACAGAGGAGCGTAAGCAGGCCCACTCACAAGGAATGAGGGAAATTTGGGCTCTAAAGAAGGCCAAGTTCAGTGTCAAATGCAACAAGACTTAACGTGGTCCTTGGTGGCCCCAGCGAATTATATATATATAATAATTTTTAATATGCTTATGGAATACTTTTCTGGATTCAGTCCATAAGTCTCTGTGAATGAACTAAGCACCTGTGCAATCCTCTATTTTTAACTACTAATTCGACCTTGTCGAGTTCCAGGAATCGTAACTTTAAACACTGAGTTTAACCAGTCTCCCTGATCTTTGCTTCTATTATTATTGTAGGTAGTCAGTTCTTCTAAATTCACTCCCTTAACCCCACCAAAGTAGCACAGCATCATCTAGCATGCTCGTTCCTAACATAGTCTTTATCTCATTGCTGCGAGTGCCCACCTGCCGTTGGTCCCATGTTTTTTAAATTAACAATCGTTCTAGATACTTTAGTTTTTATTACTTACAGCTTATGAATAAGTATAATTATTCCACAACCAGCTCTCACTGCTGCCCAATTGTCAATATAAATGCTTTTGATTGCCTGTAATGACTTACCCCTAATCCCATAATCCATCAGTACGTCTAGGACACAGTATTTTCCCCCGGTACCCTGTCATATGCCTTCCCTACATCTATGCAATATAAACAACATTCCTCGCATAGAATTTTCACATACAGGGCTTGGAACGTACTAGAAATCCGGTCCTGACCGCCCTCTGTGGTATGAAACTGCTCGTCTTCTTATTCTCATCCAATGATAACAACATTCCTTCGTAAAATGCCAATGAAAATCCTTCCTTGTAAACTTATCAAAGAAATACCTCGATAGTTGTTCTAATCCTTTCTGTTCCCTATCCTAAGTTACAGATGGGTACAAGTACTACATTTGACAAATCAGGAGACACATTACTCGAATTCTATGCTATTGATATTAATCCGTGAAGCCGCATCTCACTATGTCCGAGAGAACCAGTTCTACCAGGTATCTGACTTTGGTGGCTATTTGTTAAGCCACACAGTCATTACCCATGGTTTATGATCTACGAGTAGTATTACTACCAATGGTACTGCTACAAATAACAATAATAATAATGAGAAGAAGAATGTTAGTCTTCAATCCCGCAACAAATGATGCTAATTCCTAAGCGTCTGTGGCACGCAGCCCGTTACACAATTAGTCACAATTAATCGCTAGTGAAGAGTAAATCCCTTTAAATGGAATGCAAAATCCTAACGCTGTAAATGAGATTCGTTTGCAAAAAGGAATAAGAAGACTAATGCAGCGATGTTTAACATAGAATCATATGTTTGCATAAGGGATTTAGAGAAGAGAAAGTTGGTATCATCACAATGCTAAATTTTAAAACTCTTCTCATCTTTATGTATTTATTTCGTCGTTTTCAACGTTCGTAGCTCTTGTATTTGTTGGAAGTTGAAGACGCTACAAGTTTCTTTCCGCAGAAAGGGCATCCAAGTTGGATGAAAATTAAATGAACTTTAAAAGCCTCCCTGTGTTACGCTATATACATTTTATCGCTGTTGCCAAGTTGTGGTTTCTGTGATCCAATATCTTGGGTGTATTTCGTTGAACATTTGATTGGCAAGTCTAAGGAGAGTTAGGTAAGAACAAAGTGGAAGCAGGTAGAGAAGTTAGTTCCCAAGAAAAGAGGAAAGTAGTAGAATGAGCTTTAAAGAGGTTTGAGCCTAATTTTATGAATACCAGTATTCAGCTGAACTCCAGGAGATATCCAATCTATTACGGGCAAAATATAACAAACTACTTGTGTATTTTGTCCCTTGACTAGCTATGTCATAAAAGATGTTTTCTGTCGCATTAATTTTTTAACAGTCATTGGAAATTACGAATATTTACCATATACTAATTTTTTATTGCTATGAACTGAGTTAATAACAAGTAAATTCACTGCCGTGCCTTCAGTGTGGAACCTCAAACATCATGCCACGATAATTTATTGGACTGCATTGTTCACTTATTTCATTCTCCAGGTGCTTTTCTCTGCATACACCCGTGAAGGAGGAAGGGAAAGGTCAATGTGAATATTTATGCTATGAATGTCCTAGGCACCTATTCATAGCCAGAATATCCACTATACCACTTGTATGCAGAAGTCTTTCCCGGTTTCATTAAGAGATGGCGCCAACAAACAGTTCTCAGAGCATGAATTTGACGCATACGTCAGTTTATTCCCCTGATATTAACCTGCCAACGCACGCAAGTTGAGTCCGCCAAACACTAGCGTCTATGATGTATCATTCAGTTATCATATCGATGTTTGTGCCTGAAAAAGAATATTTGGAGCACGCATTGCTTTTCTTATTTAATCAAAAGAAAAATCTGTAGAAAGTCATCGTAGGCTGGTAGAAACATATGGTGAACGCGCGTTATCGATTAGAACATGTGAGGCATCGTTTCGACAATTTTCCTTTTTTTCTTTTGCTACTGGCTTTACGTCGCATCGACACAGATAGGTCTTATGGTGACGATGGGATAGGAAAGGCCTAGGAGTTGGAAGAAAGCGACCATGGCCTTAATTAAAGTGCAGCCCCGGCATTTACCTCGCGTGAAAATGGGAAACCACGGAAAACCATCTTCAGGGCTGCCGACAGGGGGATTCGAACCCACTATCTCCCGGATGCAAGCTCACAGCCGCGCGCCTTTAACCGCACGGCCAACTCGCCCAGTTTTCGACAATTTAAACGTTGTGATTTCAATATGAAAGACAGTGCGCGCTCTGGACTCAAACTCAACAGCAATTGGGACAAGCATTAAATGTGTCACGAGAAACAATCATCAGATGTTTACGACCAATAGGGAAGATCGGTAAACTCGTTAAATGGGTTCCACACGATTTGAATGAACGGCAAATTGAAAATCGCAATCACTTCTGATATGGTGCTTCAACGCCACGAAAGAAAATCATTTCTGTACCGAATTGTGTCGGGTGACGAAAAATGGATTTATTTTGAAAAACCCGAAGCGGAAAAATCGTGGTGGCTGTCGCCTGGCGAATCCGGTCCTTCAAAACCAAGGCCAAATCGCTTCGGCAAGAAGACCATGCACTGTGTCTGGTGGGACCAGAGCTGTATTGTGTATTATGACGTCTTGAAGCTCGGCGAAGCTGTTAATGCACAACACTATCGCCAACAAATGATTAATTTAAATCACGCATTGATCGAAGACGATCGGAATTGGCTAAAAGACATGGCAAAGTGATTTTATTACACGACAATGTGCCGCCTCACATAGCAAAATCGCTTGGATAGAAAATCCTTCCGCACCCGCCATACAGCCCCGACCTGGCGCCATCTGACTATCACCTCTTCGCACTAATGGTGCACGCGCTTGCAGAGCATCACTTTAGGAATTTCGAGGAATTTGAAAAATGGCTTGACGAATGATTTGTCATGGTATTCATAACTTACCTGAAGGATGGGCGAAGTGTGTAGAAGCCGATGGCTAATATTTTTAATTTTAAAAAATGAATTTCTCTTGGAAATTATGTGTTTTCTTTACCTTAAAAATCGGATAAAACTTGTGCATACACCTTGTAATACTGTAAAAGTATAATTTAAACGCAGGAAAATACATCAATGTATATATACTGAATTAAAAATGAGCTTGAGTTGTACACTGTTAAGTCACCAACCATTAGTTGCCAAGGTTTTCCTGTGATTTGTACTGATATATGAGTTTCCTAAAGCATATTGTACCTGTAAGAAACTAATATACATTTAGAATAACTATACTCTGCCATTAGCGTAAAATTGTGAACAAACTTAAATTACCCCCACAGCAAACGAATATTACTCGTGATAACACAATGCTATTGGATATAAAAAGAGGATTGGAAGTAACGAAGTAATATCGTGAGATTAGAGATATCCATACGAGCGTGACTGATACTTTATTAAAAGCATGCAGATTTAGAAAAACTGAAAGTCATACATTCTTCCTGAAATTAAAGATTTCAAAGCTAAAATGGTATAACACTTCAATAAGCATTGAAGAAGTAAATGAGGTAACAATTCGGCACTGCTTCAAAAGCAATATCAGAAAGCATCATCATCATTATCGACAAGCAGGTTTTGAACAACAAGAAAAAGTAATGCAGAAGGAATAATAAATGCGTATCATGACCACTTATTTAAATGAAGAATCGAACAAAAGTAGAGAGATTATTAAAATATTATGTAATGTAATTAAAGGAATGAAGAAGGTGAAAATTGAAACGGTATATCGTCATTGAAGAAACCAAACCTCGTTTGTCGCAATGCTCTTCCTATCCATTAATTTCCTTTAAGACTGTTCACGCCTCCCAATCACATTATGGATCTGCAGTCCATCAGAACAATTTTCATTGTGTTCATTTTCCTATGCTTATGTGTGAAGAAAAATGAACCTTACGGTATCGCAATATGGGAATGAATGTTTGGGCGACGAATTTACTCACTCCTACAGTATACTGTATTTAAGGTTCATAATTAAATTGAAAAGAAAGATAGTTAATATATTTTTCATAGTTATATTCGTGAATAAATGTATATTTATAAAATAAGAAGGTTTAAGGTATTATTACACGCTTATACTTTGAAATCCCAACATAGATTTCACTTGTTCAATTTTAAGGAAACATAAACGGAGTTTGTTATGAATAAATCACTTATCAATCTCTGTGCGAAAGGACAGAGAACTACATATAAGTATAAGCCCATTATGGTTTGAATAATATCACCAATTGCTTCTGATAAGGTAGTCTCAATGATAATATCAGCCACGAAATAACTTGCGAAAATTTTAAAATTCAAAGTCTTGTCCCTATGATTTGGTTTCCACATGAAAATGGATCTCGCCTGTCGTAAATCACGATATTAACAATCGCATATAATTGAATGATTGCTTCATACTACAGTATCTTTAGAATTAGTATCATGCAAGCAGCTCACATCACATAAACTTAAACGTTTATTTAATTTCTAGTGGTCCATGCCATCAATGTCTCTATTACCATATATTCTTCCACAGTTAATGCTTGTATGTGCGATATAGTGGAGCAACCACCGATGGCGGATGGTTCTTCATCTATGTTGCTGGGTTTTGCTGGTAAGCTGATACCAGAAGGTGAAGTGATGTATCTGATAAATGAGAGGTATTAAACATGTACCGTGTATGTTGGAGCCACGAACTCCCATTTCTTCCGACTCGGCGAGTGACTTTGTAAGCTGATTACATACAGAAAATTGAAATCGATCGGCAAGCCCCTCTTCCTAAGAAGATGAAGAATGTTGAAACAACTTCACTCCCTCCGCAAAGTGGCTTAGAGAGATGTATACTGGTGAGCAAGAACTGCGAGACACTAAATTGAATTTGAGAAAGACCACCTGTTATGATAAGAAAAAGAAACGAGAAGTTAAAAATAAACAGACCCCTACCGGAGCACAAAAATATGTGCTTGGAGTAACGTCATCATCACATCCCTTAAAGAGTAAATATACCGGTAGTTGAAGATTTACTCTGCCCCCTATGCAGAACACATGAACTGTAAATGGTTTCGAAACAAAGTCGAAGTTATTTATATAATTAGGTTGAAAATAAAAACATCATTAATGTATATTTCGTTGTTATATTTGTGAATAAATGTATATTTGTAACTTTAAACCACTGCGTTAATGGCATTACTAACTGATTTGTACAGCCTAGGGGCAGAGAGAACTATGAGGCTTTATTTTATCCAATTCATTCAGTCAGGGTGCATATTTACGTTCCTGAAGTAGCTTATTGGTCGAACATTCCTTAGACCGTCTCATAAGTATCTCTCCGACGACTCTAATGAGTAACTCATATTTGCTATTGCTTCTGCTTCTCGTCACAGCATATGTCTAATCGTGTTTGCTTTCTAAATTTCTCTCAAGGATCATCACAATGACAAATCTGTTTTATAGCTACGGTTGGAAATAAATTTTATGTTACGTATCTGATTACATTCGAAAGCTAATCATCAGTAATGTAATTTTCATAGCTGTTATTTATGAATGGATATACCCATTAAGGTTAAATTATACATTTTCTAACGAGTTAGCTTCTTGGTGTTGTAACCATTACAGCCATGGCTTTAATGACATTCATAACAGTAATAATTCAATAATAATTAAAACTTATAACAAAAGACAATATTGGTCAGATCACAAAGCTATTTAACACAATATATAATACAGGAGGAATCCCAAGCAAATGTTACTATCAACATTACTTTCCATACCGAAGAAATCGTAGGCAAGTAATTTAGTGACTACCGTGTCATAAGTCTAGTAAGCCAAATGCTGAAGACATTTCTGCGCATTATTTCATTACAGTGCGAAATGGACATGGACGACAACGAAATGAGTTTCTGATATGGCTTTGGCACCCAACAGGCATTTCTCAGTGTCAATGTTCTCGATCAAAGATGCCGATATCAAAGTAAATATGTATTTGCATGTTTCATTGACTATGAGAAGGCATTCAACAGATTCAGACATGGAAATCTGATGGACATCCTCCAGCAGAAACGTTACACATAAAAGATAACCGCATCATACAAGATATTTACTGGAACCAGCGAGCCTCAGTCAGGATTGGACGAACAAGGACTCCAGAGAAATGTATAAAATGAGGAGTACGCCAACACTGCACACTTTTACTGCTCCTATTCAAGTTCTATGCCGATCGCATATTCCAAGAAGCCATGCATGATGATGAGCTAGGGCCGATGACCTTCGATGTTAGGGCCCTTAAAACAACAAGCATCATCATCAGCAGCGATGATGAGCTAGATGTGAATGTAAATGGAGTGGCCATAAACAATACCATATAATTATACAGATGCCATCCTATTTTCTTTCCTCCAACACAGTGCCCTCCCAGTTAACTTTCAGGTTTCTATTTGCCGGTTTCTTTCGATGGTGGAAGGTACAGTCCTGAGTTTTCTGGGGATTTGGTTTCAGGTGGTTCTTACTTCTTACTATAATACTCCACGGTCACATTGAGATGGTTCTTTGTAAAAGCTCCATTTGACAGGGTTATCCTTTTTTACCAACACCTGTAGCCTGCTCAGTGATCTCCAGGTTAACCCTTCTAAAGAACGTCCAGGCGGTAGATATACAGCAGCTTGTATCCACTTTTAAACGTGATCACATCCAGCAGCCTGCAGTTGTTCTCTGGCTCTATGCAGATATATAGTCAGCGCAGAAGTTGAACTGAGGAAATATTTTCTGCATTTCAGCCTACGTAGATATTGGCGATTGATGGCCATGGAGTGGGTTTAACTGATTTATTTCAGCCCTCTCAGAATCTGTAATTACTTTCCGCCTTATATCAGGTGGTTCAATACCTGCCAAACAATAAATACTGTCTATAAATGTTGATCAGTCTCATAGATTCATTTAGAGTGGCATCCACTCGCTTTGCATTAGCAGAGCTATGCCATACAAGACATGCATACTCCTCTGAGAGAAACAGAGTGTCATGGTGAAAGTTCTGATGACTTGAGGTTGGGCTTACAATTACTGCCGCTGAGTTTCCAAATGACGTTATTTCGAGCTGACCCTATTTTGTATTGTTACAGTGTTTGAGATATGTTCGGGATATATCTAAAGTGACACAAAGGTATTTTGCTATAAAACAGTGTTCCAACTCAGTGCCCTCCCACTTAACTTTCAGTTTTCTATTTGCCGATTTGTTTCGGTGGCGGAAGGTACAGACATGATTTTTCTGAGGATTTGGTTTCAGGTGGTTCTTACTACAATATTCAGTGAAATTTCTCAGTGCTTTTGTAAGAACTTGTTAAACTTCTTCAAACACTTTAGCTTAAGTTACTAAAGCAAGATCGTCGTCATACATAACGCTTTTGTACAAATTAGGTCTTGGCTGGTCTTTAGTGTATACATTAAACTCCTAAGGGGACAAGACATTTCCTTGGGACAAGTTATCATTTCAGTTTCTACGACACCGTATTCCTTAAAATTAACAAAGAACATACGGTTGTATAACAAAGTGTCGATTATTTCCGTCAAGCCATAATCGTGTGTCATGTTCTCAAGAGCAGCGTCACAAATAAAATGGTAAAATTTGGGCTGGGGAGACTTAGGAGAAAGGAGACGACCTGTGACATCATTCATTGACTTCAAGAACTGCCAAGTTGAATTAAGTGTAGTGGATTATGATATGGGCTAAATATCAATACCACAGAAGCAACCATCAAGGTACCTCCATTTCATTAAATAATCAATTTATAGAACGAGTAAGTCAGTTTACGTGCTTTAGGAGCATCATAACAGACAATCTGGACCTCGAAAAACAGATAATACACCGTGTTGAGTTTTGTAGATCATATTTCGAAAAGTTGACGTCATTTTTAGATACTAATCTAAACATCAAACGCAGGCGAACATTGTTAAAATATAACTCTATGAATAACTCTATGAATAGATTAGATGCCTCTGAAATGATGTTATACAGGAGAATGTTTAGAATCTGTTTAGAAAGAACTCATTACAAGTAATGACTGGTCAAGGGGAGATAGAGCATGGTGAGAGCTCTCAAACATCACCAGAGCCAGGGAAACAACTTATGTATTTATGTTTTACGGGGTAGGAACCACAGGCTACTACACCTGACATTACAAGGTAAAATTGAGGACGATTGAGGAGTTCTAAAAGACTGGACCGGCATCAACAATTCAGAACTGTAAAAAAACAGGGGGTGGGGGATACTTTCTCCAACTCGTCTAAGTATTTAAATCCTGGACCGAGGGTTTCATCGGGCTTCATTCTGCTTCGTCAGATGAGCGGAGGAAGTGCCTGAAAAGAAAAACAGCTGTTGGTACAGACTGCTCTTCCACGACTTCTGGATTACCCGTTTCTTCGGCTACTCCCTCGGACGACAAAATGTGGCCTAGGTGTCATATTTCTTGCTGGAGTAGTTGGCAATACCTGTGATTCCCTTTCAGGTAAATGAAACGGCGTGTGGCTTTTAGTGCCGGGAGTGTCCGAGGACAAGTTCGGCTCGCCAGATGCAGATCTTTCGATTTGACGCCAGTAGGCGACCTCGCGTCGTGATGAGGATGAAATTATGATGAAGACGACACATACACCCAGCCCCCGTGCCAGCGAAATTAACCAGAGAATCGAACCCGGGACCCCTGTGACCAAAGACCAGCACTCTAACCATTTAGCCATGGAGCCGGACTCCCTCTCAGGTGAATACCTCGAAATGTCTGGGACGCTCTCCTGTGGTATCGTAGGAGCTCCAGTCGTTTTGCTGCTATTCTTCTCTTCTCCTGGGTTGCGGGATACGTTCTGTCAACACTTCATCCTCAGATGAACGCCCTCTGCACATTGCGAGCAGATGATTCCTCCAGGGTCTTGGCGTTCCAGCGGCGGCGAATGTCGCTCCGGAAATGACAAGCGAATATCCGTGTTCCCTCCTCCCTTAAGAGTTGTCCACAGTCCTTTCTTAGATGACCACGGTCACCGAATTTCCAGTTGATCATTCGTCTGGAACCTCGGTGTTCTGGCAGTAGCGAGCGTTCCCTCGCAATTTTCTCCTGGTTCTCATTGGCCCTTATGTTTCATAAACTTAGCGATCTGATCAAAGTTGCCTTCATCTTCGCCGCTTCCATTCTCAAGGCGACGATGAGGGCCTTCTTGAAGACATCCTCTTTACTGATCAGAAACTTTACTTCGCAAATCCCGTCGACGAATGTGTAGGCAAACTCCTTCTGTATCTGTTTTTGTAGTAAACCACTCAACGCCTTCTGCGTCGCTCGTCCATACATACCAGCGATGCGTTGTACGGCCTTCTCACCGAGTGCCCACTCGTTTTGGTAAGCCGCGTTAAGGAACTGGGTCTGCAACGCCATCTGCGATGTAGTAAAGTCAAGGCGCTGAGGTGTCACTTTCGCGACCAACTATTACACAGGAAGGTAGTGTTTCACCATATACTAAATTCACCGAAATTCTACTCACAGTTAATCACAAGTTCACCGAGGCCAAGTTCCCCATTCGACACAGTTCTTTTTATACACAAACACAGATACGCACACACAGACACACGAGCGATCATACTGCATTTCGGCGCATCAAGCTTCGGTTCTCCACAAGGCCTCGCAGTGCCACTCCAAAATGATTCACAAACAGCAAGCCTAACTCCACGTAGCCGTATGAGAGGCTCACTCCCCATGAACGCCATGGTCTCGCAACAGGCTCGCAGCAGCCTATTTTCACTAGCGACTGACGCGCCCAAGACTGAAACGCTCTAGACTGACGTTGCGCACCTACAGTTTTGTTATTATACAGGCCCGCGAAAGATTCTATCAGTTTCCACTTCCAGATCATTGTCAGTCGTCAACAATCTGCATTTAGAACTGTTGCCCGGATGGCAGATTCCATGTTAATTGTTTACATAGCCTTTTCTTAAATAATTTCAAAGAACTTGAAAAATTATCGAACATTTCTCTTAATAAATTATTCGTCCCTTACTCGGCGTCTTGAAAATGAATATTTAACCGAATTTGTCCTCTTGAATTCAAACTTTACCTTAATATTATGATACTTCCTACTTTTAAAATCTCCGTTCATGTTTATTCGTCTATTAATGCCATTACTCTCCATCTCTCCACTTGCAGATTGGAACACTCCACATAGTCTCACAATAATAGGATTTATTGAACCTTACAGTCCTTCGCCCAATACAGTGTTCAAATCCATAATAGCTGAAGCAAGTACAGAATGTATAAACTCCCCTAATTAAGCGCAATGACAAAATAATAATTCGATCAGTACTTGGAAACAAATGGCCCACAGTCAACTCACTTCCGGAGAGCCTTTAGCCCTGTAAATAAATCGAATCTACAGTTGTTAGTAATGAACAAGCTATGACAAGTATAGTGTGACCCCACGCAATTATCACTGCCCGGTAGAGCCTGTTGTCGCGAGTCTACTCACTATAATAATAGTGGGATCCCCACGCAATGATCACTGCCCGGTAGAGCCTGTTGTCGCGAGGCTACTCACGATAATAATAGTGGGACCCCCACGCAATGATCACTGCCCGGTAGAGCCTGTTGTCGCGAGGCTACTCACGATAATAATAGTGGGCCGACCTTGCAATGATCACCGCGCGTAGGAATCTAGTGATTACTAGATGTACTGTGACTGCGGGGAGTCGCGAAGCTACTCACGAGATAATAAGGATTTGAAACTAATAAGAGCAGTAATAATAGCTCCTACCAGCAGTGCTAACTGCTGAGTTGCACAGTCTAGGATCTCTTATCCTCAACTCTAACTCGTCCCAGCCCAATGTTTGCTACATTTCCGTAACACTACACATTTGTCGGAAGTAACCGAGAACAAATAGTGCTGCTTTTTCTTGGATCTTTACGAGTTCTCAATTATGTAGTCCTGGTGTGGATTATATACATTGGAACCATACTCTAATTAGAGTCGTACCAGAGACTTATAAGCCCTCTTCTCTGCATCCTTTCTATAACCCATAAATAGACCTCATAATCGCGTGGAGAATTATGTAACCTTCCTTTATACCTAGTATATATTATTTCCACAGTAAAGGCCATTCCTTATATTAAGACCGCGGTACTTATAGTGATCCCCATGAGGTACTGTCACCCCCATCAACAGAGTAATTGTAACTGAAAGGACTTTTCCTCTTGATAAAACAAGCTCCGCACATCATCATGCGATTCACCGCTGTCGATCTCACAACACTGGCTAGATCTTCATTTTTAGTCGCTCACAATCCTGTAACTTAGTCACCACTCTATACAGCATACCATCATCCGCATCTGATATTCATGTTATTTACACATATAATTTATATCAGCGTAAACAAAAAAGGGTCAAATGAAATAATACTCTCCTATGGGACACCCGCCCTTAATCATTACAGGAGGGATCGAAAAAGTGTTATCATGCGCATGCTAAGTGGATGTTCTGTCATCGACTGGTACAGCAGCTTGTACTATAAGCACCAGAATCTCACATATCCTATGTTTGGTTACGCGATCTGCGTTTCAATTCTAGATCTCAGACGTTTAGAGTTACAAGTAATAACTCTTCTAAACCTCCAATACCACTGTGGATTGGTTGTAAAGTCGGTCTTTGGATCGCGAGTTCAAATCCAGAGGTGATATGTGGAAGGCAGGAAGAAGTCTACTCGGCACCCCGTGTAGTACGATGTCCACATGTACAGGATATATAGTGACATATTTAGTGTTTCCTCGACAAAATGTATAAAATCTTAGCCATAGGTTTAGCCTACCATAGAAATTGACACGAAGGCAGAATAAATTTAGTCAAATCGAAATGCCTGCACCGCGGCGTGCCTGCCTCTTACCTGGAGGCCCCAGTTATGATTCACGGCATCTGAGAGCTGGTTCAAGGTCCAATCTGCCTACATTATTACAATTGAGCAGCTATCTGACGGTGAGAGAGCGTCTCCGGTCTAGAAACCCAAGAATAACGGCTGAGAGGATCCGTCGTGCTGACCACACGACACCTCGTATTCTGTGAGTCTTCGAGCTGACCAGCGGTCGCTTGGTAGACCATGGCCTTTGGGAGCTGTTGCGCCATGGGGTTTGGTTTGTTAATATGCCTGCACACGGTTACTTAGGTCATATTATTTTATCAGTAGTAATACACAACATCAGACGGCAATTCAGACACAGCTGTCTAATAAGCACGCAATCTAGTGGTATTGATTAAACATTTCAAAGCCGAGCGAGTGGGCCGTGCGATTACGGGCGCATAGATGTGAGCTTGCATTCAGGTGAAAGTGGGTTTGAACCCCACTGTCGGCATCCCTGAAGATGGTTTTCCGCGGCTTCCCATTTTCACAACAGGTAAATTCTGGGGCTATAACTTAACTAAGGCCACAAACATTTCCTTCCCATTCCTAGCCCTTTCCTATCCCATCGTTGCAATTAAACCTATCTGTGTCGGTGCGACATAGAGCAAATTAAAAAAGAACACTTTATAAAAGCCTATGAAATTGGAGATGAAAAAACTAAACTAAAATAACATTTGTAAAGATGCAGTATTTCTGTAGCCGATGAATCCGTGACAACTAAACAACAGAACGCACTGTCCATAGTCTGTGACCGGGCGAGTTGGCCGTGCGGTTAGGAGCGCGCAACTATGAGCTCACTTCCGGGAGATAGTGGATTCGAACCCCACTGTCGGCAGCCCTGAAGATGGTTTTCCGTTGTTTCACATTTCACGCCAGGCAAATGCTGGGGCTGTACCTTAATAAAGGCCACGGCCGCTTCCTTCCCATTCCTAGGCCTTTCCTCTCCCATCGTCGCCATAAGACCTATCTGTGTCGGTGCGACGTAAAGCAGCTAGCAAAAAGAAAAGTATAGTCTGTGGTAAAACTGTTGCCTGTGATACTATTGTACATAGAGATATGAAATCGTATCGCGAAAACAACACATTAAACACCGTCGATGAAGGAATCAGACAAAAGCGTATCACAGTTAAATTTATTTCGCAGATCCGTTTCACAGTCTGTTCGTGTCTCTGAGCCTTTGTAGTCATATGCTTTGTACTATTTGTCAGGAATGAAATGTAATGCACAAAGTGAGATATATATGTTGTTTACAAGTGGTGAATAAAATTCTCATCTAAAAGCTGATTCTCGTAAACGTGCCCAAAAGTTATAGTTAATATGGTATAGAGTATATTAACCTGGTCGTTGTTTCAGTTACAAATTAATGCATAACTTGAGATAAATAGAGATGGGAATTTTTGGCACGAAGAGTTTAGAATGCAAACATATTTGAACAAGGCGCAAGTGTCTTCTATCCGCACGACGGTTCTGCAATGAGATTTGCATAAATATTAGTGATCTGAACTATCGGAACCACTAAATTGTATGCAACCTTACTGACGAAGCCGTAGAGCGGGTAGATTGATAATTTTTCTCTGACTGCTATCCAGTTTAGTGCCGAGTTATGAATGGTGGAAGCCTTTACCTTCAACTTTACCACGAAGAAGCTTCGTGGTCTGTACGGAGAATGCTTTGCTGTTTTTATTAGTCACTTGTATTTTATGGGTCCTGTAAAGATAAGCTTCGATGGAACCCCGCTGTTGGCAACGAAGGGACGGTTTCCCATTTTCACGTAAGATACATTTCGGTGTTATAACTTAATTCCGTTGCCTTCGTGGCCCACCGGAGTGAAGTGCCAGGTAGTGCTGCTATCTGCACGTAATGTTTCATATTACATCGTCCTGGCCTACCTTTACGTGATTAGATATATTTAACGGAAAGATAAAGGGAAATGTTCATACTTTGAAGACCCAGTTTTAATACATATTCCAATCAATACATAAATCGCACAAGGGGATGACCTTCCGCAGTCTAATGGTTCATATGGTTGGTCGGGGTAAACTGATCCCCGTTGTGCCTGGCTCAAGAGAGAAATAACAAAGCTGTAAAAAGGATCAGAAATCAGATTTACGGAGGGTCCACGCTAAGACGAGTAAGTTGCAATAATTTTTAAAATATGTCTGTTCGTATAGAAACGGAAATTCAGCAAATACAAGACAGAAAGTTTGAAGGTCAATTCTAATAGAGAAACCATCTGCGGGAAAGAAATGGTCATTGTAATGATGATGTGGAATACGACGTTTATCTGAGGGATGCATTTGTTGTTCTTCGTGCTTTGAATGGGTTCATGAGGAACGTGCTTGCGTTGGAGACGATGACTGTTAAGATTTTAAATATAATTTATTTGCAAAAAATCTAAATAATGGCAGAAAATCGGACATTTTGGACTCAAAGACATCACTTTGTGTAGAAATGTATTAAACTTTTTCATTGTGCCCACTCTTAGTTCGGTGCTATACTTTTGCTAAAGTTTTTCAATGTCAAGTTAATGTTGTGCTACACGATAACAAAACGTTAAGATATAGTTTTTCGCACAAATTCAACATACAAATATAATAATTAAATCAGAAGAGTTACCTACCATTGATGATCTTATAACTTGCGGTCAGGTGTAAAGTAGTAATACAAGTAAAATACATGACAGCTGAAACATTTGAACTAATATACAATTTATAATGGATTGAAAGAAGAAGATAATGACTTGTCAATGGCTAAGTTTGAGAGGTTGAAACAAAATTAATTTATCCCTTGCAGCATTATTTTCCTTAACACGCTCACTTCCAAACTATTCAGTATTATTATTGAACGTTTTGTACATTGTAACTGGTTGTTCATCGGTTTAGAAAATCCCGCATCCATATTTTTATCATAATAGCCTTTGAGGTAAAGAAATTAAGGCTATTTTATCACTATTATTGAAAGGAGGGGTTTTTGCCTAGAGAATGAACCACCATAATATTAACCGTATATTTTTGTAGATTTAATTACATTTTAAAATGTATTCTTTGAAACTATAAACGTATTTTTGAGTTCTTACCTGTAATCCCTGCTGATGAAATATGTATATTTTAAGTCAACTTCATGAATAGTTACGCCTGAAAAATAGTGAATTTTTTTAGTGAATCACTCAACTAAATATGAGATATGAGTTCAGGAAATAGATTGATTCATTGACCAAGAGAGTAAATAATGCACCTGAAACAACAAACGTCATACAACGTACAGAACATATGCCTTGCCCACCATTCTGACTGGAGTATGCAATTCTTAAAAACTAATATTGTCTCTATAAGAGAAAAATTAATGAGGACTTTTACATGAACATGGGTGCAGAGGCGAACCTCAAAAATAAAAACGAAGGTTTAATGTACAAATTCCCCTTAAGTAGGTTGTGAAAGAACAGAGAAGATTTAACAATACTAATAATCATAATGATAATAAAACCTCCACCATAGCTGGTACCAAGCCCGGCTGAAGGGTGAAGCACGGTTAACGGTCTCAAAGGCGGATGAGGAATTTCATTTCCCAACGGCAGGAAGAGCGAAAGAATCTAGTGGAATAAACTACGAGAAATAATCATTTCGGACTAACAAACCGGTCTTGTTTTGGAATTTATTTCCTACCCTTACATAACACAATTTCATATACAGAATGGAAATGGCGCTAAATGAGACCACTATTCCAGGTTGTAACTTGAAAAAGAAATCCACCATTGCAGTATGCAATGCATCGGGTCCTAATATTCTGAGGAGTCCCACCATCTGCGTGCAAGATGAGGCGGAGGGCCTTGAAATACCTCCCAAATGGAAACTCATGAAGAAATACTTCATTAGAACCACAAATGTAAATTCACTCCTCCGAGTTGGAAGACAGAAAGAGAAAAGCTCCTGAACGACCAAGAAACCCAGCATTTTCCTGTGCAAGAATATAGATTCCTAGATGACCACATCATGGATACACAACGTTACAGAGTATTCAAAGGAAAGCCAGGAATAAAGATAAACGCTAACCCCCTATCCTTGGTAACTGATTCTATATAAACAAAACCATACTAGATGGTGTCACAGACTTCTCACCAAAATCTGAAAGATTATCCCTATTGACAATTAAATGTAAAAAATGAAGTATACTCTTATAAGCTGCCACGCTCCTATCAGCGAAAAAAATAAGAAGAACCCACAGAAAGTGGATGACTTCTGAGACCCCTTGGAAGCAGAAATCGACCAGATACTTGTGAACCATGTAAACATCCTTCTGGGAGACTTCAACGCACAGATAGGGAAGAAAAGGAAATATAGAGATATAGTAGGAGACAACCCAGCACACGGAAGGACAAACAAGAGTGGAGAAAGGCTCCTTGAACTTTGCAAAACCTTCCAGTTGAATCTAATGTCAACTAACCTTCGGAAACTTCCAAGAAAAGCAAATACATTCGTATCTCCAAATCATAATCTAGGAGAATTCCAATTAGATGTAGCAATAACCAGGACAAACACTAGGGAGATGATGAATGATGAAGTGATTAGAAGTGGTAGATTCGACTCTAATCACTATCTCTCCAAAGTTAAAATACGTTTTCTTCCACCAAGGAAAAAGAAAGATCCGCCCAAATTGAAAAAAAACTACAACACCAACCAAATGAACATCAAATAAGACATTATGAATAACTTGAGAATAAATCCGCTCTCCTAGAAGAAAGATCTGGCAACATCTCTGTCAAGAGATCAATGAAGCCGCTAAGAAAGCACTCAGCCTAGCAAAGAGGAAACGTACAATCTTGTGGAATGAAGAATGTGAGAGAGCACTCGAAAAGAGATCTGACACGTGGAGAAAATGGAAAGTTTGAAGAAATACGGAACACTTGGAACAATTCAGAAAACAAAGGAAAGAAACATCAGTGATATTGCACAGGACCAAACGATCATTTGAGAATGGAAAGTTACAAAACATCCAGGACAACTTCACTAAGAATAACACCAGAGATTTCTTCCAAACCTTTATGGAAGAGCTCAAAGGATACCAACTCTCAAGTTTAAGCTTCAAAAACGAGCAAATCTAAATTGGACGGAACAATCAAGAACATTTCAATATATAAGCCATATACTTTGAGAAACTCGCCAACTGCCCACCTCCAATGAACAAACTGGAACTTCTTGCCCCTCCTATGAACCCAGAAGAATATATGCCACCAACAAAAGAAGAAATAAAAGAAACCCTAGAAAGTCTCAAGAACAACAAAGCCACAGGAGAAGACTCAGTACCTGTAGAAATGTTGAAATGGGCTTAACTGAAAATCCTGGAAAACCCCCACTATTCTTTCCAGCAAATATGGAAGACAGAAAAGCTACAAGACGAATGGGAAACAGCGCTGATCCACCCACTCCATGCTGAAGGGAACAAACAAGATGTTAACAACTACAGAGGAGTGTCGCTACTCTAAGTAGCTTACAAAATCCTCTCCAAAGAACTTCTGAACAGAATTGAAGTAATCCTAAATAAGCAACGTGAAGAATACCAGGGTGGGTTCCGGAAAGGCCACTCCTGTGCTGAGCAAATCCTCAATTTGAAATCAATAATTCGCCATGGATTTCTGAACGGCAAAAACATAGTGGTTTCTTCCATTGACTTCAAAAAAGCCTTTGACTCGATGGATAGAGAGACCCTAGGTCAGATTATCAGAGAATGTGAGTTCAAAAGCAAACTGGAGACGTTATCAAAAAGACCTTAAAAGGCTCAACTTCTAAGATGAAATTCATGGCAGAATTGTCTCAGTCATTTGAAATGTCTTTTTTTTTTGCTAGTTGCTTTACGTCGCACCGACACAGATAGGTCTTATGGCGATGATGGGACAGGAAGGGGCTAGGAGTGGGAAGGAAGCAGCCGTGGCCTTAATTAAGGTACAGCCCCAGCATTTGCCTGGTGTGAAAATGGGAAACCACGGAAAACCATTTTCAGGGCTGCCGACAGTGGGGTTCGAACCTACTATCTCCCGAATACTGGATACTGGCCGCACTTAAGCATTTGAAATTAAGGCATGTGTGCGACAGAGGGATGTATTATCACCACTATTATTCAACTGTGCCCTGGAGAAGATAGTGAGAATTTTTAATTCTGAACTTGAAAATCAAGGGATAACCTCGATCTGCTTAGGAAGAAAATCGGGACGAATCAAAGTCAACTACATGGCTTTAGCTGTAGATTTTCCGACACTTTCAGAACACTTAGAAAAAGCGCTCATACAGATCGCTACCAAGATGGAACTTAGGATCTCGAAATAGAAAACCAAATTCATGATGAACGACAAACATGAACCACAATTCCTTGAAACAGAGATTGAACAGATTCAGAGGGTTAAGAAGTTCAAATACCTTTAGGAAAGCATACAAGACAACGGACTAGAGGAAGCTGCTGTAGATGATCGTATCTCATAAATATGGTGAGAACTGACTAAAAACATTTACAGGAGGAAATGCATATCATGGAATGCCAAAATAAGGCATTACAAAACTGTAGTAAAAACAGAATATCTGTATGCCAGCTTATGTCTCTCGATGAATTACAAATCGGAGAAGCTGGAGATCCTAGAAAGAAGAATAGTACGGTGAATCTTGGGCCCAGTCCAGACTGTAACCGGCTGGAATCTTCGAAACAACAATGACTACAAAAATGTGAAGAAAATTTCAGAGACCTTGAAAATGAGAAGTTTACCATTTCTCGGACATTTGTACAGAAAATAGACAAACCCCCCGACTAACCAAAACGTAATTCGACTACCTGTGGAACAAGAACACAACGACAGCATGGATTAAGGAAGTTAGTAAAGATCTAGTGGCTGGTCCCATGGTGTAGGGGTAGCATGCCTGCCTCTTACCAGGAGGTCCCGGGTTCGATTCCCGGCCAGGTCAGGGATTTTTACCTTGATCTGAGGGCTGGTTCCAGGTCCAATCAGCCTGCGTGATTATAATTGAGGAGCTATTTGACGGTGAGATAGCATCCCCGGTCTAGAAAGCTAAGAATTACGGCCAACAGGATTCGTCATGCTGACCACCCGACACCTCGTAACCTCCAGGCCTTCGGGATGAGCAGCGATCGCTTGATATGCCAAGGCCCGTCAGGGCTGTAGTGCCATGGGATTAGTTAGTTAGTTAGTAAAGATCTAGAGAAGTCCAGCATCCGGGAATTTCAGATGTTAGACATGAAAGCATTTCGGACCATAATTACAAATTTCGAAGGGTTTCAAGTCGCAAGAATTGCAAAGGCGAAAAGAGACTGGACGGATGAACAGAAGACACGACGCTGACCTATTTCAGTACCTTAAAATACCACCGGACTGAGGCAGGATCGAACATGCAAAGCTGGGGCCAGAAGGCCAGCAGCGTCTCAACCGTCTGAGCCATTCAGCCTGGCAGAAAATATAATTACTCACACAAAGCAGTTTATATTTCATAATTAACGTACATTATTTAATTCAGATTCCCACAAGTACTGATATTAACAAAGAATGGGAAATCATAACCTCAGCAATTCAGAGGGCAGCAGATGAAGCCATTGGAAAGAAGAAGAAATTTAGGAGAAAAACTGGGCTTAAAATATATAATTAAAAGATGTCAGAAGCTGTCAAACAAAAACAAATATTATACTTGAAACTGATACAGCATCGCACCCCACAAAATGAGCGGGAACAAGGTCAAGTCACTAATGAGAAAACTCAAGGAAGAATCATGGGATAGGTTAACTCAATACATGATATCCATGGTAGGCAAGAGATCGTATAAGTTAATGAGGTACCTCAGCAGTGACGAAAGAGAAATTTCCAATATAAATATAATCAAAGAAGAATCATGGATACAATACTACAAAGAACTGTGGCCTAAAGGAGAGTATGAAGAGAGTCCAGAAGTTCGAGATATAGATAACGACATTGAAGGAATTGACCTAATGGATATAGAAGAAAATACTCTTCTGAAATCGTTCAAAAATAGAAAACCACCAGGGTTAGACAAAATAAATATGGAGTTGTTCAAACGTGGTGGAATCATTCTTAAATTTAGATTGTTACATTTAATCTTCGTTGGAAAAGAAGAAATATACCCGAAGAACGGAGGAAAGCTAAAATAATATCACTTTCCAAGAAAGGAATTTGAAGTTTTTGCAGTAACTATCCATATATATAAAATAAGAGTTTTGTCTGTACATTGCTCAGAATTTGAAAAGAATGGTATTTCTGTATCGATCATGTCCCCAGTAACAAGAAAATGCAGTTTTTACCTTTCCGTAATTTCTGTCTGTCTATCTGTCTGTCTGTCTGTATGTATGTACACGCATCACTAGAAAACGGCTGAAGAGAATTTAATAAAAATCGGTATGTAGAGTCGGGGGGTGAGCCGCTAAAATCTAGGCTATAAATTATTTTATTCACGCTGAGTGAAATGGTAGTTTAGGGGAAGTCTACAATTCAATTCTCAAATATTTAAATTTTTAGTGGTCATATCGATACAAACTACATAACTAAAGTTATATAGAATTAAATTTCTGATCATTTACGTCTTATGCATTTTTACCGTACCGGCTATGATAACACAGATATTCATGAATTTGGATTTTTGTTGCTAAGTCCATATCAACGCCGAGCCCCGACAAAATGGGTAAACAGAATTTAATGAAAATCGGTATATAGAGCCTGGAATAAGAAACTACAGTTTAAGCTATAAACAATTTTATTCACCCTGGGTGAAATGGTAGTTTAGGGGAAGGCACCTAAAATTTAATTTTTAAATACCTATGCTCTTGGTCCTATGGAAAAGTACTACATAACAAAACTTATAGAGAATATAATTTCCGATCATTTATATTTTATTCAGTTTTACCGTACCGACTATGATAAGAGTGGTATTTCAGAACCGGAAGACAATTAATAATGTGAAGGCCTACAATATCGAAAGCGCGTAACATAGATCAACAATAACATTACACTGACCGTTGTTTGTTGTAATGTTCTTTGTCTCTTATGCTGACATTCAACTCCGATAGATGGGATTACTGTACTGCTGTGTACCGAGTATAACAGCCAAACTGAATATTGGCGGGAAACAGCTGAGGAGTTAGATAACTTTCTTCTTTAGCATCCTCTGGTTCATACATTTTCTGATACTGCTGGTACGTAACACACTGGTTCATCATAGTATTCGATACCTACTCTGACGCGCTGTTTTGAATGAGCAGTGTACGCACTTAAGTCGGAGGCTCAGTTAGTATTCTCCAACCCCGCCAAACCCCTGGCCAGAGAGAAGGCGTAACCTTCTACGTGGCCCGCCCCTTTCCTTAGGGAAGGGGAATGAAAACATTCCCCTTGATCCTTGGTCAGTTAGTAGTAGTAGGAGTAGTAGAATGAACTGGTCTGGAATTACAATTTAGTCCTATTCCAAATTATAGTACCACAATTCACTAAATAACTCAAAATTCAATCCTGAAAAGAGAAGTTTCTTAGGAAAAGCTTCTTCCTCTTCACTTTCATTAAATCTACATTAATTTTATTCCAAATTAGCAGCAAAGATGTGATTTCTTCTCTGGCTTGGAGGAAAAATTGCGTCCACGTCAGATAGTTCTTTCCCCCGCCAGTGTAGTGAATTGAGATTTTCCGACTCATCGGGTACTCCCAGGAAACAGAAAAGTAAACGGGCATCGGTTTTGCCCTGGAACTATCCACTATTTGACCTCCTCCCCCCCCCCCCCGAAAAAAGGAAGAAGAATGTTCACGGATCACGGATGTCTGCGTCTTGGTTATTCCAGCTCTGTAGCATTGGACTGTTAGTTCGGCAGCATAGTACTGTTCGTTAAAAGTGAGAAAATGTGTGGTTTTTCATTTGATCGAGTATTTCATATGAAGGCATTCCTTTTAATCGCGCCATTCCTATTGACGTCATTGTAATGACCCATGTTCATTGCAGTTGGGAAAACCAGTCTTTCTGAGAATCTATAAAGGCAGGCGGAGAGTGAGTGTCTGCCATTACAATGAAAACTCCGCAACCTGATTGTGACTGACGGTAGGCAAGCTGGCCTACCATTACAATGAAAATTACCCAACCCAGTCTTCATATGAGAAAATACATTGGTGACTTGCCCGTCGTGCTTCTAGGGCAACGTTAAGAGCTATGCAACTTAATACAATCTTGCTCACAACGTTTGCACTACCTAACCTAGAATTCTGTATACAATTTAGAATTCCGTAGCGAGGCACGGGTACATCAGCTAGTTGAAGAATAAGTTTATTAAGTGTTGACTATAAATTATATGCTAAAATAATAAACAATAGACTTAAGATTATTGCACACAATCTCTTACCGGATGAACAATGTAGAATTAGAAAAGGCAGATCCTGTACAGTTAATATTTTTAGCCTAAAACAGATACTGGAGAGGAGAATATAACTTGAATACTTATGTCGAATTTGTCGACTGTGAAAAGGCTTTTGATAGGGTAGATATACAACAGTTATGGAATATGATGGTAAAAAAATTGGATACCCTAAACACTTCACTCAAGTTATCCAATGTCTGTACAAAAGGACGTGAATTGTGTTAGATCTAGCATACAAACTAACGGAAGAAATATTAATTAATCAAGGTCTACGTCAGGGATGCAGCCTAACTCCAACACTATTCAATATATATTATGTAATCAGAAACTGGAAAGGAACTGTGCACTCTGGAATAAAATTGAATACACAGACATGCATACGAGTCAGTCTATTTTATGGTAATCTAGTGAGATAACCGACGAATTTCATTCTTCTTTTCCTAATGTCAGTTTCGATGTTTGAGAAATTTTGGGTAAATATTATGCTTTTTACAGATGATAAATTTATCCTGCAGGATGATGAAGATAAATCCCAGAAATCAATACAACAGTTAAACACAATTTGTAAACGTTATAATCTTTGGCTATCCAGAACGGAAACCAAAATCATGGCATGGCAAGGGAAGTATCCTTTCAGAGCGGAGATAGTAACTGACAAACAACCAGTAGAACAAGTCTCAAATTTTAAGTACCGTGATTGTGAAATATCTTTTTATGATGATGACGAGGTGGAGAGGAAACTCCATCGATTTCAACATATGTGTGGGACAATTCGCCAAACACTCAAAGGAAAAGTAGGAGAAGATACTCAACTTAAATTCTATAAGACTATGGCTGTTCCAACATTGTTATATGGATGTGACACATGGATGAAAAAATCAAGCGTTAGGAATAAAATAAAATCATCTGAAATGAGATTCCTAAGACCAGAAAAGGGATACTCCCTAAAAGGTAAAATACGAAACGAAGAGATAAGTCAACAATTAAATATATTCTCAGTGAATGAAGGAATATTCTAAAACAGGATGAATTGGAAAAAAACACGTTCTGATGATGAATAACAACAGAACCCCAAAACTTGCCCCGGAAGACCATCATCCTGTAAGAAGAGATATTGATCGTCTTATGAAGAGATGGAATGAAATCTGAGGACGGAACAGGCTATTAGCCTAATCCATGAAGAGGAAATAAGTAAGTAAGGAAGTAAGTAATTAACGTACCAAAAAGCTTCATTTCTTCAACCACTCAGTACATCCATTTCTTGATCTCCATTTAAGAAAAACCATAAATCTGAACATTATTCAAATATCAGTGAAACAATTCCATTAGTGAATCAACTCGTATTTCAGTAACGTATTTTAATAATGTACTTAAACCAGAAGATTCTGGTACGTCCTGCCATAGTTAAATATTGTTTGCATTTCATGTGACATATTTCAACTTTTTGTTTTACTTCATTAAAATTTGTTTTTAACTGTTGTATAATTGAGCAAATCTAATTAAAATTATGATGATCTTATCGGTCGGTCGCTGTGAACTGACGATTAAAATATCGATCTACCACTATTCATATATTTACTGAAGGCTTCTCGATAAGGTTAAATTATCTTCGAGCATGTTTATCATAGCAGAAATTTTCTGTGTATTAGGTCATCGTCCAACTGTATTCCGAGGTACCAACGTTTCACAGAAAACTTCTCCCGTCATTTTCGTGGGTCCATTCACTATAGGATCTTTATTAGATTCCCAATTACTCTGCTCTCAGGAGGTCAGTTACCCCTAAGGATCCACCTTCACCGGACACTGCCACCAGAATTTTCAAAATATGCTATTTATTTACCCACCTGCAGATAGTGTATCAATAAAGGGACCGCTTCTAACAGAACGAACTCTACAGAATGACAGCCGCAGTTTCATGTAAAACATTGGAAGCTAGAAATCGGACTGGACAACGACCTACAACCCCCCCAAAATGGGTTCTTTTCTAGCCTATGTGACGTCGGCTGTGAAAACGCTGGTGCATGAGTCAGAAGAACCATGACACTATTTCACATAGCTGGTCTGTTCCGCAATGTGAAAATAGGCTGTGCAGGTAAAGACAACATTCGTTCTCGTCTTCTCGTAGAAGCGCATATTCTTAATTACTTCTTATTCCTTATGAGAATGTTGTACACCCACTCAGCTTTCACTCGTATACTAATCGATGGATTGAAAGGTGACTAATTCAATGGAAATGTAATCGATGGTCAGATGTACGTATAAAAATCTCGACATCGCTGAAACGATAGAGTATTCATATCACAGTTTATCAAATCAGTTACATCTTGATTCTCCTCATTCACTATACCGTCACCGTGAAAGAATACATTACTTTTACACTTCTCTGCATTTTGAAACTTTCTTTTACTACAGTAATCTTGAACGAATGTGAACCCTAGTCATCATCTGATTTTTGGATCGCATGTTCCATCCTGTAGAGGTACGGTAGTCGGATTTTTGAAGGACAAAAAAATGCCTATTCATCATACTGTGTTGTATCAGAAGCCATTACAATCGGGCAGCCTCCGTGTTTGCTCCGTGGCAGGTCCTGGATCTCGGGGCTGAGAGGATCCATGCTTGAAGAAGAAAGAAAGGAAGAGAAAGAGTGGGGTGCGTACGGTGTGGTCACTTAAGTACAAGACAGCGCACTATACGGCACGTAGGAATGATTTAACAATTACATAAAACAGTCTTTAAAAAGTCATACAACATTATTAAATTGTCCTCCTTATTGCATTTAAAACACGTGATACTTCTTTGATTTCACCTACTACGTCATGTCAGAGAAAATCGTTCGTAGACCTTGAATGCATAACACTGATTCCACCGCAACAAATATGACCTGGACGTACTCTGATTCAGCTTCATCACTGAAAATAAATGTTGCAGTACCTAATATCTATCTATCTATCTATCTATCTATCTATCTATCTATCTATCTATCTATCTATCTATCTATCTATCTATCTATCAAAATTGTGTTTCATTGAAGACTTACGCAGCTGTTGTCTTTCCAATTTGACTGGATCCCACTCAAAATTTACAAGAAATGATTACGTAATAATATAAGTTTGATAATTTTAAATCGGTTGTCTAATTGTTTATGCAATTGATTAAGGGCACCCCGATAAGCATCGGTGTTAAAATCCGACAAGTCACACGTTTCAGATGGAAATTATTTCAAACAATCTCAAGCAATTGCTTTTTGAACAATATAATATCCAACCTAAAAGCAGCGATCGACATTAAAACGTCGTACGTCATTTTATAGAGTGAAAGCAATCTCCGTAAATGCAATGGAGGCCCTTAGAAGAAGGGGAGATGAAGTCCTCCACTTGGCCCCATGAATTAACCTCATGCATATTTTTATCTCAAGGTGAGTCAACCTCTGTGGCATATGCCAATGAGAAGTGGAAATCTAGTTTCTAAATATTTTGACCGACGTCCTTGAGATCTCCTTGTGGCTTTGTCTATGCAGCCTCTATTCTATCGTGTGCTTACTTAAAATCATGTCATTCCCCTACTAAATTGGTGTACATTAGAGGGAATAAATTGAAAATGGAGAGATGACCGTGTATAATGTATTCACATTAAACACCTTAAGACAAAAATGGTCTACAAGCTTTCTCCCGTATTATTCCTAGTCATCTCCAAAACAGACACTTTATTTCCATTATGGTTACTGTCGTTATGTTAAAGAAATAGAGAGTTGGGCTGTTTCCAGAGACATTTACGTCTTACAAATTTGTACATTGTCAACATTATAAAATGTCTTACGCGACGCGGTTCAAGACGAGAAAATGACAATTGATTATATTTTTCACCAGTGGAACTAGATTACGTCCCAAATATTACCCTGGTGTCGAACATACATACATGCATACATACATACATACATACATACATACATACATACATACATACATACATACATACATACATACATACATTATCATTATAGACTCTTATGCCTTTCAGCGTTCAGTCTGCAAGCCTCTGTGAATTTACTAAACGGCGCCTGGTGTCTGATGTGCTCCAAAATTTGAATAGGATGAATCGGTATCAGTATGATGATCTTCATTGTTCTGAGCATTTGTACTCCGCGACAGGTTAATAATTCTCGAACATTGTTACGCTTATTATCCTTCAACAATCCCTGTGTGGACTCCAACGTGTAGATATTGTTAATTTTCACTCAAGTGACCAGTTATTCTTTAGGGATCCTAAGAGGAACCGCAATATGTAACAGATCTGAGAGAATGTCGAGGAATTGTAAGCTAGTTAGATGTTCAGCAACATTGAAAGTGGAACATGTAACTTCATGGGTTTTGTTGTTTCAGCTCGGTGATGCTTTCCTGGGGTACCTCTAATAGCTTTTGAACTTTGTAGGTGATTATGTAAAGTAGTTTGCTTTTCCAATGTACATTTTCCTATTTGACTATTTATATTCCACAGCAATCAGGTCATGTAGCTTAAAGACAGAAGCTACAATTTGTGAGTAATTTCTAACGAAAGTAATTTCCCCGTTTCACAGTTTTGTTCCTTAGAACGCGTCCGGCACGTTGACTGAATGGTCAGCGTAGTTGTTTTCACCTCATGGAAACCCGGCTTCGATTTCCGAACGGACCGGAGATTATAAGCAGGTCTGGTTCATTCCCACCGGTCGAGGGCTGGGTGTTTGGATCGTACTAATGCATATCCTCATTTGCATACGACACAATTACCAGCCAACACAGGAGCGCGCAATAGTGAACACACCCCTCCATGTAGGTTTTGTGTCAAGAAGGGCACCCAGTCATAAAACTGGGGTTAATCCACATTACGACCGATACCAAACAATCCGAAATAAGGCCAGGAATAATAAGACTATTAAAACGCCTTAAAAGTTTGTAGTCAATGGACAAGTCCATGCAAGGAAGTATCGGAATACATGGAATCGATCTACACTTAAACCTCTTTCCTCATTTAAAATTCGAGAGGCACATGGAATCATACCTCCATTAATAGCAACGACCGACTTTTCCCAATTCTTGTCAAAGCGTTATTCTTATCTTAATGCATTGATCCACCTGCGCTGGACCTACTTTTCCGAATTCCATTGTCCACTACCTTCAATTCACAGCCTATTTAGGTGGTACTATTGTTCACACAGTAAACAATATAACGTCTCAGTTACCACCCTTTGTGTCTGACATGCTCCAGAATGTTCATCTCACTCCGAGAGGGAAGCCGCGTTGGAGGGAGCCAGGAGAATACAAAATAAATGCATACACATTCTGAATATGTTCTGTGATGAAGGACTTGTCTGGTATATATTTTTAGTTTGCCGCGTCTGTTTGCAGTACTATAATGAGAGCTCCAGATTTTACATTGAAAGAATCTTGATCTCAAGCTGTATTTATATTGACTACTAGCAAATGTACCCGTGCTTCGCTACGGTGTTCTAGGGTACATTGTATACGGATATCTAAGTAAATTACTGTATATGCAGTGAATAAGATGTTTTTCATAAAATTGCATGCCTCTTACTGTTATCCAGAAACAGCAGGGGTAGGTTTCCATACGATGGTTCGAAAGTAAAGTGCGATTTGCGGAGTTGTGATATTAACGGCAGGCTCACTTGCCTACTGCCATTCACAATCGAGTAGGAACGTTTTCATTATAATGGGAGGCCCCATTACCTACTACGTGGTCACAATCGATTTGGGGAGTTTTCGTTACAGTGGCAGGCGCCCTTTCCTACTTCCCTACAGATTACAGTTGAGGTGTTTATATTATAATAGAAGACAGCTTCCCTACTGCCAGTCAAAATTGAGTTGTGCTGTTATCATTATAATGACAGGCCCCTTTTCTTAATAACAGTCACACCGAGTTCGTGATTTTCCATTATGGATGATGAATCTTCGGTCGAAACTCGGGAATCCCAACTTTACTGAATTTGCTGAAAGCCTTTTTGTGTTCAGAAATGCCGTGTCTTGTTCCTTTCCCCATTTCCAGCGATTGTGAGTTTTAAGGAGTTCTTGAAGAGGTGCCACAGTTTCCGTATATCCTGGACAATGGTCAGAAAAGAACTGGGACATCTACAATGTGTCCCAAAAATAGTACACTTAGTTGGCAGAACTGTGACTTTTCCAAGTTTACTTTGAAGTTACTTTCATTGAGGTCCCTGAGCAGTAAATCCAACTTCTTTAAGTGTTCATCTAAGGTCTTGGTGCAGATCAAAATGTCGTCGATATAACAAATAGTGAAGTCCTTTACTTCTTGACTTAGGTTCAATATATGGATCGACATGCGAAGTATATGTATATTTAAAATATTGCAAACCTACATTTACAGATCAACTGCTGCTAAAAGACAAATCATATCGACAAACGGATTGTACCGTAAGACGTCTAATTTAGCGTTCTAAATGACTGTTCCTAAGATATTTTCTCCTGCCTCATCTATTTATGGGTAAAATTGAGTTAGAAAAATTGACTAGGGTGAAATTTGGTTAAGGTTTTCTGAAAGCGCATTACTTTTGGGTACTAATGTGACAGCTACAAACGTAGAATTTTGCTCACGTATGGGTACTGGGTGGGCCTATATTCATGTAGAAGTAGATGATTCTACCTTTCATGTAAGTGATTAGATATACGAAAGAGCAAAATGTAGGTATAATCGAAAATAGAGACAAATCTAACATAGGAGGAATAGGGATACGATGAAATGTCATAGGGCCAAAGTTGTATATCACCCCAAATTGAACTAAGATTGTGCCATCCGTTTTGTGATACGATTTACCGTTTAGCCGCGAAATACCTCGAAACGAAGGTCTGCACCGATGCTAAATTTGCCTCAATATTCCGATATTTTTGGAGTTAAAAATGAAATATTTACAGATCTTGGAAGCTTTCCGCCGATTACAGGCTAAGACATACAATTTCGCCAAATTTCAATTTTCTAGCTCATCTGGCAGATTTTGCTCAATCTCGCTTTGGGGGAGGGGAAGGACAAAATTGAAGACTTTCATGAAAATAAAGCTAACCAACATGTAGATGGTCATTATTACATATGAAACGGATAACTGTGCGAAAATTTCACCGAAATAGTCAATGTACAGATACACGGCCGTAACGAATTTTTTACAGTATGTAGATAAGAAATCTGCTTTACGTACAACACCTTTTGGGCTATCTCCGCTGGACTTAGCCTGCAAAACCGACCGTTCATGATATCTTCCTTATTAATCCTCCTATCGAAAAAATGCATATGAAAAAAAAGTTTTAGAAATGGATTTCCATCAAGGTTGGTCGATTTCCAGTCAGGTTGGCCTTGTATATATTGTGGGAGAGTAAAATCACTATTTCGGTTCCCCATAGACCCCCAGACCATTCCGGAAATTTGAAACGGTATGGAATTAAAACCTACGTTTGAACAGGTGGATGATAAATATTAAGTTTGGTTGACATATCTCCAGTAGTTTTGAAATTATAAGAAATACGCTCTACATGCACCCGCTTTTAAGTTAAGGCCGGTGGGACTTGTACTGAAAAACCGCCCGTTTATGTCATCTCCCGTATTAATCCTCCTATCGAAAAAATGCGCATGAGAAAAACTTTTACAAATGGATTTCCATCAAGGTTAGTGAATTTCTAGTCAGGTTGGTCTTGTATATATTGTGGGAGAATAAAAACTCCGTTTCGGTTCCCTATAAACCTCCTGTCCATTCTGAGAATTTGACATGGTATGGACCTAAATACATACCTTTGGACAGTTGGATGCTAAATATGAAGATTGGGTTAAATATCCTCAGTATTTATACGCTTTACACGCATCCGCTCAAATATCCGGCGGGACTTGTACAGATAAACGGTCTTTTAATGATATGTACATTATTAATCCTCGTATCCAAACGATGCAATCAGAAAAAAAAGGGTTTATAAATTGATTTCCACTAAGACAGGTAGATTTCTATTAAGTGTGGTTGTGTATGGTTTGTGGGAGTGCAAAATCGCGGTTTCGATTTCGAATAAACCCTCAGTCAGTTCAAGGATTTAGAAACAATATTGGCCCTAAATCCCACCCAAGGACAGGTGGATTCTACAGTAAATATGAAGTTCGGTAGAAATATATCCCGTAGTTTTCAAGTTATAGACAAACAGAGAAACAAACAGACAAACAGACAAACAAGCAAACAAACAGACGAGCAAACAGACCAACGGATACCAATGCTAAAAAAATTATGCAGATGGGCATTATGACACCTGGAACGAATAACTGAAAGAGAATTTCGCCAAAGTCAATGTACAGACACACGGTTGTTACGATTCTATTTA
Source organism: Anabrus simplex (assembly GCF_040414725.1). Taxonomy (NCBI): domain Eukaryota; kingdom Metazoa; phylum Arthropoda; class Insecta; order Orthoptera; family Tettigoniidae; genus Anabrus; species Anabrus simplex. Next base: position 1,403,040,114 of record NC_090265.1, read on the forward strand.
TAAAGATTTAGCGAACAATTACAAAATGATATAGGCACTGATAACAAAGTGAAAAAATATAAAACCAACCAATTGCATAGGTATTCGATTTGATTATGTCATGGTCATACTTTAAGTTAGTCTGAGAACAGCATTCTCATCAGGAAAATAAATTAATTGTCTCATTTTACCATTACAACTATTTTGGCCACAGCCTGTCAATACAGCTGATGGTAGACTACAGCCGCATAATAATAATAATAATAATAATAATAATAATAATAATAATAATAATAATAATAATAATAATAATAATAATTGCAATGATAATAATATTTTTGCTAGTTGTTTTACGTAGCACCGACACAGTCGGCGAAGATATGATAATAATAAATAACTGTCGATGGAAATGTCACCCGAACCGTATTTTGAAACTTTCGTCCAGGTGTATATTTCTTTTATTGCTGTATCCAATACAATCCTTGGAGGACTCCTGATTAATTTTTATTTTTCTATTCTTTTTTTTTTATTTTTGTACACAAAACGCATTCGAATATTCGAGTCACTTCATCTGCACGATATATTCACTCATAATAGTGTTGATCATGACTTTTCACTAACACCCACTCTCATAGAATTTTACGGACAGTTAAATCGATGCGGGAGTATTCCCCTGGATAATCCGCCGGCATTGAAATTCAGCTCAGCCATATGGCTATCCCAGCAGCCTGATATGGTCTTGAATCACTGCGAAATTAATTGAAGATACCTGAACCACATTTCAGTGCACTCTAGCTACATCGCCCTGCAGCCACAAACGAAACGTAACCACGGTATGCAATCCCGAGGAGTGAAGCCACGACCACGAGCTTGTGAAACCACACAATTAACCACCATACCAATCTGCGTTACCCCTTGGTTCTCTCCCTAACCAGTCTTCCATAATAACCTCAGATTCCATCCTGCAACTTAACATGGAGAAGCTATTAAGAGTCAATGACTCTTTTGACTGCTCCAGTTGTTGAACAGTGCTTTCATGATTATCAATCCCATTAGCTTCATTTTTTACCACTGCCTGAAAATTTAAAGAAGATAACCTCATGACTGGATACAATTTTGGAGGTGGTGAAACTGTTCTAAAAATTCTCAAGGCAGCAAGAAATGTTTACAAATTTGTAATCGTCTTCTCAAAATTACCTGAATCTAACATTGATGAAACATTAACAAGGGTTACACAAGTGAGATATTTGAATATAGAATCATGTTAACTAGACGTTTAATAACATTCTGCTCTAAAAAGCTTGTTGAAATCTACGTATCGCTGTTTCCGCCAAAAAAAAAACGGTACTTTAGTACAGTACGCTCAGTATGCACTCCCTGAATTTTAAGATATCGCATCAATAAGTCATTTTGGAATAGCAGGAAATAGACTGATGAATGGGTCAAAAAATGGAAATTTTATGTACTGCTAACCTCGCTAAAGATTGCGTACCAGTATCAGCGATACTCACATTCAGTTTCATTCTACATTTCTAACGTTCTAGAACTAGGGATGCCCATTCTCACATAACTAAAAGTGACCGATGCACAGTGCACGGAGCTCTTGCGCTTCGATTTGCACGCGTGAGATTTTGGGCGTTTAAGAGGCCCTGCTCTAGGGTAATGGATGATAGAATATGCTGAAAGCATACAATACAATATCTTAGAGGCCGAAAAGGGGTGCAGCAAGTATGTTATAAAAATTATGTAATTACTGCATTTGCTTCACATACTGAAAATTCCGATCTATGCGAAGTGTATCATTGTACATTACATTGGTACCACTGCGGTAGTCTTAGGAAAATGAGAACAAAAATTCCAAGTTTTATGACATTATGAAAATTACAAAATGTATTGAAACGATCTGGGGCTGAAGATGGTGTCGCTTGGTGACCAGAAATGTAAGTTAGTTTCCAATAAATAAATGAATAAATAAATAAATAAATAAATAAATAAATAAATAAATAAATAAATAAATAAATAAATAATATCGATAGCATAACTATTGTAAATATAAAATAAATTAAGCGTGTTTAATCTATTGACGTGACAATTGTCCACAACGATGCCATTCGTCTCTTACTATACCCATCATCGTTCACTTGAATTAAAATTGTACTGAACTCACTAAGGTGTCTTTTATTTTACCCGGTCCGTCTTCAAAGTTGTCAAGAAAACCGAGAGGGACAGATCCACACCTGCATGTTATTGTTGAAAGTACGACACAACGATTATTAGCTTCTAATGGAAAAATCGAAAGTGAACCTTTGGGTGGTATATGATATACTGGAGACAGGAGAAGCGCCTGATAAAAGTGCTCACAGGGTGAATAAAATATCCAATAAAGCTTTTGATTTGTACGTGAGTAACGAGTAAAAATCTAGTCCAACCACTGATAACAATTATTCAGTTTATTTAAATCAAGGACGTACCCCTTCGGTGTACTAAATTATTTAGAACAATCAGCTATGTAACCACTCTTGAACAACGCATATTGAATCATTTTCTCCTGGCCCGTTCTCCAATTTCTTGAGATAGGTGCGCGCATTTGCCCTTGTTTTACGAGTGATTGCCCTTCCTGACACCAATCCCATGTGAAGGGAATAAAATCACTATTGCATGTTTCTGTGATAGTTAGAAGTGTGATTTGTTATGTGTAGATGTGTATTGAGACGAACACAAACATCCAACCGCTGAGCCATAGGAATTAAAGGTACACAGTTAAAATTTCCTCTCCTGCCCGGAATCGAGCCTGGGGCCCTCTGAGCTGAAGGCCACTACTCTAACCATTCAGCCAAAGAGCCGGACGCGTATTGAATAATAATAATAATAATAATAATAATAATAATAATAATAATAATAATAATAATACCGAGCTCGATAGCTGAAGTCGTTTAAGTGCGGCCAGTATCCAGTAATCGGGAGATAGTGGGTTCGAACCCCACTGTCGGCAGCCCTGAAGATGGTTTTCCGTGGTTTCCCATTTTCACACCAGGCAAATGCCGGGGCTGTACCTTAATTAAGGCCACGGCTGATTCCTTCCACTTCCTAGACCTTTCCTATCCTATGGTCGCCATAAGACATGTCGGTGCGACGTAAAACAAATAGCAATAAAATAACAATAATAATAATAATAATAATAATAATAATAACATGATGATGAGAACTGGCGAAATGAAAACGAGCGCACACACTTATCGTCGAAACAGCTATAGCTTAGAAGCAGATGGTGCAAGTTAAAAGTCTATGTTAATCATTTTGTAAACTCAGGCAACTATTACTCTCTGAAATATAACTCCTTTTTCCTACACGTCATTTTTCTACTCACAGCAGATTATTTTCATATAATCCAAAGGGAAACTATCAGCCATGCTTAAGTGGAATAAGCGGCTAATACTGTCCATTCGAACAGGATGTTAACAGGAGATGCCTTATTCGCCTGGTATAGATTTATTGCAAGACACAGGTGACTAGCCTTAACCAACTGTGTCAGTCAACTGCCTGCCTGTCAGTTATAAGAAGTGAAATGAACTAATTCATAACGCCAATGTGGCCAGAATTTTCCTTAATTCTTGCAAGATTGACCATAAAAATCTAACTATTTCAATTTTTACAGAGAGGTACACAATGAATATTAATCTTAGGAGTCTCTAGGGCAGGGCCTCTCAGGGTGCATGCACTGTGCACGGTGCAAAAGACGACTTCGCTTGGTTGACCAGAGTGCAGATTTGGAGCAATAGCGCTTACTCTCTCTTTCCTCACGCCTGTCTTGCTCGCTCCCCCTCTCTCCATCTTCCACACTTCCCCGTAGCGCTCCAAATTCGAGCTGAGTTGCGCTGAGTAGAGCCGAGCTTAGCCGAGTAGCCTAGAGACGAAGGGTTGGTCCGAGACAAGGCGAGCCCGACCGATCCACAGTGCACGGAGCTCTTGCGCCTCGATTTGCACGCGTGAGATTTTGGGTGTTTGAGAGGCCCTGCTCTAGGGTAATGGATGATAGAATATGCTGAAAGCATACAATACAATATCTTAGAGACCGAAATGGGATGCAGCAAGTATGTTATAAAAATGTACGTTTCTAAGACTACCTCTCAGGATGGTAGAATATTGAGTGAGATTTTACCAAGGTGCAGCAAAACTAATGTCATGAGCTCGCAGCTGCAATCAACGGTATGCTGTAAAGTGAGTTCTCGGGCGAAACTATCATCTGTCTATTTTCGGATTGAGTTTGCTATACAGGAATGAAATCCCTACATCTAATTCACAACTTACAAGTAACAGACATGGAAGTAGTGAGGACGATGGCTAATAGAGTCAAGTGGAAACAACGGCAAGAAGAAATTAGGAATGAGGGCATAATGATTAACTTAGGCGTAAACTCAATAGATGAAGCTGCGTGCATGGAGTGGCTTCGGAGGTATATTCATGTGAGGCGAATGGACTAGGATATGTTACCTGGTAGAATACCGGACTAGATACACAGAGAGGAAGAACAGTCCACTCAAGATGGAAATAAATGAGGTTAGAAAACTGGTTGGAAGTAGAAGATTTTCTTTTCTTGAGGCGCTTTCTCCTAGCGCAGGTTGGCGGTCTACATAGCCAGATCCGAATGTGATGTTGCAGCATGGAAAGCATCGTCTGAAGTGCAGTTGTGCAATCTTCGGATGTCCGTCAATTCGAATTTTGTTGTCGTACACTTTGATCCTTTTAAAACTGCCGGGCTTTCTAGTCATAGCAGCGTTCAAATCATCCCCCCCCCCCCCCGTGATTCGAATGGGGGAATAGAAACTCTGGATAATAATTTTACGTTAAATAGAGCCATGCCATATGAACTTATAGGGATATCCTTCAAGATTTTTAATGCAGTGGTTTCCCGTTGCCTTCCGCATCCTAATGCCGTTGACCAGGTGTAAGTTCTTCCGCCTTTTGGGACCATTTCCTGTCCAAAGGACGATAGAGTGCCCTAACCCCTACCCGCTCATCCACCTTGAAGGAGACTGTAGGCACATGGGAGAGGGGATCTTCTTATACCGGAAAATACTCGGTCCCTTCATTCGTTAGCCGCCTGTATATAACAAAATTGCCATAAACAGTAGTTGCCCCCTCTCTACTGCGGGAAGGTGAAAGTCAGGATTTCACAATCATTGAAACTGAGACCATAATGGCTTTTCTCAGTTTCTCTGGATCTTCAGAGAGGATTTTGGAGGCGCTTATTTAATTCATAGAGACTTTCATAAGACAATAATAAAGATGTACTGTAGTTCATATTTGTGTGGGTGTATTAATGTGTGTATGTGTGTATCCGTGTATATATGATGTTGTAAACTTTGGGAGATCCAGTGTTCCCCGGTTGAAGAGCAACTTTGCACCTTTTATGTCATAGTTTGCTATTTGGTCCGTATACCGAGTGATCTACCAGCCCCTTAAAATTCTTCATCGCAGACAACTCATTTAGAACATCTATTTAGTTCCATATTGAATTGCTTGCCATGTACGTTTTATAAATGTAAATAGAGCGTACCATTCTACCGAAAACAGGTTCTGCGCAATATTCGTGACTTTTCGGCTAACATCATAATAGCAAGCCATTATAACACGTCTGCTTGTAATACGATGGAGTTCCCAGGTTGTGCTAAGTAATCCGGTAGATTGTTAGTTGAAAGTCTACGCCATGAAACGCATATATGAATAGCATATTACATTACTAGATGGGTGGCCATTCACTCCAAGTACGTCTTCTAAGAGCCAACCGTTTTATGGCAAGCGTGGGTGAAGTATCAGGGTTGACAGTGAATGGACGGTTCGAATACAGACGCACGCAAATATCGGTTTAATTGTTCACAGTTTCCTTGTACAAATAGGACAGGGTACACTCCTTTGGAATGAAGACAGCACATGATAGTAAGTATGTCTGCTAAATTAATGCCAGTCCTTCGACTCAGGTCACAACCCAAAGCTTATGCATTCCTTGGCGAGGTATTCCAGTGATTAGTAAGTTGATACGTCAATTATCTATGGAGAAATAAGACAGAATTAATTACAGTCGTATCACCTGTATCAATTTAACTGAGAGAATACAACGGAGAGCCGATAAGTTACGGAGTGTGGAACGACGTCTGCTAAGAATTGCGTCATATTGAAGGATATTATTCTGCTAGAAATAATCCAATGGCGTCTTCTCACAAAGAAGAAGTTGTGTTTGATGCTGTTCTGAATAAGCCTCATGCTAATAGACGGATATTTGCACAATATACCAAAGTCAGCTGGATGGCTGTTATGTGAATACTGCATATCAATACATCTCACCCGTAGCATTTTCAGTTAAACCAGCAGCTGCCCGGTCATGGCTTCCGACCTCGAGTAGCACTTTTTCGATGGACTATGTGTATAAATGTATAAATATGCTACCATTTTATCACTATTCCTGTTTACGGGCGATTAATAATTCCAACCATGGAACCGTTCCACGCTACACCATACACTACTGGAGTATGGATTATTCCCATTGGGTACGATGAAGTACAGTGGAGAGTAAATATGTGGTGTTGAATCTTGGGTGATCACCTCGTTGGACCACATTTCTTTCACGGCCATCTGACGGGAGCATGTTAATTATTTCTGCAGCATGAACTCCACAGTTTCTGCAAGATTGCCATTGCTTCACCTATTGATGATGTGGATTCAACACGACGGGGCTCCACCCCATTATGTGTTGGTCGTACGGAAACATCTCCATGCTAAATTTTCCGGAAAATAGATAGGAAGGGTAGGACTTGTTTCCTGGCCGGCAAGATCGCCCGACCTTACACTACTTGGCTCTTTCCTGTAGGGCATTTTGAAGCAATTAGTGTACGCACAGAAGGCGGCAAATACTGTTCCCCTTCGACAACTCATTACCGCGTCCTACAGATTCATTTCGCCGCAACATGCCAGACTGTTCCTGAAACGTCGTGCTCAGCTCTACATCTACTAAGACGGACACTGTTTCGAACAGTTGCTTCGTTAAGCGTAACAGCTAACTGAAATTTAGGTACCCTGTTTCGTAGCCGTAGGCCGTCATATCCTAGTTCAGTCAGCCAATTAAAATATGATACAAACGGCCCTTTTCAAGGCCAAATAAAGAAATCATTCTCTGAAAACCAGTAGATATGAGACTATGACCCATCCAACGTAATAGACGATAACAAAAAAGGGGGGGAAATAGAAGTGGATCAGGATTCAAGCCTGCCATTTCTTCGTTCGGATTTCTTAGTCAGCGTACAGTGTGCGAGTGTGCTATTGCGAGGCTCGGCATATGAACGGAATTTCCCAGTCTATTCGATACCTGTTCATGGTCTTTTATAAGTGTTATCAGTGGCTGAGTTGACCGTGCGGTTAGAGGCGTGCAGCTGAAAGCTTGCACCCGGGAAATAGTGTGTTCGAAACCCAGTGTCGGCAGCCCTAAAGAACAGGAAAATGCTGGGGCTGCACCTTAATTAAGGCCACGGCCGGTTCCTTCCCACTCCTAGGTTTTTCTATCCCATCGTTGCCATAAGACGTATCTATGTCGGTGCGACTTAAAGAGAATTGTTAACATATAATAATATGTTATTCGCATCTGTGATCGTTTTCAGAGTTATTTTGTGTTTTAAATATTGAATTAACATTGATGCTACTAATTCCTGCAGAAGACAGCAATGGAGCTTTTGTATTAGGAATTTGCGAACAATCACACAAATATTGCGTTCGCTTGGATTCGAAACGTCCATTCATAGTCAGCCCTGACGGTTTACCGGTACCTTGATACTTCAGCCACGCTTGCCGCACAGCGTTTGGCTCGTATAAAACGTACCTGGAGTGCATGGCCGTCCACCTCGCTCCACATACATCTAATTGTTTCAGACGTTAAGTTTTAACATGTTTCCTTAACGGATTACTTGGTTCAACCTATCGATTTTAGCATAGTACAAACAATATGATTATAATGTTAGCCGAAAAGACTTTACCTCCTGTCGGGAATACAGGACATAGCTCGACTTACGTTTCTAACACATGAATTAAAAGGAATTCTCTATCGACCTCAATAAATCGCTGTTCTGAATGGTTTGCCTGCCGGTATATGTGTGACACTTTTACACATTGATACTGAAACATTGTTGATTCTACCCAGACACGGCACGCATACTGAACGAGAGGAGAGAAGCAAGATTGGTCCTCTAACCTTCTTTGTCAGCCTCTTATAGGCATGTAGAAGAATCTGTTTTATACAGTTTCATCCTGTGGTTACAGGCATATGCAATACTGCAGTCATACTGCCAACTCCCATAACACCACTTGCAACAGCGACGTAATTAGAAACTTTGAGTGCATTTAGAATGGCTTCCCACCTCATTTAGCAATGAGCATCCTTATAGCTGTAGAACGCATCGTGCGCGAGGACAGTAAAGGTCTCCGAAGTGGAAGCTTTTATTGTTTTACAGCGCGTTCCCTGTCACTCCTGCCTTGATGACGGGTGTCTAGCTAATTACACTACAGAGGGATTTTGTTAAGAATGAAGCCGTACTTTTCAGTGACGACTCACTTTAAATGTAAACTTAAAAACCCGGGCGAGTTGACCGTGCGGTTAGGGACGCGCAGCTGTGAGTTTGCAACCGGGAGATAGTGGGTTCGGACCCCACTGTCGACAGCCCTTATGATGAATTTACGTGGTTTCCCATTTTCACACCATGCAAATGCTGAGGTTGTACGTTAATTAAGGCCACGGCCGCTTCCTTCCCACTTCTAGACCTTTCCTATCCCATCGTCGCCATAAGACCTATCTGTGTCGGTGCGACACACAATTTCAGTATAACTACCTGTAAAACAACACAGTATTAAATAAGGAATAATAGTCTTTTAGTGTGTATGTTATTTCGTGTTTAATAACGTATGTTTATTCAGGTACGTTATAGTGTAATATTTATTTTAAAATTATGTGCTCTGGAGACTGGAAAGTTTTTATGTTTACATTCCGCGGAGGTATATCAAACAAATCTAATATCCTAACATACTGGAACCCAGCAGCCACGTGTAAACTGGCCAGTCTCACTAAACACACACAACTATTACTGAAGAGGTTATATAATGCTCACCTGTCACTACAACATTCAAAGCAAATTTGGTATGTATATAGCCAAATTATCCGTTTGATGCAGAATGGTGAACTAACATTTATACAGGCTGTCTTACGTAACTTTGTGACCTAAACTATTTTCGATATTTAAAAAAAATATTAAAACCTAGTTGCACAGGAATGTACTCATATTAGGGGCTCATAAAATGGGAAGGTATGCACCATTCAAATTAGTTTTAATAGTGAACAAATATCACTTTCAACACCAAGTTACGGTTATTTTTCGTTTATTGGAACATGAAATTTGTTTCTAGAGAACTGAAAACTAGAGGTACAATTAGTGTTAAAACCGGGTGAGTTGGCCGTGTGGTTAGGGGCACACGGCTGTGAGCTCGCATCCGGGAGATAGTGGGTTAGCCCCACTGTCATCAGCCCTGAAGATGGTTTTCCGTGGTTTCCCATTTTCAAACCTTTTCTATTCCATCTTCGCCATAAGACCTATCTGTGTCGGTGCGACTCGATTTCACGATTCTATAGCTCATATGCTCTGAAATATGCAGACTTCTTAAAGGTGGGCAATAGAGGCACTGTTTCTGATATTGTGCCACGTGTGTATCCATGTGCTCAGAGCGAAGCTTCATTGCAATGTTCCTAAAACACGCTGTAAACAAACCAATATCAGCCCAGCATGTTCTACTGCTCATGAACTGGTCTGCTGTACTGCTGTCAGTGTCAAACAGCGAAATAGTAACCTACTTTCTGTACAGCATTTCACGTACGTTTCGGATATTATTTCCCGTATTGCTATATTAAACCCTGTTTTCTTGTTTGATTGTTTTTTGTTTGGTCTACATTCCATTTCGTCCAGTAGATATGCCGATCTTCAGTAAAGAAGAAAACTAAACATTATTTTAATTTGCTGCGAATGCCATAGAAATGCAACCACATCTGTGAAATTGTACGCCGAACACTACCCAGATCGACAGTCATTTAGCTCGTACCATTGACAGCATCTGCATTAATCCCAAAGAAATATTATTATTATTATTATTATTATTATTATTATTATTATTATTATTATTATTATTATTATTATTATTATTATTATTATTATTATTATAGTATGGTACTTATGTCCAACTCCTTGGCTGAATTTTCATGACCTTTCTGCGTTGCGGCCTTCGGCGAAGAAGGTCTCAACTTCTATTCCCAGCAGGGTTGGGGATTTAGTTTCATCTGATAAATTCCTCTCACTCGCAGCTGTTTTGTCTCAATACTCTCCTCTTCATAATTTTATGATACGGCACAATAAATTACCACAGAAACGCACGATATTAAAGTTGGTGTTAGAACGGGCACCCGGCCGTAAAACTGGGCCCAAATTCACATGGCGACACAGTCCATACATGCGAACAACAGGTTGGGGTGTATAAAAAAGCGCCAGAAGAAAAAACATATGATTTTTATCAGCTATGTGCAGGCATTCTGATTTAGTAATGTGACACTGGAATAGAAGACACTATTATCGTAAATAAATGTTTGGTTTCCGTTCTACATTTCGTGTGTGAGAGCAAAGGCCAACGGGCCTTACAGCATCGTTATAACTCACTTTGGTTCACCTTCCCTCAGCATAATTCACAAAAAAAAAAAACGTTCTAATTTTTCTTCCATTAAAGTTGCACCGTCCGCGAAGTCCATTACAGTTTATTTTTTCCCATCAGTCACGGTACATCGCTATCGATTTCTGATACTCCGACCCCCCTACTCATCCAGTATGTCAGTTATGTGATCGATTGATCGATTACACAGGTCCGAAGGTAACGGGCGCCAAGCTTTCAGCTGTGCTACTCTCACATTGTCGCTTTAGAACCTGGAGACATGTACATTGTGAAAAGAGGATATTATATACATCTGAAAATCTCGTGGTTCATCAAGGGTGAATACGTAATACGCTCTTCTGACGTCTTGCTTATCCGTTTCCCTCCTGAAAAAGACTTTGTTAATTAATTTCTTTATTTAAAAATACATTTTTAAATGGGTACAATGTCTGGAAAAGAAAAGAGGTACCAAACAGATTCTCTCTGCCGGACGGTCCACCTGTGGGTGGGGGCGGTAGAATAACACCTACGGTATTTCCTGTCTGTCGTAGGAGGTGACTAAAAGGGGCCCCAATATCTCTGAATTCTGGAGCGTGAGTTGGCGACCACGGTGCCCTTGTCTGACTGCTGGCATTGCTTCCACTTACTTGTGCCACCCTCCTCACTTTCATCTATTCTATCCGACCTTACTTGGTCAGCACTTGTTCTTTTAACCCCTACAGTATTACCTATGGAGACCTAGAGAGTCTTCCGTATTCACACACTTCGTGCCCCTTGCCTTTCTTAGGCCGATACCTTCATTTTACGAAGTGTGAGGACCCCCCCAATGTTTTCTCTCTGATTAGTGTTATATAAAGTATGGTTGCCTATTTATATTTCCTCTTAATACAATAATCGGGCCGATGACCTTCGATGTTAGGCCCCTTAAAACAACAAGCAAGCAATACAATAATCACCACTAATCACTTTCTGCTGTACTTGTTCTGTGAAAATACCAGCATAGTCGATGGTTGGTGTTTATTGATGAAGTTTTCCGATAATTACACACAAAAACACACTTATGTTTTTGCCGCTACACCCAAAAGCACAGAATCATGAACATGTTTTTAGGGTGTATAAAACGAGAAAGCGAGTTATAATGCGCAAGCAAGAGCTTAGGTTCTTACAGAAACGTAGGCATGAAGTTGCTAGCCTAGTACACATAGAGGACGGTCAGTGGTTGCCATAGTTACAACGTTGTCGGAAAATTTGTTAAAAATGAAGCCATGTTTTCCAGTGTTGACTTAATTAAATGTAACAAAGGCTTTTCACTCTGTCAAACACACAGCAAATACAATGTAAATTAAAACGCTATAAACATATCTGTAAAACACACACTAACATACAAAGAATGACATGTTTCGTTCTACAAGAACATCCTCAGATTCTATCAAATCACTTAAAAACAAGCTTGTATATGTACAATATTGTTTATGTAGCGTAAACTTGTCAATGATAGAGAGATTAGTGATAACATGAAACAGTAATGACAAAAAATAAATAAAATATTAGTCCTGAAATAGTGTTTGATGACAACGGACTTAACATCGGCAGTCTAGATAAATACTTAAGTTTTTCATTATATTAATAATTGTATATATTTTATATGTTTATAGTGTTTTAATTTACATTGTATTTGCTGTGTGTTTGACAGACTGAAAACCTTTGTTACGTTGTCGGAAAATTAATGTCGCTAACTCTAGATAGACCCCTGCACAAAGTATATCCATATTAAAAGAATGATAGAATGAGAACGTTCTACATGACTCATAACTATGGCAGTTTTTTTCGGTAAGGAATACGAAGTAATAACAGCACATTGTTTTACTGTCAATTTTTAATATACTGTAGTTCGAGCAATTCATGTGCAAAAGATGCAGTCACATGTTCTATTTAATCTGTTTCCATCCGGGCATTTCTCAACATTACAGGCTATTTAAAAATAATTATTTTCCGTGGGGAGGCACAGACAGAAATCACACTTTAAATGTTTATTCTACTTTTGCATTGACATTCTGAGCTTAGCACTTGTCGGTCAGTCATGATAACAGAGACAATAGAAATACACTCATTGAGACACTCAATCATTGCAGTCCGGGTTGAGGTGGGAAAAGTGACTCGTTAATGCACCATTTTTTTTTTTTCAAACTAGCCCACACAGTCCTGCGAGTCAGATGTATGTATGTTAGGGTCTAGGTATTCAGCCCGGAGGCTGATTTGATCCTCAACAGCTCCGCCATCAGCACTCATAGATGGCCTAGGCACCATTGAAGAGGCATACTAGGTAAATGAGGAGTTAGGTAGATTTCTGTTGCTCTCCTCACCGAACCAGAAGTTCATATTGTATACTAGTCTGCCAAGATCACTGAAATACAGTACATGCACCAAATGGCACACCATAAAACAGGGACTGGCTGCATAAGGAATGGCATTACTTACATCGCTCAAACTTGTCACTTTCATGTCGTCAAAGGACAGCAACAGGTCATTGAAATAACACATTTCATCTGGCCTGTATCAGGAGACACAGCACTAGGTCTCGCCAGCAAAGGCGATAGGAATGGGTTATACTTAAGTTCGTTCATTCATTTCAGTTCAGCAGTAATGACAACTGTAGTCATGAATTTGTTGTATCAGTTTGTAAAACCCAAACCAAACACCATGTTGCAATAGCCCCAAAGGGCCTTTGTCTACCAACCGGCCGCTGCTCAGCCCGAAGACCTGCAGATTGCGATGTGTCATGTGTTCAGCACGACGAATCTTCTTGGTCGTTATTCTTCGCTTTCTAGACCGATATATCAGTTTGAAAGTGTATTATTATTATTACTCCAGTTCTCCAAATAACTAAGAAGGGAAATATTGAATGTCTTATACTCCGATTTCGTTGTAAGGTTGCGTGATGCAAGCTGGTCTAATGCATATTCCGTGTGTGCCCAGGTTAATATTGAATTTTAACGTTGAAAATTGTGAAAATACGCGTAGAGACACGCCGTTGAATAGCTGATGGCTAAGGTAAAGTTGAGAGTTATGAGTCGCAGTCATACAGTTGTGTGTCGGCTGAATACTACGCGCTTATATGGAATACCATGAGGGACAATTATTGCAAAAATAAAAAATACGCTTAGGAAAAGTAGCGAATATATAACTAAATGCCGATATACTTTAATGCTGCAACTATATTATATTCTGGATACAGATTTTTTGGCTCTGAAATATTTTAGACTTTACTGTTTTACATTAGTCTCTGACATTATGCATGTCTTTCTGTTCGGTCATCGACTCAGAGACAGGCTGGATCCTGAAATAGCACCGCCAAACGTTACGGGGAAACCACAACAACCGATGTTGACACCAAAATGAGGCTTACTAGACGTGAGTGAGTTACTTTGCTTTTGCAGCACGACTGACCCTCTGAGCAACATCATTTTTAACATTGAGATGCACGGGTTGATTACTCAGCACTGCGAATATCCCAATAGCTTCCATACTGTCACAGCCATGGACGAGATTGAGACTTCAGTGGTAGCTATATTTTGCTCTGGCATGTGCCAAGAGACGGATGCTAAAGTACTGCAACCATCAAGAAATGACAGCATTCAGGCAAAACGTATTACTGAAAAAATTCATGCAAAGGGATTAATAAAATTACACTTCTTAGGTTAATATATTTTTGACGCGCATATACCATATGTCCAAAGTTTCGGAACCGTACTTGGGAGTATGAGCATCAGAAGAATGTGGTATTAAAATCGATATAATTCCTAAGGAACACGGGATGACACTGTTCATTATAAAAAGAGCCAATAAAAAGAGTCTAGTTTTAGTTTGGCGTGATCGGGTGATGCAATAGTTCCGCCATCTTAAGGTAGGCTACATAAATAACCGTGGTACGCTGACACTAACTGTTAGTGTAGTTCTGGACTCCACTGCGGTAACAACAAACAATCGAATAAGGAATATACTTTTTTTAGAAAATTGTGCTGCGAATAAGTGGCAAGATTTTATTTATTTTGCCCTATATCGCTTGATATGACAATAAATTGCCTCATAGTTATCGTAAATGCATCCTAAATCACAGAGCGGCTTATAGAGTTCTATAAAGTTCAATATCACCACTCCAGAGCATCAAACATCTTATCAGGAACGTTCCAAACTTAAGGCAGTTGAGCGTTGTGAGGCGAGAATCGCGCTGCTGGAGTCCCTGCCTGCAATATCTCTTGTAAAACCCCAACAAGAGTATGGTTCCAGTGTATGGGAAGCTCACCAGGATTACTTGATTTAAGAACTGGAAAAATCCAAAGAAAAGCAGCTCGATTTGTTCTGGGTGATTTCTCACAAAAGTGTACCGTTACAAAAATGTTACAAAGTTTGGGTTGGAAACACTTGGGAGAAAGTAGACGAGCAACGGTCAACCATAAGAAAAATATATACCCCAACTGAAAACTCTAATACAAAAATACACTAAAATTGAAGATTAGAAATTCTGATTAAAGGGCAGGCACGATTACAGCCTTTATGCATTAATCAGTTGACCCGCAATCAATTATGCAAATGTTTTCCATGCACATATTGAACGCTGAAAAACTTCGTTTAAATGTTAAAACTCTATGTTCCTTTACATTTACATGACTAGGACTAAGTGAAGTAAGATGGTCAAAGAGTGGATATTTCTGGAGTGGTTACTACAGAATCATGTATTCAAGGGATGTAAACGAAACAGGAGGTGTTTTTCATCGTATTAAAACGATAACCAGCGTATCAAGTCCAAATTGTACAGGAATTTAGAGCAAAAATTATCATGACCGCTCTAAAGACAGAGCAGGGAAAGCGTGTGAAGGGAAGGGCAACAGGGTAGAGTGTTATCCAGGATTCAGGTTAAGGCAAATGTTGAGGAAAGTAGAAGAGAAGGAGGAGGGAAAGGAGAAGGTGGTAGTGTTTCACATTGGTACTAAAAAGTAAGACAAGCAGGTATAAGTACCAACATAGTTGGCGATGTGTCGGACATGATAAATGCAGCACGGGTGAGGTTTAAGGAAGCGAAGATTGTTCTCACTGGAATACTGTGTAGGAGAGATTTAAATGAGACTATGGAGTGGGTATGTGGGAAACTGGCAGTGAGATTTGTAGATCCTAATAGGTGGGTAGGAGATAGGCATCTGCGCTCAAATAGCCTTCACTTAAACCGCAGTGGTACATATAAGTTAGAAAATTTGTTTAGAAGGGTTATAGGGAGGTACATCCAGGGAGACGGGGTGGCCCAGGGAGCGGTGATAAGGGTACAGAGACATGGAAATCAAATAGGGATGACATAAAAATGTTAGGAGGCTCAACTGTAGAAGTATTGTAAAGAAAGGAATAGAATTAATTTAATAGAAATATACTCACCAGATATTGTAATAGGAGTTGAATCATGCTGAAAAATGATATAATGTATGCAGACATTTTCTCACGAAACTGGAGTGTGTATCATAGAGATAGGATAGGAATGGTAGTAGAGGGATTATTCATTCTGGTGAAAGAAGAATTTGTAAGCTACGAAAATTTAAAGGTGACAAACATCAAATTCTAGGTGTAAGGCTCATCTCTAAAGATAATAGGAAACTTGATGTCTTTGGAGTGTACAGACCGGGAAAGGGTAGCGCAGGCGCTGATTCACAATTATTAAGATAATCAGCTATGTAGGAAACGATAAGTAAAGGAACGTGATTATAGCAGGTGATATCAATTTACCATATGTCAAGTGGGAAGGTAATGCGAACGACAGTAAGCATGACCAACAAATGGCAAATAAGTTAAAATGGGAAGGGCACCTGATTCAGAAAGTGATGGAACCAACTAGAGAGAAGAACATTCTGGATGTAGTGCTGGTAAAATCAGATGAGCTCTATAGAGAAACCGAAGTAATAGATGGTATTAGTGATCACTAAGCTGTTTTTGTGGTAGTTAAAAATAAATGTAAAAGAAAGGAAGATATTAAAATTAGGACTGTTAGGCAGTACCATATGGCTGATAAAAAAGGAATGAGGGAGTTTAAAAAAGTAAATATGATTTGTGGAAAAAGGCATATAAAAATGTAAACAGACTCTGGGATGGGTTTAAAGCAATTGTTGAGGAATGTGAAAATAGGTTTGTACCTTTAAAGGTGGTAAGGAAAGGTAAAGATCTAATATATAACAACAGAGAAGTAAAGAGACTAAGGAGGAGGCGGAGGTTGGAAAGAAATAGAGTTGGAAATGGCTGTGGAAGTATGAAGAAATTGAAGGAACTTACTAGGAAATTGAATCTAGCAAAGAAGTCAGCTACGGATAACATGATGGCAAGCATAATTTGTGGTCATACAAACCTTAGTGAAAAATGGAAGAGTATGTATGGGTACTTGAAGGTAGAAACAGGTTCCAAGAAGGATATTCCAGGAATCACTAATGAACAAGGGGAGTGTGTATGCGAGGATCATCAAAATGCAGAAGTATTCAGTCAGCAGTATATATTGTTGGTTACAAGGATGATGTCCAGATAGAGGAAGTGACTAATGCTATAGAAATATTCAAATGTTCCTATGACAACAATGACATTTACAGTAAGCTGCAAAATTTGAAAACTAGAAAAGCAGCTGGAATTGATAAGGTTTCGGGGGATATAATAAATACAATGGGTAGGGATATAGTACCATAATTGAAGTACTTATTTGATTATTATTTGCATGGAGGAGCTTTACCAAATGAATGGAGAGTTGCTATATTAACCCCTGTGTTTAAAGGAAAGGGTGATAGACATAAAGCTGAAAATTACAGGCCAGTCATTTTAACATGCATTGCATGTAAGCTTTGGGAAAGCATTATTTTTGATTATATTAGACATGTTTGCAAAATTAATAACTGGTTTGATAGAAGGCAGTTTGGGTTTAGGAAAAGTTATTCCACTGAAGCCCAACTTGTAGGATTCCAGCAAGTTATAGCAGATATCCTGTATTCAGGAGGTCAATTGGACTGTATTGCGATTGACTTATCTAAGGCATTTGATAGGGTAGATCATGGGAGACTACTGGCAAAAATGAGTGCAATTGGACTTGACAAAAGAGTGACTGAATGGGTGGCTCTGTTTCTAGAAAATAGAACTCAGAGAATTAGAGTAGGTGAGGCTTTATCTGTCCCTGTAAAAATTAAGAGGGGAATTCCTCAAGGCAGTATTATTGGACCTTTATGTTTTCTTATATATATCAATGATATGTGTAAAGAAGTGGAATCGGAGATAAGGCTTTTTGCAGATGATGTTATTCTGTACAGAGTAATAAATAACAAGATTGTGAGCAACAACAAAATGACCTCGATAATGTTGTGTGATGGACAGTAGGCAATGGTATGATGATAAACTGGGTTAAAAGTCAGGTTGTGAGTTTTACAAATAGGAAAAGTCCTCTCGGTTTTAACCCTAGAACACTAACAGCATTTCACCACACATTATTACTAACCCTTCGTAAATTTGACTACTCCAAATTATAATTCTTATATTTTCTACGTAACAGGTTATATTTGGCAAGATTTTGGTTATCTAGAGGTCCTATAGTTTTGTAAACTTAATATGAGTCAAAATATGTAGATATTAAATAATTTAATGTGATTATTTATTAAATGTAGAAAACTTGACACACACAAAATATTAAATGAGCACGTTTTATAAGAAATTAACTTTACAACACAACATATTTTGAATAAATCGTTAAAATTATGAATGTGGGTTATTTACATCGCAAAGAAAACAAAACTACCAAGAAAATAAATAAATTAAGTATAAATGTAAAAAAGGCATGAAGACACCTTATACTTATAAGTTCAGGTGCAAGATTTTCTCTGTAGCACTAATTTGTTTACATGCCTCTGAAAATACATCTTTTATACAACTCGGGTATGCACTGGAAAACACACCAAGTCCTCTTCATCGCTCTCTTCCTCATCTTCTTCTTCTTCCTCCGATTCGTATAAGAATTGGTTTATTTCGTCTTCTCAAATTATTTTCTCTGGTATTCTGGTAGCCATTTCATCTTCAGATTGCTCTCCTGCAGTGCGCTATTATAACATACACAGGGTTGATAGTGACCTGAAAACAATACGTATATACTTGAGAAACAAGAAGTGACTGTTTAAATCGTGATAATAGCGTACGTACCTTGAAGTCAGTTGAAAACACAGTTGTTGTGAGATCCCAAGAATTCACACTATCACTAACCGTTCGTCAATATGACGACACCCGCCCAATTCTTACAGAATGAGCAAAGATATCAGCAATCGCACATACCACAGTCAATACCTGCTCGAAAAATTCAGCTATAGTACGCGAACCTTTTCCTGACCCCTGAACTCCATAGTGATGAATGGGATCCAGGCCTCAAGAAAAAGTTCGCGTACTATACACGAAATGGCGGCAGGCACGCATGCGCGGAAGGCAATGAACTGTACCGTTCTGCTACCTACCGTCGTAGAATTTACGAAGGTTTAGTGCTCTAGTGTTAATTACTTCGTTGATGGGGTGGAAGTTCCCTTTGGAGATCATTGTAAGTACTTCAATCCTAATATAAGGAAAGATCTTCATTGGGGTAATCACATAAATATGATTGTAGATAAAGGGTACAGATCTCTGCACATGGTTATGAGGGAGTTTAGGCGTTGTAGTAAGAATGTAAAGGAGAGGGCTTATAAGTCTCTGGTGAGACCCGAACTAGAGTATGATTCCTGGGTATGGGACCCTCACCAAGATTAGTTGATTCGAGAACTGAAAAAATGCAAATAAAAGCAGCTCGATTTGTTCTGGGTGATTTCCCACTAAAGAGTACCATTACAAAAATGTTGCAAAGTTTGGATTGGGAAGACTTGGGAGAAAGGAGACGAGCTCCTCGAGTAAGTGGTATGTTCCGAGCGGTCAGTGGAGGGATCTCGTGAAATGACATTAGTAGACGAATAAGTTTGAGTGGTGTCTTCAAAAGTACCGTTGGAAAGATCACAATATGAAGATAAAGTTGGAATTCAAGAGGACAAATTGGGGCAAATATTCGTTTATAGGAAGGGGAGTTAGGTATTGGAATAACTAACCAAGAGAGATGTTCAGTATATTTCCAATTTGTTTTCAATAATTTAGGAAAATAACAGATAGGAAATCTGCCACCTAGGCGACTGCCCTAAATGCAGATCATGATTCATTGATTGAACTGTAAATTTTGTACTTCAAAGTTCTTATTATTGCCAGAGCTGACGAACTCATTAATATTGTTCTTAGTCATTCACCTTTTCTATTTATCATATTTTTTAAAATGGAAAGATATTAAATGTCTAAATTTGTTGTATTAAGTTCTTCTCTATCTAATTCCTTGTCCAGATGCTTCTTATCCATCTGTTATGCACGGAAACGCCCAGAACAACAACAACAACAACAACAACAACAATAATAATAATAATAATAATAATAATAATAATAATAATAATAATAATAATAACCGCAAAAAGAACTATTCTAATCTACACATAATCGTTCCTTGAGTAGATGTTGCTTCGGCTCCATGATGTATGTATTCTTCAATCAGCTGTTCGTATTCTTGTCCGCGAACTTGGGAACCTGATATGGTGAAAGGTTACAATAAGGAGCCGCGCTTCACTCGAAAGTTTCACCTGGACTACGACACATCGGAAAACTGTGTCACACCATGTTTGCACACACATCTCATTGAAATTTTCATTGTTCGCAATGTCTGAATTCCAGAATTAACATAGATAAGAGTTCATCCTTATTTATTAATTTTATTGTGGGGCTAAAATATAGAGATTTGTGAAACTCGCATACAAACCCTAAGCTACATTATTACCATTGTATTATACTTGATACAGAAGCAAACTCTTAAATTTCTTGTGATTTGTTATAAAAATATGTTTAACTTCACAGTCCCGTTTTATTTAGGATGTTTACTTTAAATAATGGTTTATAATCAAATAAAATGTTTTAATAATTAGCCAGGTACTCATATTTTAAAACTTATAAGTTAGGGAATATTTCGTGGGGGTACATTGGACATATAGCCATGAGTGTGGGGTATAATCTCATAATAGTTTGAGAACCCATGCCCTAAAAGTATACATACAATACCGAGCTTAAAAAGTATTTGAGTCATATAATCTTGATTAAATCAGGTCTCACCACACATCACGAAATAATTGAATAGGTTATTTTAGAAAGCTTACATCCCCATTACTCTTAGTTTTAAGAATATAAACAGCCTATTTCTAATGTTTGAAATTTATGTCTATTTTTATACGAATTATTTATCAGATCTTTTGTAATAATTCACATCATTTTTTGAAAGATAGGTTTTCAAGAAAGAGTGATAATGCTGAGTGAAAGTTACTGGACATATGTGATTTCTCAAATAAAGAGACTCTAGCTAACAAAAGCATAACAAAATGAGGTTATTTAATTCTTACAAACATGTAATACACATCAATTATGTAATTAAATTTCGTTTTTAAATTTTTCTTTATACAATAACATTAAAGTCAAGATTCAGTGTGGGTCCAAACCCCACTGTCGGCAGCCCTGGGTCTTCCGTGGTTTTTCATTTTCGCACGAGGCAAATGCCGGGGCTGTGCGTTAATTAAGGCCACGGCCGCTTCCTTCTCTTTCGAAGGCCTTTCCAGTCCCATCGTCGCCCTGTGTTGGTGCGACGTAAAACTATAAAAAAATCAAATTTCCGAACATTTTCAATCATTGTCCATCTTAAAAATAACACTTATTACAGTTACATCCTCCCTGTTAACAATAACGCCAAGACAATGTCTTGTTATCTCCGTTATTCAAGTTCCTCAGATATGTCTGCTTATTAAGAGGGGGCCATTAGGAAATGTTCAACGTACCAGTAAAACCCTTATATTGAGGTGGACATTATGCTTTCTCTCCGAAAGATGGGAATACATATAATTTTAACATATACACATTAAACCTATTTTATCCGAAAATGATGATGTGTGGTTTCCCAAACAACCGATTCAATTGTGTATGATACGCGACCTCATCTGTCTGTATACTCCCATGAGTGAGAGAAAGTGCGACGATCAGCATATTTCTCAATATTCATTATCACATCCATTTGTAAGATGAATATTAACACAGAAAGAGTCCGAAGAGAGAATATACACTAGATGCAGGGAGACACAATCCTTTAAAAAAGAATCGTTTCGGAATTGAAGAAAAGTTTAGGAGAAGTTGCATTCTTACCAACGGGAATTTGAGAACTCAAAGCTCCCATTTTTGAAGAAAGAGTTCATTTCTGCTTATCGCTTCTCCAAATACTCACCTAAAGACTCATTATTAAGACTGATAACTTCAGTGATAAAATTTAGCAATGCCCAGTACTTTTAGGGATGCACTTGGAAGACAGGAGGTTTTGGGTTTCCTTCTCACCCTTACCTCACCTTAGTTATATGCTGACGCCATTCTCACTGAAAAGTCCGTTAGATAACCGGAGGAGGTAAGCCATGCATTCGTCCGGTCTATTAGTTCCAGGTTCAACTCCGGTAATCAACCGATGGGAAAGCACAAACTGAATGAAGCGAACGATTTTAGGCTAGATGACGTAGGAAGAGCCAGCCGGAAGTAGAGCGAAGCAATCTGAGTGATGACGATACGCGAGGCAGAAGGGTGATTTGACGTGGACACTTGTGGCGTATTTTACAAGATGTTGGAACTTCAGAAGAACAGATATGTCCAGGCATGTGATGGTAAGCAAACGTTTCAAAGGGAAAGCACACCTGAGAAGCCATCCCGTTTTTAAACTAATATAAGAGAGGAAATGGGTAAGCTCCAACCCTTCCAACAATGTGGGTGCCTGCAGAAGAAAGGAAAGCACCACGAATTATGCGAAAATAAAGTAATTTCTGTGCGCCACAAAACCTTACTTAATCGGGATCGAAAGAGATCACAAGGTGACCAAGGAAGGTCAGACAGTTGAAATGCAAATGTGACGACTGGTACAAATGAGTGGAAGCAGTAATAGACGCAACTAGATTGCTCGTGGACGCCAACCCACATTCCAATGGTGAAGGCGTATGAGAAATGCTGTATTAGGCCTAATGGCTTTTTGTGACAGGCAAGGGATAATATCTATGTATCCTATCATCCCTGCCTACATGGAAGAATTAGGAATGGTTCATTTTTCTGCAACAATGACTTCCAATTCATCAAAAATTAATGGAGCTTTATTTCTGCCTGGGAAATAAACGAAAAGTAACATCATTTTGATTGTCGCCATTAAGGCTGCCCACGTTCAGATTTACACTGCCAAGTGACTAAGAAACGGAAAGTCCGTTGTTTGACCTATTTCTGATCTCGATCTAAATTAATTAATATTGCCGTGGAAATATCGAATATGTATTATCAGACATTTATCGACATCGTACAATACTAAGTCCCGGGATTTACTGAAAGAATTAGCCAGGTAAGCAAAAACACATTACACTATTAATGAATTTTCTCTTACACTTGTAAGAAATGTGATAACGGATTACTGTACCAAATTATCAATTTATAGGAAAGATCATCTTAAAATCGTATACCGAGCTCGATAGCTGCAGTCGCTTAAGTGCGGCTAGTATCCAGTATTCGGGAGATAGTAGGTTCGAACCCCACTGTTGGCAGCCCTGAAAATGGTTTTCCGTGGTTTCCCATTTTCACACCAGGCTTCCTTCCCACTCCTAGCCCTTTCCTGTCCCATCTTCGCCATAAGACTTATCTGTGTCGGTGCGACGTAAAGCAACTAGCAATAATAATAATAATAATAATAAAATCTTATAAGAAAGAAAAATCTCAGGTTTTCATTACCATGTTCGACTTACTACCATATTAAAGCAGTTTAAACTTTGAAAATAGAAATATAAATACTTAAAATAAACTGAAATGTCGAAAACCCAGTCTTCAGTTGCAGAACGTGAAGAAGAGTAAAGAAAAAAGTACCTCACTGTGATGTTACAAAATTGTATAGTTCGGGGATTAAAGATTAACATACAAAAATTGTACTCTTTCCGTTGAATCGAGCCCAATCCTCCTGTCTGTTTGTCTCTTTAAGTCTATTACACCCTCTCACTTCATATGAGTACTCGTATTTACAGAACAAACAGAAATGGGAGAGAATTGCCACAAGTCTTGCAGGTTAGGTTTGGATAAATGAGGATGACTAGCCTGCCCTCTGGCGGGAATGCAGGAAGAGAACAAAGGAGGATACACTTTTTTTTTTTGCATATGAGTAGCTGAGTGAGGACGAGGCAGGCGATGGTAATGAGCTTCGCAGAGTCCACTGTATGAATAAATGTATGAGTGAGGCTGGGAAATAACACGAGTCTCAAACCGGCGAATTTTAAGTAAATTAGGGGCTGCTTACTAAGAACGGTGACATGTGAACCGTATGGTGCATTTCAGGAGTTATCTTACGCACATTACTGTAGTGTGAGCAGCACTTGTTAACAGCCATATTTCAAACGAGAATTAACATTCACTTGCTCGTTTATAAATTTACTTGACCACTATATTTCACACATTATTTATAACTCTCTAGCCATTTGGTCTATAAATTATTACCACAGCTTTGTTTGATTATACGAAGTTTTGAAATGATGCTGACATTCGTTAAATCCCAGTAATATTTTATGATCTCTGTTGTCAAATATCTAATAATTGTCTAGGAATGGGAATTACAAACTTATTCCAAACTGTATATAAGTATGTATGTATGTATGTATGTATTATGTATGTATGTATGTATGTATGTATGTATGTATGTATGTATGTATGTATGTATGTATGTATTTATGTATGTATGTATGTATGTATGTATGTATGTACCAGATACTGATCTGGCCGTTTTGTAGTAAAACATGCATCCAATTGGAAGAATTGAAAATGTAATGAATAAAATAATTTTCACAGCTAAATCAACACACGAGAAGGTACTAGGTAAGAATGTGATAATCTCGAAGTCACGGATATGATCCCAGACTACTGCAAATTGTGTCATTCTTCAAGCGCTCTCACCTTCCTAAGTCATGCATTCCACTCCGATCTACAATTACGATAATTTCGAAAGTTGAAAAAGACGTTGGTTACCTTGATGAACAGGTCACCAAATAAAGAATTAGCGGTGGTGTATTCGATGCCCATCTAAGAAGATGAAACTCGATGTTTCATCCTTCCGACTTGGAGTTATATTGTAGCTAAAATATGACAGGAGAAACAGAACAATGAACAATGAAAACGAGCATCCGTGCCGTTTATTGGTCTTTTGTCGCTATATTTGCACTGTGTGTGAGAGTAAGAGGTGCTCTATTCAGAACTTGTTCGGCAGCTCTGTAAATTCAGTTAGTGTGAATTCTGGTAACATGAGTGTCCGATGAATCTTAATGTGTGAGTATTTGGTACTATGTACTTAGCAAATAAGGGTACTGCCTATGTATTATGCACAATTATATCAGCTGCTTCCACTTCATATGAAATGGGTAAAATATCAACTACTACTTCAAGGATGGTCAAAATGTTCAGGAAATTAAATTTGCTAAGTCACCAAAGGATGACAAATTTTCTTTTGGATGGCGTCAAGCCCAGCATAGAGAGCTATGAATTTAATCGACTTGGTTGGGATATCATCCACATTCTCAGAAAGACAAAGCCAACACCGATAGCCCATCAATGATTGAGGGGGACTGGGATGGTTGTCAGTAATTGATCAGTCACGTGTTGTACAGGCCTATACTACAGCCACAGTACCCCTTGCGTGTCGTATGAGTCCTCTAAAAGGGTTAACCATGCGACTCTATATTTTCGACTGTCAGTTGGTGACAACGGGACACTTCTTTGAATCTGACATTGTTTCCACTTACTAGTCCCAAGATCCTCATGTTGAACTTTCCCTTCTAACCTTTGTTCGTCATCTCTTGTTCACTCCACACCCGACAGTATAGGCCTACGATGCCTATGGAGACTTTCAGTTTCACACTTTTTCGTACCCTTCAGTTTATTTTGGCGACATATTCATTCTTATAAACCAGACATTCTTTTTATTCTCATTTATTTCATTATAATAATCATTGAGTAGTTGTGCATTCCTTTGAATTCATCATCACCAAAACCATGATAATTCCCTTTCCTTACACGAAACGAAGATGACTATACAAAGAAATCAATGGAAATCATATTTAATATACTGAAAATTTCCAGTGTATAACGGAATTAATACTGCAATAATGTCGAACAACACCAAGCTGTCTGATCTAGGCTTTACGTCTCCATCCGACAGACGATCACCATCAAGAGCATAATACGCCTTCGCTCCATATAAACACTGCGGAAAGGTTTGGAGTTGAGTCCAGGATTTTGGCACACAATCAAATAATTATAAATTGAACCACCGCCTCTCATAATCCAACACTCTGATGATAGAAATGTCAACCAACGGGACTCCAACCGGCGAACCACAGTGCCAGACAATTTAGGCATGACGCATCAAGGATCATGGCCACCAAGGTGGGCTGTTTAATTGTGTAATCCTACGTTCTGACTTGAAAAATAGTTGTACAACACTGTTGCTCTAATGCTAAATACGTATAACTGACCGAGATAATTTTCTATTGTTCCACCTTTCTTTGTCTGTGAGTGAGAGAATTAGCTCACGTGATACTAAAATAATGTGCCAGTTGTTACTTCTAGACGAAAACAAATACTGAAAAGGATAGGGTCGGTACAAATGAATTATTCATTATAGACTAAGGATTGTAGTGACTGGCTATCTATAGTCATTAAAAAATATCAAAGCCAATTTCTTATTAACTACACACTCGTGTGGAATTAAATTTAAATTCTAACACTGATGAAAGACCTTAGTGTCCGAGAACCGGTTTATTTTTTAAAAAAAGTGTGCGCTGATACGACTGTACATAATTAATAATAATAATAATAATAAAATGACTGGCTATAAACACAGAAACTGGAGAGTGGAAGAAACAGAGAACTGTGCACTGAAAAGACTATAATCACGCTGTAAAGATGAAAATCATAGTTCGAGCATGTTGCCAGAACGGGACTACAGATTAATCAAATAATAGTATGTTTTTTTGCAAAAAGCTTCGGAAAAATAGCAAGTGCTGGAAAATCTTCAAGTACTGCAAGTCAGAATACGCGCGAGTTCCGAAACCAAATCAGGATATTGTTGTTCACTTTGCATGATCCACTGAGTTTTATGAGGATGAGCATTAAAACGAAGATCATTTACTCGCACTGTAAATGGAACTCACGGCCTCCAGGTGGATATGGAATTTTAACCATAATTGGTTAATTCCGACGGCTCGGCAACTGGGTGTGTGTGCCGCCTTTAACAATATAATTCATCCTAGGTATGGCCACATACTTACGGACACGCAGGTCGACTATAGGAGTCAATTCGAAAGACCTCCACCAGGCCTTTCAGAGGCCAGGAGTCACTGAAAAAGATCTGCTAGTAACTTAACATCAGTATGAATGAATAAATAACTCTTCTCTCCACGGTCATGGATGGCCACTAACTACCAGTCAGTAGTGTCATAGGTGTCACAGCAATAGCAGGAGCACACGTGCTCCAACATTGCAGGGCAGGAACAAGAGATAAGTGCACGTGTAATCTGATCAGGGGCTTAAACAAACAATGAGCTGTGCCTGTCAGTTAAGGGAGTGCAATATTTTGTATTGCAGTGAAACTGGTTAATACCATTGTGAGAGAACCTAAGAAGGGTTATTTGTTAGCGAGAGCTTTGTAATTGTGCTATTTCCAGTAACAGATATCGGTACAATAATTCGAGCTTTACTGGTTCATACACAAAGCTCTTCAATGGTTCTACTAACGATATGGATACATGTTAAAGTTAATTAGCACCCAATGTAATTAAGCTTAAGCAATATCCCTCTTGTCGTTTACGTCGCGACTTACGGCACAAACACATCAACAACAGAACATTACAATGATCGCCATGGATTGTCTAATACACCACAGCATCAGCATCAGATTGCACAGTTATATAGCCAGAGAGCAGCTGGAATGCAATACAGTCAAATGAAGAGGTAATTACTACAGTATGCTACACTGGTATTACTCATTTCACTTGTATAACCTGCCTGTCAGTATATTGTAGCTCATGGATTTTGTGTGTTAGTCGTATTTTAAGGACTAATCACTTAAAGACAGTTGCTGTGATACAGGTATATACGATGACACGACAAATCATTTCTCTGTAGACAAAACGATTTTTACAATAAGGAACAATTAATTATTTAAAATGCTTTGTCTGCGATGATAACAATAATAACAGCGTGTGACCTCCAAACAGACCTGGTGTAGTGTTTATAAGTTGACGCAGTATAGGCGACTTGCGTGACTGTGTGGATGGAGCCTTACCAAAGACGAATTTTAATGCTGTATGGGGCACAAACACCCAACCCCCAAGTCAAAGGAATTAACTAATGAAATTTGGAATAACCGGGAATCGAACTCGAGATCCATTGAACCAAAGGTCCGTATGCTAAGAATTTATCCATGGAGCCGGTCATGAGTAAACTCATGTCGTCGTCCCGAGGTGGTGGAGTTCTTTTTCTGGCACACGCCCAATAGAGGTGAGACGCATGTATGTGGCCTTCCTGCAACTCTTAAATCTCTTGCAGTGCCAAGAATCGAACCTAGACCTCCAACAACGTCAGCTAATATCGCTAACGGTCACGCTTAGGAGGTGGAGAAGGAAAAGTCGTGCCCTGTCCCAAGGTAGTGCAGCTCATTTCACGCTCACCCCAAGTGGAGGTGAACTGCACGTCATTTTTACCACATACCAGCCCTTGTGCCATTCTTCAGTCTCTGCCATTACCAGGAACTGAAACCGGATCTCCAAGAACGGAAGATAATTGCAATAACCTTTACGGCATGGGAGCGGACTTTGATGACGATAAGAATTAATAATGCAAGGTAAACACTTCAATACAGGTTTAAGGATAAGAAAGTAACCATCTAAGAATACAGTATGTTCCATGTTAAGAAATATACTATTCCCATTTGAGAAGTGAATGTGGTAGACACTTCTTTGGATCACCTGCAGAATATTGGTCTCTGGATACAAATATCGCGGATTCAAATCCGACAGCGAATGGAGTTTGGAAATGTGAAATTGAGGAAGATCTTTGGAAACATTTTCAATGTTTGCCCGATAAAGTGTATTCAAACTCAACAATACCGAATAGAGCAATGAACTCACCGCCGTCTAGTAGACTAAAGCAGAATGTCGAAATTGACACTCAGGCTGCCTGAACGGTGTCTAATGAAAATACATACAGATAGTGACTGACGTCAGACTTCCATGATCATAATGGTAATAAAAAATTCGATAACGACAATTTTAACAGAAATTATTCAAAACAGGATGTGCTTCATACAAAAGAACAATGATAATAATAATAATAATAATAATAATAATAATAATAATAATAATAATAATAATAATAATAATCTTCTAAATAATTATTTCTTGATACTTGCTATGTAAGTTCAGGGATAGCTAGGCTGTGAATCTGGCTACAAACGGTTATTCATATCAAAACTGACGGTAAACAGATCATATTTCAAGAGGGGAAAACTTGTCCGAAAACGCATGATCTGGGTGATGTGGGACGTTAAAGTTTCCCAACACTTGGGATACTGCGCTGGGCCAGCATTAATTACTTTGTCAAGAAACCGCCAATAAGATCATCGCATAAGGGGATTGGAATTATTGACCTCTAGGTCCTCCTACTGTACATCGACGGTGTAGCGATGGGCGTTCGTAGTCAAAGAGGAGTGGTTGTGTGCTAAGAAATATATTTCCTAAGTAAATTCGTTAGATAAGGTCGTCTCTCGATGGAACAGGGATATCGTACCCCATATCGGTGATACTAGCCCAAACAAAAACGTTGTTAACTATGGGTGCACCACCGTTGCTGGTTCTGTAACATTTCGGAGGTCGACTATTTGAGCCCCTTTTGTAATTTCATGCACGATATGACGTTCTCGGTGTGTTTTTGTAGGAACGCACGCCACCTTCATATTGGAAGTGTTGCCAAATATTAACGGCCCACAGCATCCATGTCCCACCCATATCCAAACATCGCTCCTCTCTCTCAATATGATCAATTATTTGCCGTCCCACACAACACACTAAGAGTTGTCGGTGTTGCTTTGAATTACTCTGCATATTACTTCACTAGTATACAGTGATGTAGAAATATTGAGAGCCAAACAGAAAATGTCACATTTCTCCCCCAATGTTTGCTGTAAAAAAATGCCCATTTTTAATATTGTGTAAAATGTAATATGTGATATTTTATTATTTGTGCGTTTCTTTGCTGTTCGAGCAGGAATAACAGGGTTATATGTGATTAGTACATTTTCAAAAAACATTTCCACCGAGCTCGATAGCTGCAGTCGCTTGAGTGCGGCCAGTATCCAGTATTCGGGAGATAGTAGGTTCGAACCCCACTGTCGGCAGCCCTGAAAATGGTTTCCCATGGTTTCCCATTTTCACACCAGGCAAATGCTGGGGCTGTACCTTAATTAAGGCCACGGCCGCTTCCTTCCCACTCCTAGCCCTTTCCTGTCCCATCGTCGCCGTAAGACCTATCTGTGTCGGTGCGACGTAAAGCAACTAGCAAAAAAAAAAAACAAAAAAAAAACACACCTCTGCTAAACCCATTGTTGTAAGTTGTTCTCAGATCCGTCATCGACGTGCCTAACAGTAAAAAGCATGATTATTTTCTCATCTTACTGTAGTAATAAACTGGTTCCTTCCTACGCAACGTTAGTTAAAGAAATTATGTATGCTCAGTGTCATATTAACATGAGCGAGCACACAAGATGGCAGACAGACACTTTATGGGTCATGTTCCAGGGAGATGAGGTATAGCCTTATTCTCCGTTACAATCACGTGGATAGATCTTAATTGAAAGTGGACCAACAAGGCCCCGTCTGTGTGCACTCCCTGCCTTTATCTAGGCGCGCCGTAACGACTCCAGATGGGCTGCTTAGCTCTCCTCGCACAGCCATTGTCCTCTTGAGCTCGTGTTTGTATTCTGGGCGTAGAATAACTCCCAAGTGGACAAAATATGTCCCCATTTCAAATTCCGCATGACTTCACCTATTGCCTTACTCTCTCGAATGGAAAGAAAGATTTCAACTAAAACTATTTTGTGGAGGAAACAGTCTGTCAAACTGAAGTTAATTGTTCGTTAAGAATAGGGAAAAATATATTTATTTATTATTTATTTCATGCCTTCATTTGTGGCGAAGTTAAGGCTCACGGCCCTCTCCTACACTTATGTAATTGTAATACGGAATTAAACATAAAGAATAAGCGTTCCATTAAGTCAATTATTATCATTACGCTTTATGATATGGGGCAGTGCTGTCACACCAATTGAAGGCAAAAATTGTTGAATGAGCCTCTGGTCATTCCGTAGGCATTATTTTGCTATGTCAATATATTTATTACTGCTTTAAAGACTGTGTTTTTTAAATTGTATATGAAAACTGTCAGTAAAATACGTAGAGTATTACTATTATTATTATTATTATTATTATTATTATTATTATTATTATTATTATTATTATTTACGAGTAAAACAATTTAAGAATATGCAAGGTACTAAGATATACCTTCCTTTGCCTTCCTTTGTACCAATATTTTTCATTCCTTACCTGTGTGGTCTTCTCTTCGATCCAGGTTGTTCTGGCAATTTTATACAGCTTTCCCTCTTGGTCAACTGCCATTCGTGAATTCTGGATAACATTTTCACCCTGTTTGGGATGTCTTTTAGTGTGATTCCGGCCTTTTTAGTTCATTAGTACTTGCCGGGCTGAGTGGCTCAGACGGTTAAGGCGCTGGCCTTCTGACCCCAACTTGGCAGGTTCGATCCTGGCTCAGTCCGGCGGTATTTGAAGGTGCTCAAATACGTCAGCCTCGTGTCGGTAGATTTACTGGCACGTAAAAGAACTCCTGAGGGACTAAATTCCGGCACCTCGGCGTCTCCGAAAACCGTAAAAGAGTAGTTAGTGGGACGTAAAACAAATAACATTATTATTATTAGTTCATTACTTACCGGGCGAGTTGGCCGTGCCGTTAGGAGCGCGCAGCTCTTAGCTCGCATCCGGGAGATAGTGGGTTTGAATCCCACTGTCGGCAGGCCTGAAGATGGTTTTCCGTGGTTTCCCACTTTCACACCAGGCAAATGCTGGGGCTGTACCTTAATTAAGGCCACGGCCGCTTCCTTCCCATTCCTAGGCCTTTCCCGTCCCATCGTCGCCATAAAACCTATCTGTGTCGCTGCGACGTAAAGCAAAATAGCAAAAAAAAAGTTCATTACTTATTTCATCCACCCATTAGTTTCTCTTTAGGCTTTACTCCTGTTTCCATCCATGGCTAAATGGTTAGCGTGCTGGCCTGTGGCCACAAGGATCCCGGCAGGGTCGGGAATATTAAACATAATTGGTTAATTTCGCTGACACGGGGGCTGGGTGTATGTGTCGTCTTCATCATCATTCCATCCTCATCACGACGTGCAGGTCGCTTACGAGCGTCAAATCAGAAGACCTGCATCTGGGGAACCGAACTTGTCCTCGGACACTCCCGGCACTTAAAGCCATACGCCATTTCATTTCATTTTTCCTGTTTCCATAGAATTGGATTATTTTTTTGTGAGTCTAACAAGGCTTATTCTCTTGTTATATCCGTAAAATTGTAATTTAAATTTTCTAATATATTTATGAATATCTGTATCCTGTTTTTTATTTCCTGTTTATTACCGAGTCTGTGTTATTCGCTTGTGAGTTTCACGCTAAGTACTTTCCTTCAGTTTTTGTGTTCATTTCCCTCGATGCTTTCGATGTGTGCGACTTTAATCATAATCAATGTTTGCGATCTCTAAAGACATTCTGATGTAATGACCATGCCGTAATGTCTTAATTTTGTGTTTCTTGAAATTTACTTTTTGATGTAGGCCTAGACATTCTAAGTGGGGCTGTACTTTCACCAAGACCACGGCCGCTTCCTTCCCATGCCTAGGCCTATCCCATCTTCGCCGTAAGACCTATATGTGTCGCCGCAACGTAAAGCAAATATTAATAATAATAATAATAATAATAATAATAATAATAATAATAATAATAATAATAATTGTTGTTGTTGTTACGAGTATTAATAGAGCATGGTTCCAGTATTACCAGGATTACTTGATTCGAGAACTGATAAAGATCAAACGGAGTCCAGCACGATTCATTCAGGGTGATTTTCTACAAAAAGAGTACTGTTACGGAAATGTTCCAAATATTGGGCTGGGAAAAATTGGGAGATTAAAGTAAAATTGCGAGCGGGTAATGCTAACCCTTGTAAGGCAGACACTCCATGGGCGGCA
The DNA here is from genome assembly GCF_040414725.1 of Anabrus simplex. Lineage (NCBI taxonomy): Eukaryota > Metazoa > Arthropoda > Insecta > Orthoptera > Tettigoniidae > Anabrus > Anabrus simplex. The sequence continues at coordinate 1,403,073,331 of NC_090265.1, forward strand.
ACTGCCGAGTATAGGAAACTGCGCGTTACTGTAGTGTAGAATAGTGTTTCTTATGGTATGTGATGAGGAAAGCAACGGGAAACTACCTCACTCCTCACTTCCCTAGTATGCCTCTTCAGTGACACCTAGGCTATCTATGACAGCTGTTGGTGGAGCTGTAGAGGATCAAACCAGCCTTCGGGCTGAATACCCAACATATACATGGTATGTGAGTTGCAGACATTTTGGTGACAATTCTAACACCCTGCCCCCGAGTCAAGGGAATTAACCTTAACCGACCCAGATCAGAATCGATTCGGGGGTTCCTCTGAACCGAAGTTATGGAACCGAACTCTTGGAGGTAAGGAGACGATCTACATGAATAAGGGATATGTTCCGCTTTGTCAGTTGTGACATAGGGTGGAATAACGTTTATAGAAGAATGAACTTGAATAGAATTTTTCTAAGTAGGAAATATCATAATATAAATATAAGGTGGAATTGAAGAGGACACATTTTCGTTTACAGGAAGAGGGTTTAGGGTTTCGAATAGTTTAACAAGGGACACTTTCGATACTTTTCCAAGTTACACGAAGTCACTTAAGAAACAACTAGGTAAGCAACTGATATGGAATGCGTCACCTAAGCGACAGTATTGATTGATTGATTGATTGATTGATTGATTGATTGATTGATTGATTGATTGATTGATTGATTGATTGATTGATTGATTGATTGATTGATTGATTGATTGATTGATTGACATTCCAAACCAGAAATAATTTTGTTTCGGAGGACGTGGCTAACGTGGTGTTTCATAGCTCGTATTAGAACATTCCTTTCAAACAGAGGATTGATTGATTGATTGATTGATTGGTTTCATTATGTCTTTACATTGTCTTACGCTTAATCTATGTCCGGCGGCTGTGTAAACTTGGAGGGCATTCCTAAAAAGTAAGTGAGTCCTTCAAAAGGATTTCCAGTCCCATCTTCTTTCCAACTTCTCTCACGAAATGAAAAACCTGATACAAAAACAGTAGAATGGCTGTTTGACGTAGGGAACGGGCAGTATTGTGTCCCTTTCAGGGCGAGTAGAAGGGCCTTCAGTTCAAGTTTATCATGATTGGTGCAATAGAGACAACAGTGCTGTTCTCATTCGGTACTGTTCTTAGAATTGCCACAGGGAAAGAGTCTAACAAATCCCACTTGACCGATATTTTATTTGTGTTAATTAACATCATTCTTAGAAGCTATGAATAGTGCTCTTATTCTTCAATTCTTCCTCTACAGAATCATTATTTAATGAACTCAGTAATAAATATTCACAGAACAACGAAACTAATTCAAACGCTCTCCAGACCGATAGTACCAAGTACTGTGTAAAGATTTACGCAGCTATCAGATGGAAATAGCTTTACTTAAGAGTGTGAAGGCAAAAGTAATTCAATATCCAGTATTCGGGAGATATTGGGTTCGAGCCCCACTGTCCACAGCTCTGAGATGGTTTTCCATGGTTTCCCATTTTCACACCAACTGGGGCTGTACCGTAATTAAGGCCACGACGGCTTTGATCCCACTCATTCCCGTTTTTTCGTCACCATAAGACCTATCTCTGTCGATGCAACGTAAAGAAATCAAAATTGTTATTTTCACTTCTTACAACATGTGCAAAAAATGGAAAACCACGGAAATCCATCTTCAGGGCTGCCGACAGTGGAGTTCGAACCCACTATCTCCCGGATGAAATGTTACAGCTGCGCGGCCCTAACCGGACGGCGAAATCACCCGGTCTGTAAAAAAAAAGTAATTCAGTATTTTATGGCTGTCAGCGAAAGTTGAAAGAGTTCCCGTCAATTTTGACAGTTCGAATTACTCAGTAATGATACCAAACCAAAAGAACCAAACCCCACGGCACTTAACGGGCCTTGGCCTGCCCAGCGACCGCTGCTCAGCCCGAAGGCCTGCAGATTACGAGGGGTCGTGTGGTCAGCACGACGCATCCTCTCGGCCGTTATTCTGGGTTTACGAGACCGGGGCCGCCATCTCACCGTCAGATAGCCCCTCAATTCTAATCACGTAGGCTGAGTGGATCTCGAACCAGCCCTCCGGTTGGGAGAAAAATTCCCTGATCTGGACGGGAATCGAACCCGGGGCCTCCGGGTAAGAAGCAGGCACGCTACCCCTACACCATGGGGCCGGCCAGCCAGTAATGATACTCTTGCGTAAATATCAAAGTTGTGTGAAGAATTGTTTACCTATTAGTCTGCTTCCTGGCACGATTTCGGGATGAGGTTAAATTATATGTCCTGTTTTACGACCGGATGGCCTTCCCAACACCAACCTCATTTGAAGAGCTAATGAATATGAAATGAATGATGGTGAATAAAATTGAGTAAGCAGGTGGAAGGAATTGGTTATGGCTTACGAATAGGAACTACCACAGCGTTTGCCTGGAAGTGAAAATGGAAAACCACAGAGAAATATTCTCGAGTCATCCGACAGTGGAATTTGAACCCACTTGTCTCCCGAACGCAGAGCTACGATCAATAGCTACAGTGCGTTAACACGCGTCGCTCGTTTGTGATAAATTTTACATAATGATGTTTTACTGAAAGTGTTAATGAGAGTGAGCTTTGAGTTAATAATGATGGCAGTAGGAGAGCTAAATCCTGGAGTACCCCACGTAAGAAGTATACCTAAATTTGATCGTTCACTAATCGTGTAAATAACATGTTGATGAATAATATACAGACCACATGGCAACGTTTCCCACATACTCTATATTCTTCTCTTTATACTAGCGTTTACCAGTGGCTCGGTACGAGTGGAATTCCTTTCACTTCAACATTAATTTCAAGTGAGATAACGGTATAATTTCAATGATCCATGCAAGCAGAACGTGAACCTTGTCTATATGAATTTACTTGGCATACCACGCAAGTAGGAAAGGTAAATCCTGCTTCATTCTTGGGCAGGGATCTCATAAAAGTAATGGAAGTACAGATTACAATTAACGTGTAATGCATTGCAGGACATTCTAGTAACAGATAATCCCAATTACGGCTTCAACAATGTAATTACAGTAATATGTAATACATTACAATGCAGGTGATGTAAGCCAATTTTCTGCCAGTGCCGTCTGCAAATTATAATTACCTACTAAATCACATATATTTTGTTATTATACCAAGTGCTATTTCTAGAAAATATGGCTACCAGTACGTAATATAGCAGACATGTAGAATATTCCCGAATTGTTTAGAATACGGTTCAATGTTCCAGACTTCTCAAAGATAATCCAGAATGTTCTATAAATCCTAAACACTGCTGAAGTTTATAGCACCGTCTAGAATAATTAACGTTGGTATAAACATTTAGAGAATGTTTCTAAATATTCCTCATTTCTGTAGAATGTTTCAGAATGGTCACGAATATTCCGGTATTTCAGTGTATCAAATATTACTTCGAGAATGATCCGAAATGCACGAAAATGGACGGATTTCAGTAATTCAACAACATTCCAAACGGTTCAGGACATGTTTCAAGATATTCATAGAAGAGCAATGAAAAGCAACATTTGACTAGTACTTAAACAAATGTCACAGTCGTCAAGGTTGTTTAATGTTTAGCTATGCACGTTGAGTTGCTATGTTTTGAAAGCAGTGATGTTCATGTGATTGTGACTAGGCCTATAATTTTATGATGATTTTGTACAGTAGAATTATATGTAAGGTACGAAATTAGTATACTATAGATGGAAGCATTAGTAATTCCGCAAGTAATTGTAGCAATATTTCACCCAGTGGTGATCACTGTAAGGAGTGATTTAATGCACGGTGTATTATTTTGGTCGCTAGTTGGAGATGATGGACTCGCTTCTTCAGCCGAATCCGTCCATGAGCGGTTAGTCCTTGCCCATTTTTCACGTAATTCAGACGAGGACGATTCCCGCCGCTTGAAATATGGGACGCCCTAGCATTTGATTCGTTTAGTATAGTCCTTATTTATTTATGCTACAAGAAAAATACTCGAACCGATGTGTCACATCACCTGTCATTGGAGGCATTTTAGAGCTACTGCCAGCATATAATTTGGCTGCCCCTAACATGGAGTACAGATACCATTTGTAGCCACCCGATTCGGAAGAGACGGTTCGACTACTGTCTGCCTCTTAATTGGGACAGATAACTTTAACTCAATTCATCCCGAGGCCTGGGCTGCCACTTCTGCCATTTACACTGTATCAAAGACTTCCTTCTCTACTGCAGATGTCGTTAAGGTCTTTAGTCATTGCCCTGAGTTGTATGACTCCTGGAGAGAGAATGTCCCATTATGATTAAGCCGTAAGGTATTGGGCTGCCTGTTGGTCCACAGGATGATTTACGAGGTGTCTAAAGCAGCCCTCATTTCTGTGGGCCCTCTATCCACCACCTGGGGACGCGCCCTCTAGAGGTTAACAGGCTCCCCGGACGGATGAAAAATCACCCGAATGCAATAATATACATTATTATTGCCAGGTAGCGTGCTGTTCTCAGCCAATTTCAGTGAAATATGGGTGCCGATATAATGCCGATGACAGAGAAGTAGAATTCCTACTTGCTGATTACAATTAAGTTAAAAGCAAAGCTTTATCGACTGTGAGAACACACTAAGACTGACAAAAAGTAATGAGTAAAGAATGTAAGGCTAGAATGAGTACAACGGAACACGGTGAAAATCATACGGTTGTAAAGGATATTGATGAGACAGAGCAGAGCCACTCCACAAATCGAGAGATTTTTTGGAAGGTGAAGTATTGAGAATTAGACTGAAGTATGTAGAGGTCACCCCGACCTAGCACAGGTACGCGTGATAAAGAATATGCTTCCTATGGTTATATCCAGAGTGTACGTTATGCTACACGAACGCGAGAGTTTGAGAAAGACTTTAAAGAGGGATCGAAGACGAGGTCAACCTGGCAATTCTCAACGTTTATCGGGTCTGGAAGAGGTTGCAAAAACTTGCGTTGTTTTGCAATTATAGCGAAAGCGATCCATCGTCACGTGATTTTGTTCTGCTCTGCGCCAAAATTTAGTACTACTGATGAAAAGTACGACATTATACCAAGACGACACATTCAATATTTGTCCAACTTTATTTACGCAGCCCTTCACAGTTGTTGGCGTAGTGCAACGACAAAAGCTTAACATAGTGGAAATTTTTATTGCTGTACCACTCGTATAAGCCTGTTTACCAAATGAAAGCCATGCTCTACACACAAAAATGTTTAACGCAGCAAGGAGAATAAGAATGGAAGTCATATATCTAGGATGGATTATGTGTGACTAGGAAATGGTGATCAAGCTCCACACAAACTTTTACCTACAGTCGAGTATTGGGCAGGCTTTCTTTATTTAGGCCATAGTACATACTTGTAGCCCTACAAGCGTTAGCTTTCAGTAGTCTTACAACGATAAGGGGAATCGGGAAGTCATGTTACATATCCTTGGCATTTGCATTTGTTCCGTGTGATGATGTCAGTGATATTTTTTAGAAGCTTCGAATAGAAGCATCTGGTGAAGTGTCGCCCATTTTCGTGTACTTCGACTTGAATTACATTAGTGGACATCGGGCGAAAGATAGGAGACGTGCCAAACCTCCACGTTTTCCTGTTCGACTATGGAATCAATACATGATCATCGTACAAACAATCTCAGTGTAGGGTGGAACAACCACGTTCAGCTCCTCATTGCAAAAGACCAAACAAATGTATATGTCGCATTGATAGAAATAAAGAGGCAAGAATAAAACAACAAGTGTTGGAGTACCGGTAACCTGAAGGTAACAACAATCGATTGGATTACATACGACGCGTTACTAACTTTAAATATTTATAATGCTTGATTTGTCTCTAAAATAAACTACATTTCAATAAGTACATTTTTAATTCGGGTTCATTAGTTTTCTGTAATTTGTCATTCGGAAATTCAGAATCGGAAAAATGTAAATTTGGGGGAATGCTTTAGGGTTTACGAACTGTAACCCTAGTAAGCTAAACCTGATCTAAAGTGAACCGCGAGCGTTTCCTTAAAACTTGCAAAAGCGATAATAATCATCATCATCATCATCTGTTTATCCTCCAGGTTCGGTTTTTCACTCGGACTTAGCGAGGGATCCCACCTCTACCACCTCAAGGGCAGTGTCCTGGAGCTTCAGACTCTTGGTCGGGGGATACAACTGGGGAGTATGACCAGTACCTCGCCCAGGCGGCCTCACCTGCTATGCTGAACAGGGGCCTTGTGGAGGGATAGGAAGATTGGAAGGGATAGGCAAGGAAGAGGGAAGGAAGCGGCCGTGGCCTTAAGTTAGGTACCATCCCGGCATTCGCCTGGAGGAAAAGTGGGAAACCACGGAAAACCACTTCCAGGATGGCTGAATTGGGGATCTAACCCACCTCTACTCAGTTGACATCCCGAGGCTGAGTGGACCCCGTTCCAGCCCTCGTACCACTTTTCAAATTTCGTGGCAGAGCCGGGAATCGAACCCGGGCCTCCGGGGGTGGCAGCTAATCACGCTAACCACTACACCATAGAGGCGGACAAAAGCGATAATACTGATTGAAAGTACACATTGAATCACATGCTAGTATTATTTTCCCTTACTAAATTATATTTCTTTTTCTATAGGTCATTTTCTGATCATTCTGTACGTTCCTAAAATACTGAACCGGGAATTCCAACTCCAAGCTTGACGTGCAAACGCCCTTGGTCGCAAGCTTGAAATGTTCCTTTGTCACATGATAACGTAATTGTCTGGAACACCGTTAATGTTACGAAGAACATATACAATGAACATTTTATGTTAAAATCAATTCAAAAGCATATGTCTATGTTACTCCTTTTAATCTAACGCTAACAATTTACCAAATATTTTGGGTTGGATAGAATAAAGCAAGCAACAAATCATAAAAAAGCAGCTTTTACTGGAAAACTCACAGAGTTTAAAAGCAAATGCGTACGAATTTGTCTGCAGAAAATTTAAAATTTTAAGTATACTTGATGGGCCCCTTTCCTCCATAGGACTAACTGTTCAGGCAGTGAGTTCACGTTTAGGCTTTCCATAATAAAAATTATTTCGCCTTGCCCCTAGGGAGCTGCCGTACCATAATTATTCATAATCTGAAAGAAATTAGCTTCCCAATGGTGGAAGAATGACTGATATTGGTTGAATGCTTTTCCGAAGTATCCTCTATATGTAAGCGAATTCATGAACTCTCTCTCTCTCTCTCTCTCAGATACGTTTACGTGTATCATTGTTGTGATTAAAGCTTGATTTATTTTAAGTTATTTACACCTTGAACTTGCACAGACTACAGTACATATATAGTGTTGCTGGTATACTTTCATATTATATACTGATGGCTATTGAATCTATCTCGGTGCATGTAATTGATAAAATGTATTTAAATCCGAGAGGATCATCTCATAAAATAAGGCCGATCTCTCTGGCGACCGACTCAGAATCCAACATTTTGTCAAATCTCTCTTATTGGGACATTAATTATCTGCTTTGTGATGGATATATTCTTCTGTTGGCCTAATATTTTGTTGTTTCTCTAAATAGTTCACCTTTCAGAAAACAGCTGGCAGCAGTCTCGTTTCACATTTCGGGTGCTGAATAATTCTTCTCGGGACCGCTTTCTGCCTTTTTTTTCTATTTTTTTTTGTTTTTTTTGTTTTGTGAGGAACAATGAGAAAATGCGGGCCTCAGTTTGAGGCGTAGCATTTTTGTGCTGCCGAAATTCTTCTCCCGTTTAAGACCGTTTTGTTGAGTCTGTTGATTCTTGGATTTTATTTCCTCTTTTATATGATGCAGCATTTAAGGCACCGCTACATTCAAATATTTGGTTAAGGTAGTGTTATATTTCATTTTTGGTGCTATCCCGTACTACATTCAAATTGTTGTATATTTTATTCTGCTAGGAACCATTCGAATAACCTATCATTGCTTGATTAGGGGACGGTAGATAACAATCAGACAATTTCATTTTGAATCATCACAAAAGGAAAAGGAATTAAGTTATTTACTTTAAATTTGGCACATACAGTTCATCAACGATTACTCTTTGTTATCTTACAGAAGAAATATCCTACTCAGCATCATCAAATACAATAATAATATTTTTGTAGTCACTCACATTGTCTCACTTTTCCCCACCGATGGGGTACCATAAGACACCAATCCGGGGAACAGTAAGGCACTCAACGAATATCAGTTAGTGAAAAATTAACCTGAAATGCAATACAAGACTGCTCTCTCTTGGTTATTCCCGTCATCTTTGACATTGGGGGTGTCATTTTAATGTCAGTTTCAGAAACAGAAGCTAAATCAGGACCATCTGGAATAGTAAATTTCCCTTCCTTATTTTTCCTTAAAAAGCTGATCTCTAGATCTCCACCTTCATTTTATCTACTTAAAATCCTGCGAATGTAGTAAACAAGCCTATTATTCTTTTGTCTGAATTCCGTCAGGACATAATCGTCTACTGAAGGCGCCTTTTAAAGTGCTGCAAATGCCGAACAATCGACTTGTGGGCCTGCATCCTCGTCAGAATCATCTAATTGAGAATTTCTTTTTCCTTGCTATCTGCATTAAGAAGTAAGACTTTTTCTGGCTTTATTTATTCTTAGTTAAGTTTTCTTTGCCATCACTTCGTTATGCCGTTTTCTGTTACACCTTTCTCTGGTGTGTCAGTTGCGATCATGCTTCTTCCTTTTAGCCTTTTCTAAGTTTCCTTTTTTCAGCCTTTGTGTATCCTCTTATTTTCTCTGGGCTTTCAAATGCAGTGCTTTCAGAAGGAGGTGGATAATATGTACTTTAGTATCTTGCTGTGAACTGTCATCAAAGAGCGCATCCCTCGAACTACCAAATTTTCATATTCAGGCTTGGAAGATGAACTAGGAATATTTGTAGATGAAAATGTAGCAGGCATCAAGTTGCTGCAGTTTTCTGGTGTAGTTTGAGGCCTGTCAGTAACAGTCAGTAACAGTCAGTCACGATCGTACGGCAAGATACTTCACTTCTTGAAAGCTGACATGATGTTACTAGGAGTTAATATCTTCTGGTGAGCATATTCAACACACTCCATGACATCATTGATTGAGAAAGTCTTACCTGGATGCTGCATCTTCCGTACATCTACTGCACTATCATAAACCACAGCGAAAGGCTTAAACACACCAAATTCCCATCGTGGCAGCTTGTTCGTAGAACGAGGTGGCAATGCCAGGAAAGTTACACCATTGTACTTTGCTAAATTTAGTACTGCAAGTGAGAGATGACCCTCGTGGTTATTAAATATTAGGAGAAAATGATTCTTTTGAGCTGTTTCATAACATGACAGAACAATTCACTGTTCATTCATCCCAAAGGTACCTAAAGTAGGATTTTTATTGTTAAAAAGCATAAAACCTGCTTCTGTGGCTGAACTTTTAAAGATAGTTACGTTAACTGCCGAAATTTTTGTAGTAGCTTTTATGCTCTAAAATTCGTGCGTATATGGTTTGTGGATATCTTTAATTGTTTAGGAAGCGCAAGCCTACAAATTCGTCCGTTGCCTGGCTTCATTTTCTTCGCGTTGTTATGCATAAATCGTTAAACACAGTTCAATATTTTATACATTTGTATAAAAGTCTTGTAGGTAACAATGAACACTGCATTAAAATAAGTCGCGTGCTTCTCAAGTTATAAGGATACCAATACATCATACACACTGGCGCTGAGTTTTATGTACTGTACTAGTACATAAGCCTGTCCTCGACAGGCAAAATTACTATCTATAAAGTAATTCTAAATGGCCAATTTTATTTATTTATTTATTAAATATCTTAACAGTTTGAACCATATTTTCCATGAGTATATTGGGGTTATATTCTAAAAGGACTGTTATTGTATCTTATGAATAAAAGTTACACATTCCAGGTTTTATATCGCATTGGAATGGAACCAAAAAAATATTGTAGTATTTCCTTACAAACCATACTGCGTGCAGTTGTAGCTCGGAGTTGTACTTTCACATGTATGGATCTGCATACTCTTGTGAAAATTACGTACAACTGTTCAAAACACCGGAATGGGAATATTTATCACAACTTTAAAATTTATCCTGGCGACATTAATTAAGACAGAAATGGTTGAATTTAGAGGAAATTGCCTCCATTTAAGAACTAATAATATACCCGAATTCACTGATTCTAAATCTATTATTGGTATAAAACACTTTCGTCTTGAAGCTGAATTTCTGCATCTACGATATTTTTGTTTACTTTCGGTAGATTCAATCCCGTTCCATTGCACAAAAAAGCTTTAATGACTTCATTAACATCACCGCACATTATGGAGGCAATGCTAATATACGTTACTTGGTCACCTGTCAAACTATTCAGAACCAATTGGTTGGTGATGGTAACTCGTTCGTTTCTTGGATGAAAAAATTCCTTCTTTGAACACATTGTACTCTGACTTGGAAGGAAAGAAGAACCAAATGTATCTCGTACAATATTGTTTGAAATACCGTTTTGTTGAATCGCATTAGTGTCAAGTGATCTATTAACCGTTTTGAACGCTTAGAAGCAATCCAGTTAAATCTTAATTTTGGGCCATAACTTTACTGGATGACACTTGTTCTTCAACAGTGAGGAATTACTACCAGGCACTGTTTGAAGTCTGCACTAAGTAAGATCACTTTTCTAGCGATAGGTGATTTGTTGTAGATCATAAGTAGCTGACCAACTGCTGAAAGAGCGTAAATGGGAGCCTCGTCCCATATGATTAACATAACCTCTTTCATTTGCTCTCCATCTTCCGACATTCTTGCCTTAGACCTAGGGGTCAGCGAATTAATCTCTCTTTCCTGTGACTTAACTATTCTCAAATTCATATTTCTCGAAACGTATCGTTTTAACTTCAGTTATTTGTCTCTACAACTGCGTATATTGTCCTTGCTACTTCTGCCTTTGTTTACTCTTTTCGTCTCCGTCGTGGAGTTTTAGTACGCTCGACGGTCGGTTCAATAAAACAATTGTTGATTTAACACAAAAAATTCATACAGCCGTTGGCGATCGAGAATTATTTCAAGTGAGACCTGTAGTCCCATTCAGTTCAGTGAGGTTGTCATTTTAATGCAATGTAATGGCATTAGACTGAGCCGAGTTCTGCTGCCTGCTATGTTGCCTTCACAATACAGATAGACATATTAGCAAATAACAATAATTCAATATTCATCATACTTGTATTCTGTGCATTTAAGTGTTTGGGTAGAAGACATTGTCTCCATTTGCTCGCGCTGTAATGACACCTTCATGGACGTCATGTTCTCCAGAAGGATTCCGGAAATGAAATGGTGTATGGCTTTAAGTACCGGGAGTGTCCGAGGACATGTTCGGCTCGCCAGGTGCAGGTTTTTGATTTGACTCCCGTAGGCGACCTGAGTGTCGTGATGAGGATGAAATGATGATGAAGACGACACACACACCCAGCCCCCGTGTCATCGGAATTAACCATTGACGGTTAAAATTCCCGACTCTGCCAGGAATCGAACCCGGGATCCCTGTGACAAAAGGCCAGCACGCTAACCATTCAGCCATGGAGTTGGACGGATTCCCGATGAAGTGGCAGATGGAGCAAAAGCGATGGCGTATAAAATCTACAATCGATTATGTTTGGCAAATGATCTACTCGGGGATAAACAATGGGACAGGAGTCAGGAACAGGTGGTGGTGATTACAAATTTAAGAGGAAGTACAGTGGTGATTACTGTTTTAAGAGGAAGTACAACTAGGCAACCACCCTCTATATAACACTATCAAAGAGAAAAAATGGATAGAATGCGACACTTCGAAAAATGAAGGTATCGGTCAAAGAAAGGCAAGGGCCTGGAAGGGCGTGAAAATGAAAGATTGCCCAGCCCTCGGAAACCTAATAGCGTCGGGGTCGCAGAAGAACAAGAGTTGACTCATGGAGGTCGGATAGGATAGATGAAAATGAGAAGCCTGGCACAAGTAAGTGGAAGCAATGCTAGGACTCGGATAAGAGCCTCGTGGTCGCCAGCCCACGCTCCAATGTTCAGAGACCTTGGGGTCCCTTTTAGTCGCCCCTTACGACAGACAGGGGATACCATGGGTGTTATTTTACCGCCCCCACCCACAAGGGGAGGAGTCAGGAACAGCCTAAATAACAACGAAGTGTTAATGTTTAAAATATCATGAATATTAATGTTGTAGCCATCATTAAATCACGTGACATATAGTTTTGTGATGTCCTCTAATTATTATCCATCTGTATGGACGTACAGCCTGTTGAACCTAGTCCAATACTCCAAGCTCCAATGAAATAAAAAGCATTTTGTGGTCTGAAATATGTATCTCTGGAGACAATATCATGAACAAATTAATTAACATAATCTCCCGGTAAATAATCACCAGATTATAATTCACTCATTAAATCTGACATTGTAGTGCGAGCAAATGGAGACGATGTCTACCCAAACACTTCAATGCCCAGTATACAAGTATATATTGAATATTGAATTATTGTTATTTGCTAATATGTCTCTTTAACTACGGGTAGTATCCAGTATTCGGGAGATAGTAGGTTCGAATCCCACTGTCGGCAGCCCTGAAGATGGTTTTCCGTGGTTTCCCATTTTCACACCAGACAAATGCTGGGGCTGTACCTTAATTAAGGCCACGGCCGCTTCCTTCCCAGTCCTAGCCCTTTCCTGTCCCATCGTCGCCATAAGACCTACCTGTGTCGGTGCGACGGGAAAAAAAAAGCTAATATGTCTATCTGTAATGCGATGACATCAGAGCGAGTAGCAAGACTTCGGTCAGTCTAACGCCATTAACATGGCAACCTCACTGCACTGAATGAGAAGCATCAACGATTGTAGTCTGTTATCGCATTCAATACGCATAAACTTCAAGACAAAGAGTAGAACTTGGTTCAACCTTTTGTCAATAATAATGAAGATAATGTTATTATGTGCAACTAAACGACAATCTCGCCTCGTTGAATGGAAGGTATTTTGTCGAGAAAGAACCAAGCATACGAAATTCCATCTCAACCGAATCATATCTCCGGTGGAAGTCCGGTAAGGGACCGCTGAAGCGTAGATGACGTGGTCTGCCTCAGGAGTCGGCCGGGAGAGATCCGTCGGTGTCGAGAGGCAGGGGACCTCATTATGTCTTCTCCTGTTTGCGCCTCGCCCTACGAGTTCTGCGTCCTCTTCCCGACCGAGTGGAGGTGGCCCCGCGGGAGACTGCGACTGGACGAGGTGTCGGGGTGTATTTGAAGCCGTCCGGCAAGACTGCTATCTGGTCGCCGATGGCTCGATCCACCTGGACCCCGATGTCCCAGCCCTGCGCCATTGCCAGATACAACAAGTTCGCCCGGTCGAAAAAAAGTATTTGCGCTGGGCCGGGCCCAGGAGAGGCCAAGTGCGGGAGTGCCACAAAAACACCTACAATGTAGCTTCCAAGATCAGCACTTGTTAAGATATAATTCCTCAAACTCAGCGGAATACTTTCTATCTCATGTTTGTATGCCCAGCACTTGTTCCGTATTTGTACGGGGTCGGGTATGAAGTAAGATGAACCTTCGTAGCGAGTTTTTACGACCGGATTCTCTTCTTGACGTCAACCTCATCAGAAGTGTTTATGAGATGAAACGAATAACGTGATATAAGATAGTAGGAGGGGATAGGGTTAAGCCCGGTACTGCGCACATAGCCTGATTCTGTCGAATAGCGCCAAGGGATCTGTTCAAGGCCTTACGTCTCCACCCGACATACGAACCACCATCAACTGCGTTATATACCCTCACTCTATTTGGGCACTCCGGAGAGGTTTGGAGTTTAAACCAGGCTTCCGGTACGCGTTCTAATGATTAGAAATTTTACACCACCACCTCCCCTACCCTGCCAGACAACATTCTGGAACCATTAGTATAACAGTGACTTCAGTTTTCTCAGAACGTACTCCATGATGGTTGGTTACTTTCTGATTAACACTGTCCAATTACGATACAAGGGTCAATACAACAATACTGTTGGAACTACAGAAGTGTAGAGAATCTATATCAAGTTTTCATCAAATCTGATGTTCAGAAATTTCTTTATAGTTAAAGGGAAGATTTCCACAGAAAATTTTATTTAGAAAGCAAACAACATGTGAGCTGGTTTAATAGAAACTGGGGCAATCAACTGACGGGCAGAGGGGTAGTTAATTCCAGCAATTCTGTTACTGCCACTGCTATAAATAGATTACATCACTTTTGGGCAATGGTTATGCTTGTTGCAACACATAACTCGGTTTGGACTAGGTGCTCATACAAGGCACAAACTTAATATTTATCATTTCCCATTTTGTGTCGTATAATAAAAAAGAGCCTTTTGTTCAGAATGTGGCGTTGAACAAAATGTAAGGATTGGCAAATACGAATAAGACACATAATGTTAGAGCCTCCGTGGCTCAGGCGACAGCGCGCCGGCCTCTCACCGCTGGGTTCCGAGGTTCGAATCCCGGTCACTCCATGTAGAATTTGTGCTGGACAAGGCGGAGTCGGGACAGGTTTTTCTACGGGTACTGCGGTTTTCTCTGTCATCTTTCATTCCAGCAACACTCTCCACAAACATTTCATTTCATCTGTCAGTCATTAATCATTGCCCTAGAGGAGTGCGACAGGCTTCGGCAATTATAAATTATAATTATAAATGCGTATATCCTTTCGAATATATCCCCGTCCAGAAAGCCAAGAATAACGGCTGAGAGGATTCATCGTGCTAACCGCACGACACCTCGTAATCTGCAGGCCTTCGGGCTGAGCAGCGGTCGATTGGTAGGCCATGGATATTCGAGCTATTGCGCCATGGGGTTTGGTACACTGAAGTTGACTTGCAGCGATCTAGAAGAGGGGAGACTGACGGCCGAATTCCCTTGACAACCTCATTGGAGGAACTATAAAATGATTGAATGTATGATGGTGAATGAAACTGGGTAAGCAGGTGGAAGGAATCGGCTGTGGCCTATAAATATGACCTATTCCGGCATTTGCCTGAATGTGAAAACGGGAAACCCCAAGAAAATCTTCTCAGTACAGCCGACGGTTGGTTTCGAACCGATGGATCTCCCGAATGCATAATTTTTCTCCATAGCCGTAGCCCATAAGAACGCGCGGCCACTCCGCTAGGTTTTATGAAACATTGTAATGATATAAAATTGTGTTTTTAAACTCCATTATTGAATGTGTTGAAATACCAATCCCTTGTATTAAATATCACACCCAGACAACTGCATTGTTCGTTCGTAATCTGTTTACCCTCCAGGGTCGGTTTTTCCCTCGGACTCAGCGAGGGATCCCACCTCTACCACCTCAAGTGCAGTGTCCTGGAGCTTCAGACTCTTGGTCGGAGGATACAACTGGGGAAGATGACCAGTACCTCGCCCAGGCGGCCTCACCTGCTATGCTCAATAGGGGCCTTGTGGGGTGATGGGAAGTTTGTAAGGGATAGACAAGGAAGAGGGAAGGAAGCGACCGTGGCCTTAAGTTAGGTACCATTCCGACATTTGCCTGGAGGAGAAGTGGGAAACCACGGAAAACCACTTCCAGGATGCTGAGGGGGGAATCGAACCCCCCTAACTCAGTTGACCTCCCGAGGCTGAGTGGACCCCGTTCCAGCTCTCGTACCACTTTTTCAAATTTCGTGGCAGAACCGGGAATCGAACCCGAGCGTCTGTGGGTGGCAGCTAATCACACTAACCACTACACCACAGCACCTGTATTGTAATAAGAGAAACGTTCTTACTATCCGTGTGACCACTTATTCTCTTTCGTTTTTATGGGAACAAGTGAGAAAACTGCTAGGAAAGTTCGTTCTCCCAACTGTTGGCTAGCTGTTTGTAGTGTTCTATTCTATTTAGGTACACTAAATAACATTTGCTTCTAGAATGCCTCTCGATACTAGTAGAGTTTAGTTTTTCCAGAGCACCCTATTGACGTTGTGTTCGAACAAGCCGAACCTGTTTGAAATCTGTCAACCTGTCATTGCTCCCATGAATAATAGATACAAATTGCATCATCCTTTATGTACATCGTTATAAATGTTTTACTGTGCGTTAGGTGACGTTTCATGAAATATTTACAGCCCTTTAAAATTGTGTTGGAACACTTCCCAATAAATTAAGTTACCCTTCTGGTAGGGTTGCCAGTTTGACCGATTGTGTCGCTTGTACTCGTAGTCTATGATCATATCCAGTAGTAAGCAGGCGCCGTTGTATCGTCTAGTAATGAACACTAACAAGATTCAGGTAAGTTGTTTGACAGCGCTCGGTGGAACAAAGGGAATGAGTGATCTCTTCTGAATAAGCCGTTTTTGAATCAACTTAATAGCGTGGCATTTCATATTGATTATTGGAAAATCAGCTTTAGACCTATCTAGTAGACACCCATGGGCGATGTGCGCTTTTGTGAAGATGGGGCCATATTTAGTATAATATCTAATGTTGAGGACGACGCAAACACATGTTCCCGACCCATAAAAAATAACCAGTGAAGGTTAAAATCCATTATTCCGCCTGAAATGGAACCTGGGATAGCCGGGCTGAGTGGCTCAGAAGGTTGAGGCGCTGGCCTTCTGACCCCAACTTGACAGGTTCGATCCTGGCTAAGTCCGGTGCTATTTGGACGTGCTCAAATACTCCAGCCCCATGTCGGTAGATTTACTGACACGTAAAAGAACTCATGCCGGACTAAATTCCGGCACCCCGGCATCTCTAAAAGCCGTAAAAGTAATTTGTGGGACGTAAAGCAAGTAACATTATTATCATTAACTATTATATTATTATTATTATTATTATTATTATTATTATTATTATTATTATTATTATTATTATTATTATTATTATTATTATTATTATTATTATTATTGTTACGGAGTATTCCGTGGTAGTTAGAGGTGAAAGAAGATGCGGGTGTGAACGGGTCTCAAGCTACGAAATTAAAGTTAATGTATAACTTAACAAGGTTATATTTTCTTTTCCAAATTAAGAAATAACAAGCATGGCAGGTACAGAGTAGCAAGGCAACAAAAGTATAGTTACAATATTTACCGGATTAGGGCTTCGCGCCCCGACTTCACAATTCTTGGGCAATCAGCCCAACCTTACTCCAAAATAAGTTTTAACAGAGGGGCAGAAAACCCCATTCATGCTCAGGAGCACTTGCTCCAAATTACACAGAAAAGCCTCCTCGAGGCATACAACACTCAATTTTCAAGAAAGAGCCACACGCTCTCAAACTTTAAGCCTCTCAAAGGCCACACCAAACTCCACCTTCAAGTTGTCCTCTCAGGACATAGACACAGGGGTAAAATACCCAACCTACTGAGGTCTATTAAGTGAGAAAAGGATTAATTACATGACCTCTAAAATAACAATTTGAGAGGAGGCGATCCTCCCTCCTAATACCTTTTGTTAAAAACCTAACCTGGCTCTAGGCCGCTAATGCAAGGGCTAATCCCATACTAAAGAGGTGACTTAGGAAGGAAACAATTTACCTTACATTAAGGAAGAATCGGTTGTGAGAAATAAGTTCACCTCAAAGCAATATGAGTGGGAGCTCGAGAGGGTTAAGCACTCTCTATCCCAATATGTAGCTTAAAAGAGAATAGATACAAGGAGTCTTTACATTTTAGGGAAGTTACATGGTGGAAACGCTTCGGACCCGCCCCGAGAGTTAAACTGCTGACCTAGCAAGAAAAGAAGTTATTAACTGGCCATTACCTGGATGTTGAACTGCTGCCCGAAGAGAGGGGCGCTTCCCGCCCCCTGCTATGTACTATACACACTGAAAGATGGTAGAGAAGTGGCACAGAGACCCTAAAATCAGCAGTTTATATACTCTCGCAGAAAGTTCGAGGCGTTTCAGGAAGGAAAACACCCGCCCACAATCATTTTATTGGTGGATAAAGAAAACCCCTACACAATACGAAGAAGAAACATACTACTGGTGGAAAATTAATTCAAGAAATTCGGGATTGGCTGAATTCAAAACAAGGGGAAAGAAAGGGTTAATATTGCCAACTTAAACAATGACTGAAAGAAATTTAGCAAAGGACAAAGTTTTGAAATTAAATTTTCTCCAAAAAAAACAGTTCTTTCACTTCGCACTAGGGTGCACCGTTGTAGTTCTTCAGTAGTGTCCTCTAGAGGAGAATGTTCACACTTCTTACTACAAGCAAAACAAAAATACGTCGAAAACAACACAGTTCAGAAACTACAAAATTTCCACGTGGTGACATCTTTTGAGAAACTTGAAAATTAACACCTTAAATAAAGTTCAGACTTCCTCCAGCAGAGGGGTTTCAATTGGCGCAAATTTTAAATAAGCGGCGTGGAGGTGTACCACCCGGTACAATTATTATTATTATTATTATTATTATTATTATTATTATTATTATTATTATTATTATTATTATTATTATTATTATTATTATTATTAACGATGTGGTTGCAATAGGATGGAGCTCCACCATATTCGACTTTGCCCGTTCGTAACCATCTGAGCGAGGAACTGGCAGGGAAATGGATAGAATGAGGAGGCCCTGTTTCTTGGCCCGCCAGATCACCGGATTTAACTCCGTTAGAATTCTTCTTGTGGGGGCATTTGAAGAACGTAGTTTACACTCAAGTGCCGGAAAAACACGACCAGTTCCAGCACCTCATCACGGACGCCTGCCGAGCAATTAAAACTGGAATGCTTTAGCGCGCAAGACGATCTATTGGACAACGGGGCTGAATCTGCATAAACCAAAACAGTCATCTCATCGAGCTTTTGCTGCGATAAAACTTTTGTCAGGGCAGGTGTGTTCATGTTATTTCTGGTCTGTATGTTTCCGTCCTACTAACATTATCGGCCCTTTCTAGGGCCACAAACACATCAATTCATACACAATTTACATGAAAGCGGGTATTGAACTTACATTGCGTGAGGTACGTATTAAACAAATATTTCAAAAAAATTGTAATATTCGCCCTGGACTGGAACCTCCCACCTGACATGCGAGCCCGCTCCGCCACAACCTTACCAACTACACTACGGTACCGTACGGCACGACTGGCAACTTATAGCAAGGATTATGTGTACAGCGGTCACAATATCAATTTAGTGTTTCGCTGGCATGTCAGGTTCATACGATCTAGAAGGCACATGCATGTCTTCCACTGTTTGATACGAGTATAACATTACCGCGTCCTATCACGGTGAGGCGGTAAATACCAAGATACCCGGCTGTGTTCTCTGAGCATACCGGCAGGGCAGATGTTTTCTGGACGGAATGAATATTGCGGTTTGCATAAAACTACATTGGAAGGGACGCTGAATCATGCTGTATATATACCGGGTGGTCTATCCTCCCCTTGAGCTAAATTTTGTTTACATCACACCTCTTTTACTATTATTACAATTCTGAAATATATCGGTCCAACTCCCTAAACCGAGGTAATACAACGAGGTGTGTGTTTACGGGCTAGAAGACAGCAGGAATCGTGAGCGCCACTGTTGATTCATTATGGATACCTCGAATGAACGCTTAAAACGAGCACAGATAAGAAGAACACGTACTTTACAAGAGGACGTGCACACACAGAGTAGCAGCAGGAATTATAGCCTGGGAACTGCGCGTTGCATATCAAGCCTCGCAGTAGCTCACATGGCAAGGGCGCGGTGGGAGCCCCGTGGTATATTACATTGATGATTATGTGCATAATGTTACTCGTGTATGGAAAAGATGGACAGAAAGCATATCAGGGATAAAGCCTGTATAAAGAACGCTGTCCGGATAGACGACACCCGATAGGCATTATATTTCGGAGTGTGGAAAGGCGCTTGCGGACTATAGTATCCTGGTATGGGCAAGGCCTCATCAAGATCATACTGAGACAACTGCTAACAGTCAAGATATTGTCTTCGACGCTATCCGGTGTAACCGCACAGTAACACATGGGCTATTGCACAGGAAACGGATATCAGCCGAGCGTCTGTTATATGGATATTGAATATTTAGTGGTTTAACCTCTACCATATGCATTTACACCAGGAGTTCCATGGTAATGATTTTGAAGACCGGATGGCGTTCTGTCAATGGACCCTACAGCATGCGGGCGCTGATTCTGCCCTTTTAGCAACCATCTTATTTAGGGACGAAGCGCTGTTCCACAACAATGGAAACGTTAATCACCATAATATGCATCACTGGAGTGTGGATAATCCCAATTGGGTACGACAGACAGCTTTTTAGGTAGAGTAGGGCGTGAACGTATTGTGTGGTATTGTAGGTTATCACCTCATTGGTCCCCATTTCTTTGAGGCACCTTTGATGGGATAACGCTGTGGTATCTCAACATGAACTACCACCGTTCTTGAAACATATGCTACTCCTTGATCGCTTCAGGATGTGGTTCAACATGACGGAGCTCCAACGCACCCGATCTAACTTCCCTGTTTGTTTTTCTGTGGGACCATGTAAAACAACTGGTGTATACACTGGAGCCGGCCCGTCCTGTCCACCTTGGACAGCTCATAACTGAGGCAAGCCGATCCGTTACACAGGAGATGTCACAAAGTGTCAGACGCAACTCTGTATCGATCACGGAGATTGACAGTTCGAACAGGTGCTGCATTAAACAACTTATGTAACTGAAATCCTGTCGCATGTTTCCTAGACTCTTCCAGCTCAGCTCCATACCATATGCTACCATACCAACCGCCCTTTCTCAGGGCCAAAGAAACAAATCAATTTGTGGAAATTATTAAGTATGCAACCTTGCCACTTCACAGGAAATGGGCTGTAAACGAATACTTGACTGAGATTGGAACCACCTCTTCAGCACTGCTCACTTTCAGATCACCGACCGCGACCCCGCCCAGTGAGCTATTGCGAGGTTTGTGATGCAAATGGCAGCTCCCAGCCTATACAGTACACCTGTTCCTGGTCTGTGTGTGCATCTCCTATCGTAAGGCGCATGCTCTTTTTATCTTTGTCAGTTTTACGGGTTCATTCGGGATATTCATAGTGTATTAATAGTGGCGCTCACGATTCCTGCTTTTATTATTTCCCGTAACCACATGCCCCCTCCGATGTAACTTATTTCAAAATTTTAGGGTACGCGGTGGGTAGAATAAATCTAGATTGCAAGGGGTGGGTAGATCACCCAGTATGTATATATATATATATATATATATATATATGTATATATATATATATATATATATATATATATATATATATATATATATATATATATATATATATATATATTACTGTTAATAATATTATTGAAATGTATTTCCAATTAAAGAAATGTGTTGATCAAATTAAAGCTGCTAACTTTTCATTTTAATGGTTTAATTCCATTAACATTTATCCATTTATATAGTTTAAAATAAAACAATACATTTTCATTGTATAAATAATATAGCACTATATTTATAAATACTTAAAAGTTAATATATATACTTTTCTGCTTGTGTATATGAAGGAAAAAAGATGGATATTCGAATAACCAAGACTTATCCTGGTAATATGCAGTTTTCATATGTACATTACATTCCTTAGCATTATGGTTTTTTTCGGGTCAGTTACACGCATTCGCATGCCTCAAAGTACACCTATTACCGGGAGTTGGCCGTGCGGTTAGAGGCGCGCGGCTGTGAGCTTGCATCCGGGAGATAGTGGGTTCGAATCCCACTGTCGGCAGCCCTGTAGATGGTTTTCCGTGGTTTCCCATTTTCATACCAGGCAAATGCTGGGGCTGTACCTCAATGAACGCCACGGCCGCTTCCTTCCAACTCCTAGCCCTTTCCTATCCCATCTCGCCATAAGACCTATCTGTGTCGGTGCGACGTAAAACCATTAGCAGAAAAAAGTACACCTATTTCCTTGCTATGTTAGGGGAAGAGCGTGAAAGTTACGGAATTATATTGCCCTGTACACTGCGCCATAGACATTAGTACACTTGTTAAGAATACCACATAATACTGTGACTCTCACGTGTACCTCTTCTACAGGTTTAGCCCATTCAGCTGTGTTACCTTCACAACCTCAGTACTGTGGAGAATTATTGATAACAAAGGAAGTCATGGCACAACATCCCGAAGGGCCATGGCCTACCAAGCGACCGCTGCTGATTACGAGGTGTTGCGTGGTCGGCACGACGAATCTTCTCGACCATTGTTCTTGCCGTTCTAGACCGAGGCTACTAGCTCACCGTCAAACAGTTTCGCAGTTGTAATCAAGTAGGCTGAGTGGATATTGAATCAGCTCTCAGATCCAGATAAAATCCATGAACTGGCCGGAAATCGAACCCGTGTTCCTCGCGTAAGAGGTACGCACGCTAATCCTACGGCGCAGGGCTGGCTATTGAGAACGATAACCCATGTTAAACATGTACTGCGCCATTTCATTCAGAGAAAAATAAAAAATAAGACACTCATAAACAGGATCATTACAAGGACTTTAGCAAATATCACACTGATCTCCACAAATAGCACCCAGTTAAGACCTCCAAGTTTATCCGACGATTCCATGACCTGTCAAATCCTAGTGGATCTACCCTCCTATACGTTCTAGATTTCGAAACTACTTACAGCGTGTTTCAGTAAATATAAGTGGATCAGGGAGTTAGTTGTATTTCCTCATAACACAAGCAAGCAGTTTCTTCTTAGGGCACCTGTACTATCGGTGCTGGGTATCCCAACTGCCTGCTTATATGGAGGGCGATCACTCTACGTAAGTGGTAATTGATATCCCCATTCTCATGACCATTTACTTGGATCACTCAGCACTTAGTCTCGGTTCACAAACGAGGACGTGAACACAGGAAATGTCACAACTAGTCTCTGCGATAATTATTGAACTGAATAAATAATGTTTGAATTTTACTTTCTTCCACGGACGTGAGATTTAAGAATATCTATAGAATTAGTTCTCATCTATTTTAGACATCTATTTAATTACATTACAAACACGCGATCGGTTGTGCATAACAGCACACCTCAAAAACCGTAACCGCCAACACAGAATTGAATTTCACTATTTACGGCATCTCATTTCCGTCAACGTAATGAGACTGTTACCCGAGCCTGTACCGAAGCAACGAAGTTTGGAATTCTGCAAACTCTATAACAAGGTACAAACTTGAACATTTATTGCTATAAATTAAATGATACGTACAGACGTTTTAGAAATATATTAATACTATAAAATTCCTTCCTAAAAGTCTCCCTATTAAGAGTTGTCAAACGTAATTGATCTAATCTGTACATACGGTACAATTTAAAGTAAAATCAACGTACGTTGACTTCTTATTACTTTCATTTACGGTTACGTTGTATATACATTGGCGGAAAATTAAATCCCCACACCTAGAAGACTTTAGTTTATAAGAATGCAGTGAAAGCTAAGCAATTTTATAGATAATATCATTTATTTGATTAAAGTTTTCAGGCCAAAGGTTCAAGTATGCGCGAGATGATATGTGACATGATGGTAGATTAATAACCGCTGTAGTCGCCAAGATTTTGAATGGAAGCATTCAAACGTGCATGAATTGTGTCATACACGTACCGCATGTTATTATGTGGGATGTATCCACGTCTGTTGTACTTGGTCCGTCAAATCAGCGACGGTATAAATGTTGCTACTAGATGACGCTGGATTTTTCGCCCTATAATGTCCCATATGTGCTCAACGGGCAAAAAGTCTCGTGATCCCGCAGTCCAAATCAACTGGTCAACACTCTGTAGAGCACTTTGTGTGAAAAGGACGACGACATTCCCTTGAATACCGTAAATGAATATAAGCACAACCGGTTCACTCACGAGTCTGGCGTACAAATCCGCTGTTAAGGTACTTAGAATAAGGACAGAGTGCTCTAACTCTCATAGGAAATCGCTCCCCACACAATAATACCTGGTATTGGTCTAGTGCGCTCACCTGGCCTCCTTCTTGCCAAACTACGGCCATCAATGCCAAAAAGATAGAAAGGCCTTTCATCTGAGAACACAACATACCTCCTCTCTGTCCTCCAGTGAGCTTCTAGCTTGACAGTACCGCAAGTCACAGATGGCAGTCATTCGGTGTTAATGTCATGAACCCTACAGGATGTCCGGATTGGAGCTGTCCCTCAAGTAATCAATTTACCAGGGTTCGCTATGTCACTCTAGTGCCAGCTGAAGCTCTAATGGTTGCTGCATATGCGGTATGATCCACCATAGCCATGCGGAGAACACGGCGGTCTTCCCTCTCGGTAGTGGCAAGTGTGCAGCCGGATGCCGGTCTTCTGGAGACAGTGCCTTCCCATGGCCATTGTTGCCAACACCGTTGAACTGTCGATATATCCCTGCTACGTCTTTATGCAAGATCGCGGAAAGAACAGCCACATTCTCGTAACTCTATTACACGGCCTAGTTCAACCTGCTGATACTGCCTTCGTCGTCTGACTCACGTTTACCTCACAACGTCCACACCCGACGATGTTGAACGCTTACGAAGTGTATAGCGCGTATTTAAAGCAAACTAGCTCTGCAAGGCCATAATGGCCCTACTGACACATCTCTTCATCGACTAGCACGCAAATTTGAATAGGCGTTAACTTTCGGATGTACAAACACACCTCGAACTTCGTTTATCTAGCAAATTCGTTCTTAGTGCTGGGATTTCATTTTCCGCCAGTGTAATTAATCATCTGTAGCAAGAATGTGTTTGGAGAACGTTTTATCACCGAAGAGTACGTGCGCTTTCTTTCATTTCAATTCGGATTTATTGTTTATAGAACTTTACAGTTGTCAGGAAACGTCATGTTATGTCCTATACGCAAAAACGACATCATGTATATACTGTACAATAAAAAAATTCTGATTTGACAGATCATGTATCATATCGGGGAATATTTTAATTAAGTAATGTTCTGATGGTGATCGAAATATTTACCATTCACACTTTTGATATGCTTAGAGATTTTGTTATGGTGTGCATCTTTTATTGTGGTGGAAACTCATGTGGAAAAATCTTTTCTTGTGTTATAATTGTGGATCTTATTGTTAGTTATAATCTGTGTTTTATATAAAGAGGTAGGTGTACCAGGAACGCACGGTAGATGCCGTATTTATTAAGAGCAATGTCGTATAATTATCACGAGCGCCGAGGATTCCAAGCTCGATGTGTTTACACCTGCCAGCCAGCGTGTGAGCAAACAGCTGTGTGTGACGTAGATGCTGAAGCAAGGCATACTAGCCCACCCAACACGTCAGTCTACCTTGTGGCGATCTCTGGATACATCTGGAAGCGTGAGTTATGCATTCGAGAAATTTCGATTCAGAAATTTACAAAACTTGTTTAATAATGGTCGTATCGTTCTTGGAGATACTCCTTTCTGTAGCCAATCACAAGAACGTCTCTTTTGTCAAATCTCAAGAAAATCCATTAAGGGATTTTCGAGTAAATCCACTTTAAATTAATCACGTTATCCTATGACGCGTAGGACTAGACAGGCATTCTTCGGCAAGAGTTCTGCAGGGTCAGACCCCATGTCATTCTGTCCATCGGAAACTAGAGTCGAGTGACGACGTAGTAATTATCAAACGCAACTTGTGAATTCTCACGTCGAGAATTGAACTTCCTTTTCCACAAGAAAGGCTTTGTTCTTGCGAGTACTGAAAATCTCATAAAATTCTCGTACATCTCACATAGTAATAACTTCGTCGACTATGATGATTAGATTCCAGTTGTTTTGATATTATTTCAACTAATTAATGTTCGGAGCCCTTATAAGTAAACTGATATGGAAATTTAGTTATGTTGTTTTGCAGGACAAAATTTCCTTGATGGTATATCTGTCGTGTAGTAAGAATGGTAAGAAATTGAATAATATTAGTTACATTGTGATCGATTCCTGTTTCTGAGGCTAGATTCATTCTTGTTGGGCACAGTAAAATATATCTAGTGTAGTGTACACTGTGTGCATTACACAGTTTCTGATAAGAGTTAGTTTTAATTAACCAATACATATTCAGACCTCCTTGCAGAACAACTTTCTTATTTCTACCCACTACATTACCAATCATCAGAGTTTAACTTAATGAATTTACAGTTCTCACAATGCAGTCATTCGTTCTCCAGATTAGATCATCAAATTGCTGCTAATCATATCTGTAAGGCGTAGAGTGTAAAATTGCACTAGTTTTTGTGTTAAATTTAAGAGCAGATCTAAGGCAATTTAAAAGGTAATGGTGGCAATAAACTACCCTATACAACTAGTTTCACCGATAAAAACTAATACATCACTCGTGCGTGACTTATCACATCATAACATTAATGGAATTTCTAGGAGAAGAAGTGGAAGGCACTCTTGTTACACAAATTATTCAAGGAGAGCCCCTAAACTCAAGTAGTGTTTTACCAACTACAGCCGCATTTCAAGTTCTTTCTAGAACAAAGGGGCCCACAAAATCACTAAACAATCCAATGATCCATTCTGTGAACAACGGGGTCATTGGTGTCAAGACTGCAGCACGATAACTACCATACACGATCGCATCCAGAAACTGAAATCAAATGCATGTTGTTTTATGTATTTAAATCGTGGCACGCCATTTCAAAGTGCAGCAAGAAAGGAAGAGAAAAGTTGCCAAATATAAGAAATCACACCATAGAGCAATTTTTGACGTGAATCAAAGGACTTTATCTACTCCGCTTTCTCTAACTGCCGTAGGAAAGGTAAATTATACGAACACCAGATTTACTTATTTCCAAACAGCTCAGCTATGGATTACTGGTCCAAAGCGTTTAAGCAGATTCACTCGCTGTGTTCTCCATGCAGGTAGTCAGTCAAGATTTATCGCCATATCACTGGTAGATGATCTTCAGCTAGTGGTAATCAGGCAACAAGAACTGACTCCATGTGCATTTGAGTCAAACCCAATGACTTCAAACAAGCGGAAATCTGTTCGATTTAAGCTGAATGGAGCCTGTACTATGCTTTCGAAAGTTTTCGCGTTCTCTGCCGCAGCCATGTGTTCCACAAGATGTCGCAGTATTGGCACACACTCGGATCTATAGTTGGCAGATCCTAAAACTACCTCCATTGAAATCCTCATCGGTAGTGATCACTATTGGATGATAATTAGAGACTGTCCACCAGAGCGTATCTCCCCATCACTTGCATTGGTTCCTCCCACTGTTGGCTGGATCCTCGGTGGGGACAGATCCGGAATGCAGGCGTACCCAGTCACTATCGATCATATCAACTTGTAGCAGTCGTTTTTTCCACTAGGATGGCGACTTCAGAAGATTTTTGGGCCTGTAGATTATTGGAATCAGTGCTGAACAAGAATGTCTACTAAACACCAGATCGTCTTTTCACATCAAAGATAAGAGACGTGTAGTCCCTTTACCAAAGAAGAAAGATATCCTCGAACTACCCCATAACGTACAGAATGCAGAAGCTCGCTTGAAGAACCTTCAGACGAGACTCCAAAAGCAATGACGACTTCAACCAGATGTACTGTACTCGGATGTTAAGCTACATTCAGAGAAAACTAATGGAAAAAGTGGATATGACAAGACCGACCGACGTTATGTACTACCTTACACAGCAAGACGTAAAGAAAGAAAAGTGTGGGACTACCAAGTGGAGATTAGTATTCGATGCCTGGGCTCATCAGGCTAATGCACATTCTCTGAATGACATGCTTGAAATGGGACCTAACCTCTTGCCAGAGACCCTCACCATTCTCCTGCGTTTCAGACTTTAGCGACATGCAATCATCCTGACATACAATAGGCATTCCATCAGCTACTACTCGATGTGACAGAGACCTTACCAGAAGGAGGACATTATCACACTACGAATGGCATCGTTATTTACCGTTTCATTCGGCTCCCCTTCGGCCTAACGTGCAACCCATTTCTACTCTTTGCAACTGTCAGGGAACATGATGAAAAACACCGACTATCATTTCCGAACGCTGCATCTCTAATTAACAGCAACACCTTCATGGACGATATCCTTGTTAGATCGAGAGATGACATCAAGCTGATAATGGTTTACTATGAACTCACCGCCTTGGTGAAGATCATTGCAAAATGGACTACTAATTCGGTTGAGCTGCGGGGCATCAGGAGGTCAAAAGGAAGAGACAGTATACCACAGACACAGGTTCTAGGCATGAACTGGTGCACTTCAAGCGATTGTTTTTCGATAAATATGGACGAAATCCTGAGCAAAATTTCAGTTGAACCAACGATCAAAAGACAGATTTTGAATATCGCGAGCAGCTTTTACGATCTACTTGGCTTGTTAACGCCGGTATCCCTCATCGGGAAGCAAATATTTCAGAATACTTGGTGTCGGGGTGTTCACCGGAATGAACTGTTACTTTTCTATCTTGCTGCTCAGGAGTAAATATGGATATCAACTCCCTCTTCTCTCTCACAAGTACGCATACCTCGTTGGGTGTATATCTCAAGCGAGGTAGACACCCAGATCCACGTGTTTTGTTACGATTCTGAGCGAGCCAATGGGACGACCCTGCACATTCGTACAACTAACGAGGGCGCTGTACAACCTCATTTAGCTTCTAGTAAATCAAATCCAAATCCAGTGTAGAAAGTAACCCTATCATGCCTTGAACTCCAAGCAGCGTAAGTACAAGCATGACTTCTACAATATTTCAACAAAGCAAACGATTGTGACGTCTCTCAAGCCATCTTATGGACAGATTCTACTGTGACCTCGGATTGCGTACGCGGTAATCCAAATGAGTGGAATATCTTCGTCTGTAATCGCGTGATGGATATCCAATCTTATACAACGCCATCGCAATGGCGACACTGCCCAGGATCTGACAACCCTGCAGGTCATTTACCTCGTGGAAGTCTCTGCCATCTTGGTTAGCAAAGGCAGATTCTTACTGGCCTCGGAATCTGCCGTTACTCTCATCACTTTCTGAAACGAAGAACATTGGCAAGCAGGTCCTCCACGTGGATTTACCGTTATCTATAATTAACTGCAGAAAATTGAGTCCTTACGTACGCCTTTTGCATGTCACTGCTTGGGTACTTCGCCTGGTACGTGTCCTTTTTGTCACAAAGACCATGAAACTGGAGAACTCACTGCTAAGGAACTTACTGGCCCAGGTAACTACTCGATACAGGCCATCCAAATCGACTGCTTTCCTGCTGAACTGAAAGTGCTACAAACCAACGCCCCTGTTCTAGAAGGATCCAAACTATGTTGCTACAATCCCTGTCCGGAAAATGGAATCCTGTGGGTTGGTGGGGGACTGCAAAATTTTTAACATGCCCACGAACAGCGTAATCCTATAATTCTTGATGGCGATCACCACTTACGCAACTGCTGATTAGGATACGCACATTCGCCTCCATCATCTGGGAGTGCGAATAGTTGTGTCAGAACTCCGAACGAACTTCAGGATTCTACGAGCACGTCATGCCATTAATAAGATCCTACACCGCTGTCTACCCTGAAAAATGGCCCGAGGTATCGCTGGACATGCAATTGAAGCATAACTTCCACCGCAGCGAGTCATTCCACAGAAAGCATTCGTGGTAACAGGTATCGATTTTGTAAGACATTTATACGTAAAGGAAGCGCACGCCGTACAAGAATGCTACATTGTCCTCTTCACATGTGTGACGACCAGAGCGCTTCATTCGGAATGATGCCGCGATCTCAGCACCGACATGTTTATAAAGGCACTACAGAGGTTTGTTGCAATACGTGGCATTCCGCACACTGTCTATTCGGACAACGCCCAGACGTTGCAGTGAGCAAACTCAGAACTGTCAGGACTATCGACAACGATATCGCATGGAAAGACTCACCTGTATCTATCACAGCTTAGAATCGCATGGAAGTTCATTGCACCACCCGCGGATTGGTGGGGAGGCTGGTGGGAAAGGATGATTGGCTCCACCAAGCGATATCTGAGGAAGACTCTGAGACGATCCTCAGTAGATCAAGGCAGTTTGAAGCCGCACTAAACTCCAGACCACTGACGACGACGTAGCTGTCTTACTCCAGCACATTTCTTGTCCGCGGACAACTCACTGCACTACCATCTGGACCTGAACTACAGGCAAGCTCTCCCATTAAGGAATTCAGTCTCCAGCAGCAATTGGCGGATAATTTCTGGAAACGATGCAGTAAAGAGAACCTGCTGCAACTGCAGAACTCCTATCAGTGTGATGCCCAAAAGGAACACTCCTTGTCGTCAGAGTAGAAGACATGGTCCTTCTGCAGGAATATCACCGACCTCATCATACGTGGAATAAAGTTCGTGTCGTGGAGTTACGCCATGGGCGAGATGGACACGCCCAGGCAGTTGTGCTCTCCAATACGGATGGCGCTCGCATTGTCAGGCCTCTTTAGCTGGTCATTCCTCTGGAGGTTGACGAGGGTGGGGAGGATGTAGGGAATTCGAGATGAACAAATAAAGACCCCACTTTCCAGGAGTGACATATCTTTGGATATCCTTTTGTTAAATATGATGTGAGCGGTAGCAGTTAAATAATAAAACAATGTGCAACGTATAATATAAGGTAACTTATTCCCCGTCTACACAGCACACCTCACGGCTGGCCCCAACCGTCGGCTGTCCTGAGAATGGTTTTCCTTGGTTTTCCATTCTCCTGCACTAAGGCGAATGCCGGGACAGTTGCTAGTACAGGCCACAGCGGCTAAACACCTCGCCTTCTCAGTGTATCTCCTTCACCGTAACAAATCTCCCGGCCTGAGAGACGGTGTTAACGCCAAAGAGGACCGCCTGCCACTTCAGGGGAAGAATGAAAACGTATTAGTAGTAGTAGTCCGTGCAGCTATCACATTTGCAATTTCTTGTATGTTTAAATACGTGTAGGGAGTGTCTTTTATTATGTATTACGTGTGTTAAGTGGTGTGGACATATTTGTGACACTAATTCCACTAATCCAGTGATATGAACCATCTGCCCACCTCGTGTCCTATATCTGCAGTCCACCTCTTTCATCACGCTATTTTTATCTAAATCGCATATATATCCTAACCCAATCATTTCAGAATTGCATTTCACATCCTGTCGTGACTGTCGGTAACGAACAGAGTGTTCTTGTCTGTTGTTCTTCATTCGGCAATGTGGACTCATTCTTCGTATTGCACACTTCCTTCCCTTGCAATTCTCAGTCTAACTCTCATACATTTATATAAAACTTCAATCGGAAGAAGTGACACGATTTTAAGAGTAAGTTTTGTGGCCCTAATTGTAGCGGCAGTCCACCTGAGTTTGAAGCTCAATAACTAGTTTCCTGGCTGTTGTCAACTTTTAGTCTCTTACATTCATACTATAACCAAATCGTTTTGAAAGACCCTCATTATCTCCATAATCCACTCGCAGATTACCACACATGCACCCCCGTTCTCCCTTGTGGCCTGCACTACTAGCATACACCATGGCGACTGAACCCGCACAATGTTCACATGACAATAAATTGCTGTTTTCGACAGTAATGTTCGATGTAACACATTCTGAATTATATCACATTGAACATGACTTTACGTCGGAGTTCCGATCCTGAAGAAAGCTACATAGCTGACTATAAGAAAAAACAAGGAGTGTCCAAATTAATCACTGCTATGATTTCCCCTAATGATGGAGTTAAGGTGAAAGATTCAGAGCATATTTTCAATTGCTGCAATGTACGACTGTGGTAAAGATATTGTCAAGAGGAAATAATTGTAGAATTGTTCGAAAGTTACTTACATGTGTTCAGAATTCAAATTTGAAGATAATCTGATTGCAGTAATGGACTACGTGATATATTATGTGTGGAGCCCGGCGGTAACTATTAGTCTCACGTAATAATCTAAAATCTGAATGAATTGTTATAAATAATTAGTCCGAAACTGGGTTTGAATATATAATCATTAACATTTATTTCACTACAATGTTTTATTATTATTATTATTATTATTATTATTATTATTATTATTATTATTATTATTATTATTATTATTATTATTATTTTAATGATCAAGAAATTTATTCATAACTGAACAATAAAGTACACGAAAATATTTACTCTTTAAGCTTATGACCAGTGACAACAAACCCAAGTGCATAAGTTTTTTTCTTTTTTTTGTTAGTTGCCATACGTCGCACCGACACAGATAGGTCTTATGACGACGATGGGACAGGGAAGGGCTAGGAGTGGGAAGGAAGCGGCCGTGGCCTTAATTAAGGTACAGCCCCAGCATTTGCCTGGTGTGGAAATGGGAAACCACGGAAAACCATTTTCAGTGCTGCCGACAGTGGGGTTCGAACCTACTATCTCCCGAATACTGGATACTGGCCGCACTTAAGCGACTGCAGCTATCGAGCTCGGTCAAGTGGATAAGGAAGAACCGTTGACGTAGCCTTAAGCCACAGTTAATCATATTATTTGACTAAAATTCCATTCATTCACAGCTCCATTTTATGAGAATTACACCTGATTTAACCACAGTGACGTAATAAGAGAACTAACCATTCGTAAACTAGGCTATAATGGAATTACAATTTTTCTATTCGATCATAATGGAATGGATTATTATTATTATTATTATTATTATTATTATTATTATTATTATTATTATTATTATTATTATTATTATTATTATTATTATTATTATTATTATTAGCAAAAAACTGCCATGCATTTCAATATGTTACTTTATTGGGCATTACAATTTTACTTCGTTTCAAGCATGATAAATAATGGTCTAATCTGCATGCTGAACAGTAAAATTCCAAACACATGTAATATTAACCTAAAATTAGTCATCTATTTAAATTAAAATCCGTGATTCAAACATGAGAATATGAACATGTATCCTGTTAAAATCCTGAATCC
Organism: Anabrus simplex; assembly: GCF_040414725.1. Classification (NCBI taxonomy): domain Eukaryota; kingdom Metazoa; phylum Arthropoda; class Insecta; order Orthoptera; family Tettigoniidae; genus Anabrus; species Anabrus simplex. The sequence goes on from NC_090265.1 coordinate 1,403,106,290, forward strand.
TAAAATAATACACTCCTCGGATCGAACATTCGTCGAATTTCTGAAACTGTCGTCAAAAGAAGAACGTTACGTTCGTAATTTGCTTCACCAGTAACCCTCTGCCATTCTCATAAATTTTACGGAGTAGTTCTTAAATTTCACTTCATAAAACTTTTCTCGTAAAAACAGAGAAGTGCAAATTTATAAGGTAAATAACTATTCTTAAAAGATTAATCATCCGACTTTCAATAATCTCTTCTTGAAGAACAACATTCTAACTGAAAGCAGCTGACTTTATAGAAACGCAAAGAGAAGGTTACCTTGTTATACTCGTTGATACGTTAAAGCTCTGCAAACTGTTAACAACCTCTTGTAACACATGGTCTTTGGTAGGAAGAGTGCTTTGACTTGTCTTGCCATGAACGGTCATGATTACTTAGGAAGGATATAGGCCTACTGCACGATATCCTTCATAAATTGTGAAGACGCCTTCGACGCATATTGTCAGAAGCTATGGTAATTTTTATTTCCGAATGTGATACCAAATCACCTTTCAGAACTGTTTAAATTGTGTAGGAGATGACTAAATTCAAAATTAATGTAGACATGCATGCCATTGTTTCGTTGTTATTGTTGACGTTGTTGCTTCATGTACATTGCAGGAATACCGTAAATTTATGTTACGTCTTTGTGGTAACCACAATGGTTTTAGGTTTTAGCTGGTGTGTGCAGTTGCATTTGTAAGAAAGGAAGTGTTAGTTACCTGTACGGTACTAATCAGCAAACGCTTAAGTATGAAATAACTTCTACATTGACTGATATTTGGATTTTAAACCATGTCTCTTCTGAATTATGTTACATGAAGCTGAGCAATCTAAATTCCAGTCCCAAGTACCGCTCTTAAATAAGCCGCAGTACGAATCGGATCAACTGTGTTCGGTTATACCATGTTAATCCCTTGACCAGAGTAATGAGTGAGGTTTGAATGATAGGGATTACTGTACACTGATCATCGTAATAGAGTATTCTGTTTAGTTTTATTTTAATGAGCTTCAAATTCTGAGTTCATTCACGAGTTTTGTAAATAAATATTAAAACCCACAAAAATTTCTGGTGATTCATATTTTCAGGAATGGGTAGCACTCCCTCTCTAGTTTAATAATGATGCTCAGAGTAACTGAGTTGGTATAACTAGGTGTCCTTACTCCTCTACTAAACTTACCGTTTGCCAGATCCTGTTGATCAGAACAGATTCAGCACTATTATGTGACACCATGAGATGTTAAAACTTTACAAGTGCTTAATAGTTTCCTGTGACACACGCGGTTTGGTGCTTTGAGTTACTGTACCACGTACGGTCACGACTAATGCTACTCTCAGATACTCAAAGGACACTAGCAGCGCACAGCCCTCCCGTCATGGCTGTCGTCTATTGACATCTCTACGACATTCTTGTATTTTATTATGAATAAAGAAACTAGAAAGATGGTTATTTAGAGACACCCTGAGCTATTACTTTAAAATGCACTTTTTGTATCGATAGTCACAGATAAGGTGTCGTGGTGAATATAGTGTTTTCGTCATCTTGACAACACTACTGTCCTAATTATATTGTAATTAAAATCAAGCAATTAAGGAATATTACCACAAACATAATTTATTTACTCAGGACTTTCCTAATAATGTCTGTCAATTATTTAAAATTGAATGTTTATAATGAATCACTGTGAGACTAGTTGTGATCATTCCTTTTCACCATCCTATATCAAGTAAGAAATATGATAAGTAATGCCATTTAAAATAAATCGTATATTTCGTTATCCAACATGAGCCAGAAATTCACCATTCATTTTTCAGGCATCTACGAATAACAGACTGGCAACTGAACAACTTCCCAGGCAGTACTGTCTTTCTTGTGGTCAGTGGACTGGCGTCATCGTCATTCATATGATTACCAGAAGTAGTACGAAATAGTTAACGATATTGTGAGAACAAATTTTTCGGCAATAACTCAAATCGAGTCAATCTGTTGCGAGATATAATGTATTTCTTGTATATTGATTGTTAAGGCATTTGGATAATCATATTGTACTTACACTTTGAATTTTGTGGACTTCTTCTAACATGGTAGCACATTTCTCTTAAGTGGCATGGTCATTCTCCTTTGAAACGTTTTGAGGTATACAGTCATGCATAGAATATTGGCTAGTACCTTATGTTATTACAGCAAATGAACCTAGTACTTCCAAGACCAATCATTTTGTATTTCGATAATTCAGTTTCATTTTAACTCCCACTTCTGGCCATAGGTTAACTTATTTTACACAATTTAAATTCTTCCAATCATCTTACACTTCCAGATTTCTTATACAGTTGTAACAATTAATAACACAGGTAAGATGGCATTCCTGGAACGTAATAGTCATTCATGACTTCCTGGCAATAATGTAAAAGTTAAATAATTATTGTTATGCTAGAAAATTTAGGAAATTATAACTTCTAAGCAAATATTAGTGTCCGTCAAGAAGTTACTTCCCTGAATTACACAAAAAACATATAATTTTAGCCAAACTGTGAGGATAACAACTGGCTCAGTTCCGTTTTACAGATCAGTAGTTCTTAAAAAACACCCAGTAAAGGACGTTCTAACGATCAGGCGCTGCTAATACCGAAAGGATTCCAGTCGGAATAATGCACTATCGAGTAAATTCCAAACCGGGGAGGAATCAGATAAATATTTGATGACTGGGAAATAAATACGTGTAAAAATATTGTTTATGGACTTCATTAACGAAGTTCAGTAAATCCAGTACTACTGTATTAAATCGTTCTATGTTTTTTAATTGCGATGGGAGTCATGGCTAAGCGTAAGACTTTCTATATTATATTAATGAGTATCCAGATATCTAGGCTCACGTACGACATTAGGGCCCTCTGGTGTTAGCCGTTGCTCAGGAACTTAGAGAGAAGTGAATATGGAAGAATCCTCATCATGGACTACCGTTTGGAAGTACAAGAATTGTCATAATACGTGGTGAGTTTCTCAGGAAGTCCACATACCGAGTTCTATTTAGCTCCCTTCGTAGCAATATGGATCAATTACTCACTTATGACGGGCGTTACCCCATATACTGATATCCCTCCTTTACACATGAAAGGTGTTCCGCCTCTTCGAAACTCCATTAGCGAAGATTTATCCAGTTCACGTTCTCACGCATTTTAAAATTTTGTTTTATGTAAAATGAACACGTATTGCAAAGAAACTAAGACTTTCAATCGCCTTCCAGTCATCGAGAGGACATGATTTTGTACTTCATTCTTGATGAAATTCAATGCGTTACTGGAGCAGAAATTACGATAATCCCATGTGACTCAGCTGAAAAAATTCCTTCCTATTTCTTCGTGCTGTCGTGTGGGTTCTCCAGTTTTTGATCCATAGCCTGTTCCACCATGGCTGTGTGTCCTTCGAGCGTAGAAGGACCTCTATTGTTTGGCAATAATTTTCTTAAAGGGAATATCCAGTGGTACAAACTTCTCGTTCTGGTTCGTATTTCTATTTGTCAAATAATATTCATGTAGTTTTAATTATAGAGCACAGTCTTGAACCTCTAACTTCCTTCATATCCAGGTGTATTTCTGTCCTCGACATCTGCCTCTTGTACCATAGTTGAAACGTATGGATATCGCTCAAATTACTAGAAATTATATGCAGAACCAACATTCCTGTAATGGCCAGAAATTTCGAATTCTAAGGTTATCTAAGTTCCTTCAGTTTGCTGAGTAATGAACTTTACCGTAGAACCTAATCTATCTGCCTTATCCAGGACTCTAAAACATTTCCCTTATATTATGCGCTCTATTGTAAACGCACTTGAATGTAATGACTCCGCTCGTGATACACACACTAACTCAAGCGCAAAATGACAATTCTAGCACAGCCTGCGGACGAACCGGCCTACATAACCTCACAGCACGTACGGGCACCGGGTGAATATACACATTGTACAGTAGATCTGCTCAACTGATTGGCGTTTCATATAAATGTGAACACGCCATGGTTTACAACAATGTGGTCTTCGTGATTGTTAATGAACAGCTCTCTACGAAAGGTTTGAAATAACTGAATAACAGACGGCATGCAAAACTGTACTGTCAGTCTGCTAAATATTACAGACATAACGGATAGCATCAATCAGGAATGTTTCAAATTTAGTATTAATTCAAATCCAACGTCATTTTTATGATATTGTTGTTCATTCTAAAAAGCATAGCCCTAAAAACTGTATTTATTAACAAATGAATTTGACTGACATATGCTAACCAATGCATGAGATTTATAGAATATTTTACTACTCACCATTGCATCTCTGTTCCTAAATAGCTCACTCTATAAATTGCTTACCTCCAAACTACTAATTAAATTGAATAAAGGGTGTGATCGTTACATCGAACATTTAGCAATTTCGAATTTGAATCGTTTCTTCATACCTGTGTGCATCTGAGGAGTGACGTAAGGACTGGAAGAAAAACATGATTTCTAGAACTGAGTGATAGAGGCAGTCGAATACAAACATCAATTTAGAACGTTTTTCATCCGTTGACATGGTAGAAGTCTGGTAGAAAAATATGATATACAGGCTTAAGTAATGGAAATAATAATAGACAAATGTTAAATCCTAATTGACCAATTTGTGTAACATTGTTAACAAGATTATTTCATTATGATCATAGCAAAATAATGGTACAACCTAGGGAGCATGGAGATCACTGGTATAGTGGAAAGTGAAGGACTCCCCTGTTCGTAACGTATGCAAGTAGTGGGAAACCGTGGTTAAACATACGCCCGGTCATTGGTACAAATGTCTGTTGTATGACGAGGAGTCCAAGGGCTATATTTCTGTTCAGAAATGGAAGTAATTTTCCTACATTTCTGGCCTGCCTGACGAGGCACAGAACCCACATTTTTGCAACTGAACTGAGCACGCGTATACCATCTCGGCTTGACATTCCTTGCATTTTATTGTAACAATAAACAGAATATGCAGTACATCACTATATTTGCTAGCCCCAGTATTTGCCTGGTGTGAAAATGGGAAACCACGGAAAACCATCTTCAGAGATGCCGACAGTGGGGTTCGAACCTACTGTCTCCGGGATACTGAATACTGGCCGCACTTAAGTGACTGCAGCTATCGAGCTCGGTCACTATATTTGAAAGGAACATATTATTATATTTCTGTATGAAAAAATATATGACCGTCTCACACTGTACCTCTAAGAGTTCTTTACTCGTGTCAAAGAAATGAGATTAGTATACGCTGTTTTATACACTTTTCATCCCAACGAGAATACAATGCAGAGCAATGGATTGCTTATACCAGCATTGTAAAATGAAATGCACTGTAAAGCTAAGTACACTTGAAAAACACATGCATACTTAACCGATACTGTCCATACAAGAGTAGTTGTTTAAAACCACCGATTTGAATCCCTAAGAAAATAACAAGAACATGTAAGAGTATGTCGTCGTTGAAGAAACCAAACCGCGTTTATCACAACGCTCTTCCTATCCATTATGTTCCTGAAGACTGGTCACGCCTCCCAGCCATGCATGCATATTCAGTCCATCAGAAAAATGTTCATTGTGTTCATTTTCCTATTTGTAAAGGAAAATGAACCTTAAATACAACTGAACTGAGCACGCTTTTACCGTCTCGGCTTGACATTCGTTGCATTTTACTGTAACACTAAGCTACTACTGTAGGAGTGAGTAAATTCCTCGCGCAAGCATTCATTCCTATAATACGGTACAGTAAGGTTCATTTTCCTTTACAAATCAGCATAGGAAAATGAACCCAACAAACATTGTTCTGATGGAATGCATATACATATGTTACTGGGAGGCGTGACGTGACTATTCTTAAGGAAAATATTGGATAGGAAGAGCATTGTGACATACGAGGTTTGGTTTCCTCAACGACGATGTACTTTTCCTTACAATCAGTATGTTAGGGACAAGGAATAACAAACACTGTCATATTCATTTTCTCAGAAAAGAAAATGCTATGAGACCTACAGCTACAATTGATTACAGGACATGGGACTGGAATACTGATTTGAAAAATGAATTTCTTAAGCCAGACAATAAAACTGAGAATATAACTCTTTCACATCTCAACTGTCTTCAGTGCTGGTCTACTGCGTCAGGATTAAACGACTTGAAGATCGTAGATAACTACCTTAGCAATGCTAATTTTCCGTTATCTCCTGCAGATTTTTGAATAATGAATTTTCTTAACTATGTTTCTTTACTGGCAGAGGTAATACAAATATCAGTATTAGAGACATCCCGTAATATATCACTGTCTAATACTAACTAAACAACATTGCTCCCATGTACTTTTCCACTCTTTAATACAATAATCATTAATATCCCTGCCAAAATGTAGACCCGTAGCTCATGTGTCTGTCAGCATAACAAGAATGGTCTATGTCACCATAGCTCAATGGTAGAGCTTTGAAAGAGAAATATTAATATTATGTGATTAATTCAGACTGGCGTCCGATTGGCAATTTTGGCTCTGTATTTATCACCTTTTCGACATATACTATTTGTACTCATAATAATCTAATAAGCTTGAAATCTATTTGAAAGAACAAAATAAATTAATCAACATAAGTTTTCAAAAAATCCTCACCTAACCTTCTGAATGGGTGATTTCGTTGGTTCAGATAGGAAGAAATGAGCCTAGGGTGTAACACATGCAGACACATACATAACGGTATGGACGAAGAAAATGTGTAACGCTAGATACTTCATTAATCCCACTAGTAAATGTCGGACACGCAGCGCTATTAGAAACCTTACGCACGCCTGCACTCTCAAGCGATCCTCAAATGCCTCCCACCTTCATCCATATTCAAAGAACTAATTCCAAGTACCAAGCGGGATTGCAAGACAATGGAGACGACGATAAGAGCTGTTGATTCTCAGGCACGTTTCTGCTGGCAACTAATGGAGTCACGTGGCATCCCATCTAGCTAGATGAATACTTACCACATATCACTCGCTTTTCATCTATGGTCACACACTTGATGCTTTTAACTGGAAGGCCACAATGAAATGGGTCTCAAATGTTTTAAAGGATGCATATTTGAAGACACTGCTGTTAAGTTTTCAAAAGTACGCCACTTTAGAACGAAACGTTTTTAAATATTTTCAGTGGCTTCAAGAGGGTTTAGAGATCAGTAATTTTGAGCAAACTAATGTACACATATACGTATCTGGTAGAATTTGTCTTATAAGGTAATCCCGCAATAAAGAAAGTACTGAAATTAAAAGAAATATAATAATATTGTGATAATGAAGACTGGGAATGCGGAAGACTGGTGGAAAGCTACAATAACGGCGATACTGGCGCAACGTTGGCAATCTGGGGCAAAACCATAAACCCGGAGAACTGGGGAGGCTGGTTATAAAGAATCTCCTTAGAAGAAGTTATAACATATCTAATAATTAAAAAGACACCCACAGTGATTTGACAGAGAAAATTGCGGGAACTGCGAAAATCCTCCACTGGCCTATAAAGAGTGAAGCGGTCAGAGTCAGTCATGTGTCCGTCGCGAGCGAGCAGGAGTCACTTACGAGACGGTTGCGAGTCAATGACGAGTCATTCAGCGAAGAAAGATTGCAATAAACCGCTACGCGTTGTTCAGTGTTGCTTAGTAACAGTGAAGTGAACTGCTCGGGGAACGACACTGCGCAGTCGAAGACCCTGTTGGGGAGCAGGAGTGCTTTGTCATGGGTCACGGGTGTGAGTACAAACTGTGGAATCAGAACACTAGAAAGCAAGTGCTCATTTAAACAATCTAACTAGGAGCTTAGTAAACTCAGCCGTTCTCACCTTCTCTCAGTAATCATCTTAGTTTTAAGGAACCGAGCGTGTTGTCCATGCTGTTAGTGTCACACAGCTGCGAGCTTGCTTTCAGGAGATAATGGGTTCGAACCCCACTATCGGCAGCCCTGATGGTGGTTTTCCATTTTCACACCAGGAAAATACTGGGGATGTAGCTTAATTAAGGCCACGGCCGCTTCGTTCCCACTCCGGGATCCTTCCTCTCCCATCGGTGCAACGTAAAGCAAAGTATATAAAAAGAAAAAGAGAAAATAAGAACCCTGGTATTCATAGTCTATACGACGGTTGGGGCATAATGATGGCAACTTTCTTCTTTTTCGCACGAATGCGGGACTTGCCGCAATACAATCTTACAGCTATGTTACCTGAACTGCGTGGTTTACGCTGTTAATATAATCTATATATATAAAGAAGGATGTGTCTGTCTATCTTTTTGTTCCTTATACAAATCCATACCGTTCCACCAATCTGAACCAAATTATGTATACTTACCTTTTAGGACTCCGCGGGTATACCTGTCTAAAAAAATGTTAACAGCCCTCGACTTTCCCGAGATTTAGGTCCTTTGGCACATTGTCATAGGCTATTTATTATAGGCAAAATGCCGGTTGTCTTTTTCGTGCAAAGACGAGACAAAACTAATTTATTTTAAGCCTCGCAACGTGAAGAACAAAGCTCCGTAAGACCCTACGGGCCCGAAATCGACGTTTCAAGGCACCAGACTACTCCTTTCTAGGAATCGGATAAAGATGCGACCGTCCGCAACCAGGGCAACGTCATCTCAAAGATTCGACAGTAGCGATATTATGGATGTATGTTCCAGCATAGCTTTCAACCAGAATGGGTACACTTATGACTTACTATGTGCAAAAATGAATACTGTGGTAAGACGTACATAGCTACCCTTTGGGTTGGAATGGAAAAGGGGCGAATTATAAATAAACACGAGAAACGGCCTATTTCAATACAGAGTCCATAGTTTTGGTGGTCACTGAGGTGAATAGTGACACTCCAGATATCGTTAAAGTCCATGTTCATCCCCATCGGCACGGGAGTGAGAAGGGGTGAAAAATAAAATATCCAAAATACCCGAGATTACGGATGAATGTGTGTATGGTCCACCGTAGCTCTTAAACAAACTTGGTACACATACGACTTACTATCTGTAAAATCGAGTATGGCGGAAAAATATCACTAGCATCCCTACGGGAGGGTGTAAAATGTAAAAACAAACCTGAAGAAGACCGATATTAGTGTCAAATCCAAAGTTTTCGAGGTCGGCAACATGAAATGTGGATGCCGCGTAAGTCATACTTCAGCCCCAGTCGGAACGGAGATTGAGAAGGGGTGAGAAAGAATGTCCAAAATGACCGAGATTATGGACATATGTGTATAAATAACTATATTCCAAAAATAATGTCGGCGTAAGACACTACTAGGAGACCTAGGAGCAGGAATTGGAAGGGGGTGAATTAAGAAAACGACACATATTAATGTAGAATCCCCTGTTATTGGGGCCGCTGCGTCCGGATGTCGTTTCAGTCCAACTTCAGCCCCCATCGACATGGTGTGTGGGAAGGGGTGAATACTAAAATATCCAAAGTAACCGAAGTTACGGATGTACGGGTCTATGTTCCAGCATGCTCTCATGCAAACTTGGTACACGTATGACTTACTATTTTGAACAATTACTCTGGGGGTAAGAAATCCCTATCACCTCAATGGAAGGGGATGCTATGTAAAAATAATCGAAAACGACCGATGTTAATATCAAATCAATAGTTTACAGAGTCGCTGAGATGAAATGTGACACTCTTAACGCTGCTTAATTCCCGTTCAGCTCCATCGGCGGGTTCAGAAAAGTTTAAAAAGGAAATGTACAAAGTGAGAGAAGAGGGAAAAATGTTGATTGCATAGTTTGCGGGATCCGTAGGCTGATTGGTGATACTCCCATTGACAGTTGGAATCATGCACATCACCAGCGCGACGCCTAAATACATACTGTTATAACTTACCTTTATTACTGGTTTGGACGGATTTCCTATACAATCTGCTGTGCCACAATGAAATACTTTAACGAGAAACTAAATAGTCTCAAATTTTAAAAAATATTATACACATAACGATATTTTTGTATCTACAAACGAGTTCGTAAACTATCAGTCAACGTCACAATAAATAAAACTAAAAAAAAATCACTTCAAACAGGTAATGCATATCCTAAAACTATGCACTAAAAAGGTACCCGAGCAGAGCCGAGCACTACAGCTAGTTAGGTATATTTGTGAAATTCTTCATTACCTGTGCAATCCTAGTCAGTGGTTTCTAGTCCTTTAATCTACTTTCATTTTTAGACGTAAGAGAACCTTGATTCTGAGTGATTTATACTACGTTATTAATTTATTGCCCATTCGTGACATTGATTTGCATCGCAAATCCAGTCCCAGTTGTAGTATGGGACAGGCTTGCTCAGAACAATCAAGGCTCCGTTAAAGCATTATATTCTTTCGTTTACTTCCAACACTCACATTACATTCGGCACATGTACAATTCAGTCTTGGTAAATGTTCACGCCACTATGGAATAAAGACTTTCATAAATTATCTGTGTCTATGGCGAATCATTCAGAATGTAGATTTAAACTTTTGAAGTTGATCGTATATTAGAGAGACCTTATTTGAAAAACTGAATTCAAAATTCCCAACACTTTGTAAAACTCCCCTTTCTTATTACATATATTTCCTCTTGTAATTTCACTGCACTGTTGAATATCTGAAAAACCTCACACTCCATGGCACTACAGCCCTTGAAGGACCTTGGACTACCAAGCGACAGCTGCTCAGCCCGAAGGCCTGCAGATTACGAGGTGTTGTGTGGTCAGCACGACGAATCCTCTCGGCCTTTATTCTTGGTTTCCTAGACCGGGGCCGCTATCTCACCGTCAGATAGCTCCTCAATTCTAATCACGTAGGCTGACTGGACCTCAAACCAGCCCTCAGGTCCAGATAAAAATCCCTGACCTGGCCAGGAATCGAACCCGGGGCCTCCGTGTAAGAGGCAGGCACGCTACCCCTACACAACGGGGCCGGCGAAAATCTGAAAACAATGTTTATATTTAATGATATTATTGCCGTTATCAGAGCCGCATTTGTACGGTGTGAACAAATGCTCTGCAATCGTGTGCTTATTTCTAATGACTGGTGCTCTAGGATTCGAATAGGAATGCCGGTAGTTTTGAGAAACGTACCCGCCTATACTTTCCTTTAATACAAATGGGGAATTGAAAACAATTTTTTTCCATTAGTTATTGCCTTTCTACTTAATTTATAACTGTTAGTACCTTCAGTATGCTAAAATTAATTTTCAATAATATGTATAAATTATCTGTTAAATTTAATATATGGTAACAGAATTATACCTGGAAAAGAAGCAACTTATGACTGAAGAAATTATAAATTAATAGTCAAAACAGAAAAGAGGTGGCTTCAGATACTTAAAGAAATCTCTAAATCTATACACTATACACTTTGATGACCTTCCTCCTTTGTTTAAATAATGAATTCTTGGAATGATCACTTCTCGTCAGTTCAAGGACATATAACCAAGAGCGCAAATAACCTGATGTAGGATAGGGATTATTTTATGAATATCGTGCGTTATACTTTTTTACGATTTGTCTTAAGGAAGAGAGACATTTTCTGATATTAATAGCTGAAAATTCGTGGAATGAGGGGAGCGTTCTCTAAGGTGGGAGTAGCTTTAAAAGTGAACACAATGATAAGGCAAGCAATGTTTCACAAAAGCTTTAAAACTGATAAATGAAACCACTTTTGTTTACATGTCAGTTGTAGAACTCTTTCTCCAGAGCAAGAGACTTCGTCCAACGTAAAAGCAAATGGACTCATTGTTCCGGCCACCCATTATACCCCGTCTCAAAAGCTAAAGGAGAGAATGGCGCACACGAAGCATTCTGACAGAATTTCGAATGAAACACTTCTCACGCCCATATCACGGATACCGGAGTTTGTGGTAAATTTTACTGTATTATTTTTCATGTTTTTCACTCCGTTATTGAGTTTTATTTTGCGTAATGTTAAATTTGATAACTACAAATTTATTAAGTTTAATATAAATTTCAAAACACGCAAGTGCTATCCTATTCAGAAACTCGCTAAGATATTAAGAATTACTATATTACGACGAAATATGATAACAACTTGAAACGTCTGCAGCAAGGTAATGCGCATTACTGCCTGCGAACACTGTTTGTTACACACCTTTTCACACAAAGTCTACTTGGTACTTCATACACTTAGTGCGGGTCTCGCAGCAGCATTCTTCGTGCGCCGTCTTGATTGCACATTACGCACGACTTCATCGACTCGGTAATATCGAGGCTCATCTGGAATCCTTTTTTTTTTCTATTGGCTTTACGTCGCACCGACACAGATAGGTCTTATGGCGACGATGGGATAGGAAAGGGCTAGGAGTTGGAAGGAAGCGGCCGTGGCCTTAATTAGGGTACAGCCCCAGCATTTGCCTGGTGTGAAAATGAGAAACCACGGAAAACCATCTTCAGGGCTGCTGACAATGGGATTGGAACCTACTATCTCCCGGATGCAAGTTCACAGCTGCGCGCCCTTAACCGCATCTGGAATCCTAGCGAAGGATTAGAACCTGCCATTTAGCTTGGACAGTAGAACGGAAGACAAATCTCTTGGTCTGGTAAGTACGTTTGCACGATCTCACGGCGGAATTGGAACTGCAGGTTGTCAATTACTGCCTTCTTCATCAGTACTCACTGACCACCACCGTTTCATACCGCTAATTCTGACTTTGTAACGAGTAATATTGCGGTCCATGTTATCTGTGCCACCCATGCACGAGTTATGTACGCTAAATATTGCAGATTGTGATACCAGTATCATTTTCGTTTTCCGCACTGGAGTATCTCTGAAGTTTGAAATTAGGTTTTACGTTTGGCACGATGATATTGTGACAAGTGCACTGTCAACCCACCGAACCACTATTACACACTTCTCAAGGCTTTCGGGGGGAACTCATAGGTGCCTCAGTCATTTATCTTATATGGTTTAGGTTCTGTAAGAGGGCAGTCTCTCGGTACATGATTCTCCTCAATGACACCTGCGGACCATCACGTTTTTTATTAGAGAAATGCTTGGGAACATGTTATCGAAGCACACTGACTGAGCATATGTCATGGGTTAGCGGAGCACTGATGCGCAGGTGTGTTGTCTGAGCACCACACGCGCCCAGTGCCAGCGGCAGTTGTATAGGAGACCTTGTGAGCAGTGGCTGTGCATGCGACAGGTGTAACATGGAACGTCGTCGTGAGCTGACACCGTTTGAACGGGGTATGGTGGTCGGTGCCCCACGGATGGGAAGTGCGATTTCGGAAGTGGTGCGGGAATTCGGCTTCACACCATCAACTGTGTCCAGGGTGTATCGTGAATGGTTGAATGCGGCTGTCACCGTCCACAAGAGACGAACGACCGGCCGTCCAGCCACCCTCGATGACCGTGACCGGCGACATTTGAGACGGATTTTCAATAGTGACAGACTGGCAACCGTGCAACAAATCACGGCTCAATTCAACACAGGCCGTGCTAGACACGTCTGCAGTGGACAATCTGTAGGAACATGGGTTCTATGGGGTATGGGAGCTGGCGCCGCACACGGGTGCCACTGTTAATCCAACGTCATCGGTCACAACAACGCGCATTTGTCGCCAGTCACCAAGGATGGACACTGGAACAATGGTGTACGTGATATCGTCGGACGAATCACGATTTCAACTGCACCATGCCGATGGGAGCACCTTGTATGGCACAGACCACATGAAGCGATGGATTCCGCCTTAGTGATGGGACATTCGATTCACTTTACTGAATCGATTCATTAGATTCCGTTCACGTTACTGAATCGATACAGTGATCCGATTCACGGCACATTAGAGTCACCACTCCTATTTCATCTGTGTAGTATGTAATGGTAAGACACCAGCAAGAGCATTCGTTGTTCGCTGCTGCCATCTGGTCTTCATTGAACTCCTTTCTTAGAAAAAAATGCTAGTCACTAATACATCGAAGGTTACCGGCGACGTAGGATGGGAAAGGTCCTGGATTAGGAAGGTAGCAGCCATGGCCTTAATTAAGGTACAGTCCCAGAATTTCCTGGTGTAAAAATGGGGAAACTACGGAAAACCATCTTAACGGCTGCCGACGGTGGGATTCGAACCCACCATCCCCCGAATGCAAGCACATAACTACACGATACTAATCGCACGTCCAACTCGCTAAGTCATTTTTGAAAATACGTACTGTATTTTTCTATCAGCAAAGGAATATTTTGTATAGGCTACCCAAGATGTACAGTAGCCCGCTGGTTTTCTGATTCAACATACTGTTGATTAAGTTATTGCGTCAGTCGGCTCACTTACTGTCCACATATTATTGAAGTCTTGTACAACGATGTGACATACGAACTGAGACAATACTGACCGTTCTTCCCAATATAAAACAGGTACTTTTGAGTGGTCATGAGCATGACTCATAGTCATAGGGCAGGCTAGAGTCGAGTTAAATTAATTATCAAATGTCAACTAAATTATAATACTAAGATTCATTAAACTAATAAATAGTACAACCTAATAGCCTACCTACTTACTAGCTACTTCAGAATTATGTTTTGACTACCTTTTTAACACTGAAAATAAATCCATCTATTATTTAAACCTCCCTGTAAGAAGAGGACAGTGAATGCATGTGGGTATTATTTTCAAATGAGCTGAGCTCGGGAGTCCATTTAGCGTACGATTCTTTCAGTGCACCATGGCTATGTATGTATTGCTTCAGAGGAAGCCCGGCTCTCCGCCAGTGTCCACTGTCCAGTGTGCCGATAAGGAGCCGTGTGTATCTTGTGTCTCACTGAGCCGCGCTCGTTCACGATTCTTTCGATGTGCCATGATTCACTGTCTCGCTGCAGCGGAAGCTCGGCTCCCCGCCAACGTCCAGTGTGTGCGCCACTCAGCACTGCCCGCTGGGAGTAAGTTGAATCGTGTGCCGTGAGCTCACCGTTCCTATGAATCGATTCACTCGGACACTTGAATGAATCGACACACTGCTTCGAATCATGCATTCAGTAGCAACACTATTCCGCCTGGCTCGAAGGTGTGGTCCAGGGCGCTGGTGTCTCTCTTATGGTCTGGGGTGCATTTTCCTCGTATGGAATGGGCCCCCTAGTTGTTCTGGAAGAGACTCTGAATGTTACGCGGTATGTTGAGCTGCTCGGAGACCATCTCCACACAATGTTGTCCTTCCAGCGCCCAGACGGTTCTGCGGTGTTTCAAGATGATAACGCGCCGCCACATCGCTCCCACGTCGCCCGGGAATGGTTCCAGGAACATGCAGCGGTGGTCCAACGACTGCCATGGCCACACAGGAGCCCCGATATGAACCCTATCGAGCATATCTGGGATTTCCTGGAACGCAGGCTCCGTGTCATGGAGCCTGCACCCACGAACAGACCAGCATTGGCGGCCGCTCTGCAAACGATTTGGTGTCAGCTGCGTCCAGATGACTACCAGGGACTTGTCGACTCACTTCCACAGCGTCTCACTGCAGTGCGCAGGGCCGGAGGAGGCCCCACACGCTATTAGGTGACTATCCGATGACATTTGCTAAGTCAGTGTATACACTGACTGACAGAGCAAATGCAACACCAAGAAGGAGTGGTTCGAAAGGGATGAAAGTTGGGGAAAAAACAGAGACGGCACGGACGAATAATTGATGTTTATTTCAAACCGATATGCAGGTTACACAATGCGCACGGCATCGACTCAGTAGGATGCAGGACCACCGCGAGCGGCGATGCACGCAGAAACACGTCGAGGTACAGAGTCAATAAGAGTGCGGATGGTGTCCTGAGGGATGGTTCTTCATTCTCTGTCAACCATTTGCCACAGTTGGTCGTCCGTACGAGGCTGGGGCAGAGTTTGCAAACGGCGTCCAATGAGATCCCACACGTGTTCGATTGGTGAGAGATCCGGAGAGTACGCTGGCCACGGAAGCATCTGTACACCTCGTAGAGCCTGTTGGGAGATGCGAGCAGTATGTGGGCGGGCATTATCCTGTTGAAACAGAGCATTGGGCAGCCCCTGAAGGTACGGGAGTGCCACTGGCCGCAGCACATGCTGCACGTAGCGGTGGGCATTTAACGTGCCTTGAATACGCACTAGAGGTGACGTGGAATCATACGCAATAGCGCCCCAAACCATGATGCCGCGTTGTCTAGCGTTAGGGCGCTCCACAGTTACTGCCGGATTTGACCTTTCTCCACGCCGACGCCACACTCGTCTGCGGTGACTATCACTGACAGAACAGAAGCGTGACTCATCGGAGAACACGACGTTCCGCCATTCCCTCATCCAAGTCGCTCTAGCCCGGCACCATGCCAGGTGTGCACGTCTATGCTGTGGAGTCAATGGTAGTCTTCTGAGCGGACGCCGGGAGTGCAGGCCTCCTTCAACCAATCGACGGGAAATTGTTCTGGTCGACATTGGAACAGCCAGGGTGTCTTGCACATGCTGAAGAATGGCGGTTGACGTGGCGTGCGGGGCTGCCACCGCTTGGCGGCGGATGCGCCGATCCTCGCGTGCTGACGTCACTCGGGCTGCGCCTGGACCCCTCGCACTTGCCACATGTCCCTGCGCCAACCATCTTCGCCACAGGCGCTGCACCGTGGACACATCCCTATGGGTATCGGCTGCGATTTGACGAAGCGACCAACCTGCCCTTCTCAGCCCGATCACCATACCTCTCGTAAAGTCGTCTGTCTGCTGGAAATGCCTCCGTTGACGGCGGCCTGGCATTCTTAGCTATATACGTGTCCTGTGGCACACGACAACACGTTCTACAATGACTGTCGGCTGAGAAATCACGGTACGAATTGGGCCATTCGCCAACGCCGTGTCCCATTTATCGTTCGCTACGTGCGCAGCACAGCGGCGCATTTCACATCATGAGCATACCTCAGTGACGTCAGTCTACCCGGCAATTGGCATAAAGTTCTGACCACTCCTTCTTGGTGTTGCATTTGCTCTGTCAGTCAGTGTATTAACGCTTGAAGGGAAAGCATATTGCAGCTCCTGCAAGTTCAGTTGGGCATCACAACGAAAAAGGGCCACGCTCGCTTGCTGGAGTGGAGGCATTTCAATTGGTGGAAGAAGAATCAACAATCTGCGCTTTGATGATGACACTACTCTATTTGCCTGCAGTAAAATTGATCTTGAAGACTTACTCGCAAGAGCAAAGCACACAAGTCGTTTACATAGACTATTGATCGTACTAAGTCCAAAGTGTTGATAATCAATCGAGCAGCACAGGTCCAGCTCACAGGCTGTAGACTATAAGGTAACTGGAGATTGATAAGGTCCATATCAACCTTCAAACATTTCTGTTAGAGGAAGCTCTGATGATGAGATAAGGAGACGGATCGCACTAGGAAGAATTGTCATGAATATGCTAACCAGGATCTGCCAGAAAAGGGCAGTTACCAAAAGCACACAGATCCGCCTGGTACAAACACTTGTATTTTCCGTTTTCAACTGTGTATATGATACGTGGACACTTAAGGCTAGTGACAAAGCTCGTATTGTCACCTTTGAGATGTGGTGTTGGCGCAGAATGCTACGTGTGCCGTGAACAGAAAGAATAAAAATTCGTTCATCATTATGGAGCTCATCGTGTCCAGACGCATTTCTTCTTGCGTTGACCAGAGGATCCTGCAGTTTTTCGACATATTGATAGAAGAGATGTTGAGAACCTGGGGAAAAAAAGTGATGTAAGGAAAAGTAGAGGGTAAAGGATCACGCGGAAGGACAGCCAGCAGATGGTTAGATCAAATAAAAATGATCACCGGTCTGCCTTTTCAGCTCTTCTTAGAGAAGCAGAAAATAACAAAACATGCTACGTGATGGGGTCACGACGCTCAGGAATGAATGAAAAAGACTGATTATTATTATTATTATTATTATTATTATTATTATTATTATTATTATTATTATTATTATTATTATTATATTCTTTTCGTTTCAGCCATCTATGGGCTACGATTATGCAACTTCATTGCTTTCTCCAGTTCTTTCTCCTTCCTCTTTCGCCAGTATTCCTTCATCCGTTGGCTTGCTCGTGCTCGTTCTTCTGCCGATAATACTCTATTCTTCCTCGTTTTCTGATCAGCTAGGTCCTTCACCTCCGCAACTCTCTGCCTGAAGATTTTTCTGTTTGTTATATCTTCTGCCGTGATCCCACATTTTTCTAAATCTCAGTGGACTTCTTTTACCCATGGGACTTGTGTCTTCCTGTTCTCCCGGAAGGTGAGGATCCTGTTGGCGAGTCTCTCCGATCCCATCCCTTTAATATGTCCGTAGAACGGCAATCTCCTCTTTTTCATTGTGGTGGTGATGTTTTCAAATTGTTGGTATAGTTCTCGGTTTGGTCTCATGCGAAACGTAAACTTGTCCGATGATTATATGGGTCCAATAATCTTTCTAAGGAACCTCCTTTCTTTCTTTTCCAAATCTGAGAGTCCCTTCGTGGCTATTGTCTCAGCTGCGTATAAACATTCAGGTTTGACTATCGTGCTGTAGTGCTTGAATTTGGCGTGGTAGGAGAGTGACTTAGATTTGTAGATGTTCTGACATAATCTAAACGCAGTTTCCATCTTTCTTGCACGTTTCTGAATTGCTGCTTTCTCATTCATGTTTGGAGTCAAAATCTCTCCTAGGCACTTGAATTTTGTAGCTCTTTTGATGTCACCGTACTTTGTCCTCATTGTCCAGGTTGGGTCAGTGGTATTTATGTTCATGTACTCCGCCTTCTCAAAAGATATTTGCAATCCTGTTTTGTCTGCTGTTTCTTTGAGGACTTCAATCTGCTTAATTGCAATTTGCAAATTCTCTGCAAGAAAGACTATATCATCTGCAAATGCGAGGCATTCAAATTTAAGCCCAGTTCTCTTGTGACCTAATCAAATTCCATTTGGAAAGGTGAATTTGCTCATTTCTTTACGCCATTCCTTGATAATTGCGAACTGATCACTGAGGATTGCGCTACAATTTCATTTTTGGCTTGTCTGAAGTTTCCTCTTCTTCCAGTACTCCTTCACATGGGCGTTATGCTGTTCTTTTTCTGTTCATCTGTCCAGGCTCTTAACGTCTTTGCAGTTCTTTCGGCTTGAAACCCTTCCAAATTATTATTATTATTATTATTATTATTATTATTATTATTATTATTATTATTATTATTATTGTACCGGGCGGTACACCTCCACGCCGCTTATTTAAAATTTGCGCCAGTTGAAACTCCTCTGCTGGAGAAAGTCTGAACTTTATCTACGGTATTAATTTTCTACTTTCTCAGAAGATGTCACTACCTGGAAATTTTGGAGTTTTTGAACTGTGTCATTTTCGACGTATTTTTGTTTTGCTTGTAGTAAGAAGTGTGAACTTTCTCTTCTAGAGGACACTACTGAAGATCAACAATAGTGCACCCTAGTGCGGAGTGAAAGAACTGGTTTTTTTTTTTTTTTTGGAGAAAATTTAATTTCAAAAGTTTGTTCTTTGCTAAATTTCTTTCAGTCATTGGTTAAGTTGGCAATATTAACCCTTTCTTTCCCCTTGTTTTGAATTTAGCCAATCCCGAATTTCTTAAATTAATTTTCCACCAATGATGAGTTTCTTCTTCATCTTGTGTAGGGGTTTTCTTTAACCACCAATAAAAGATTGTGGGCGGGTGTTTTCCTTCCTAAAACGCCTCGAACTTTCCGCGAGAGTATATAAACTGCTGATTTTAGGGTCTCTGCGCCACTTCTGTTCCATCTTTTCGTGTGTAAAGTACATAGCAGGGGGCGGGAAGCGCCTCTTTCTTCGGCGGCAGTCAACAACCAGGTAATGGCCGATTAATTACTTCTTTTCTTGCTTGCTCAGCAGTTTAACTCTCGGGGCGGGTCCGAAGTTTTTCCATTATGTAACCTTCCTCAAAATGTAAAGAAACTTGTATCTATTCTATCTTTTAAACTACATATTGGGATAGAGAGTGCTTAACCCTCTCGAGCTCCCACTCATATTGTTTTGAGGTGAACTTATTTTCTCAACCTATTCTTTCTTAACATTATGTATTTTGTTTCTTTCTAAAGTCACCTCTTTAGTATGGGATCAGCCCTTGCATTTGTGGCCTAGAGCCAGATTGGGTTTTAAAAGCAAATGTATTAGGAGTGCAGTTCGCCTCCTCTCAACTTGGTATTTTAGAGGTCATGTAATTATCCTTTTATCGCTTAATAGACCTCAGTAGGTTGGGTATTTTACCCCTGTGCTTACGTCCTTAGAGGACAGCTTGAAAGTAGAGTTAGGTGTGGCCTTGTGATAGGCTTAAAACCTTGAGAGCGGATCGCTCTTTTGCAATTTGTTTCTGCGTGCCTCTAGGAGGTATTACTGTGTAATTCGGAGCAAGTGCTCCTGGGCATGATTGGGGTTTTCTGCCCCTTTGCTAAACCTTATGTACATGTAAATTCGGGCTAACTGCTCGAGAATTGGAAGTTCGGGGCCCGAAGCCCAAAACCTGTAAATACTATTGTTGCTCTTTGTTGCCTTGCTACTCTGTACCTGCCATTCTTGTTATTTCTGAGTTTGAAAAGAAAATATAACCTTGTTAAATTTTAAATTAATTTTACTTTCGTAGCTTGAGACCTGTTCACCACCCCGCACCTTCTTTCACCTCTAACTACCACAAAAACACGGTAACAATTATTATTATATACATTTCTACCCTTTAGTTCCACTTCTTGATACGGGGTCGGAGATGAGGTGAGACGAATTTATATGGCATTTTTTTACAGCCGGGTACCCTTCCTGACGCCAACGTCAGTTGAGGAGCTACTGGAAATCAATGAAATTGGGTAAGGAAGTGGTAGGAATCGGCTGTGACTTATGAATAGGAATTCTCCCGGTATTTGCCTCGAAGTAAAAATGATAAACCACAGAAACCCACTCACAGCACAGCCGACGGTGGAATTTGAACTCACGCTTCTCCAGAAAGCGGAGCTTGGCTCCATAGCCGTAATGAGTTAGCACGTGTGACCATACCACTCGTTCATTATTATTATTATTATTATTATTAGTAGTAGTAGTAGTAGTAGTAGTAGTAGTATTCTACCAAGTGACTGCTGACTCGCCTGAAGGCCTGAAAATTACGAAGTGACACGTGGTCATTGCGATGAATCCTCTTTGCTGTAATTTTTTGTTTTGCTGAGCGCGATCCCTCTCCCGCTCTCAGATATCACCCCAATTGTTCTCAAATTGACTGGATGGACCTGAGGTGATAGTGGTGGTGATTATTGTTTTAAGAGGAAGTACAACTAGGCAACCATCCTCTATATAACACTAATCAGAGATAAATACGGAAGGGGTCCGACAATTCGAAAAATGAAGGTATCGGCCAAAGAAACACAAGGGCCGCGAAGGACATGAAAATTAGACTCCCTAGGCCTCAGTACGTAATACCGTCGGGGTCGGAAAAGAACAAGAGTTGGCCAAGGGAGGTCGGATAGGATAGATGAAAGTTAGGAGCCTGGCATAAGTAAGTGTAAACAATCCCAGGACTCAGCTAAGGCCCCGTGGTCGCCAAACCACGCTCCAAAGTTCAGAGCCCCTGGGGCTCCTTTTAGTCGCCTCTTACGACAGGAAGGGGATATCGTGGGTGTTATTCTACCGCCCCCACCCACGAGGTGTGGATCGACCTGAAACCAGCCTTGTGATCCATGTATAAATCCATGTCCTGACTGGGGATCGAACTCAGGGTCTCTGGGTAAGAGGCAGGCACACTATGCCTGGACCGTGGGACCAGATTTATTATTATTATTATTATTATTATTATTATTATTATTATTATTATTATTATTATTATTATTATTATTATTATTATTATTATTATTATGTGTGAAGCACAGCCAGTTACAACGGCAAAATTATATTCAGCCGTCCATGTGCACTGTGATGTTGGTTACAAGCACATTGGATGAGGTGGTGCGTCTGTGATATTCTGCTGGAACGTTCAATGAAAATGCATAGAATTCCAGCCTCATGAGGCCTATTTGAATGAGATGAATGATCAGAAGGTCATGGTGGTGACGCTGTCAGTCCCACATGATGGATGATGCGCTCAGATAGGAGAACACCACCACTCACACTTCCCTTCCCTTATAACAAGTTCGTTGTTCACGTAGCTGTGGAATCTCCTCCCTAAAAGTTGTACCTGTGAATGAAAAATGTCACAATTTCACGGTCCTAGCCCTGAATACCCACCAACAAAGATTATATTTTGCAGGTATACAAGTGTTTAGTAGTCTTGAGCTGATAATGGTTTTACTGATCAAATGCATTTAGCTACAATAATCTTGGATTAGAGTGGCGGAATTGCAAGCTAAAACAGCAACCGCTATATCAGAATTCAAAAATTATTTCGCGACTTCTACATTTAGAACAGTATTGTTCTCATTCATCGAGAATACAATGGTGGAATTGTCTTCATGCTGAACTTTCCAAACATGCCAATATTTAAAAATATATATTGGGTCGCACGCAGCTCATAAAGAACTGTGACCTGCCAAGATGACTGATACCTAGATGGGTAACCTGGAGGTATAGGAGTGTGACGCCTTAGTCTGCAGCCTTCCTTAGCTATATTACTTAGATTCCTTGACTGAATCCAGTGGTCTCAAATCATACAGCTTTGCAGGTGGTTTCACTGGCCTAAGTGAACGAACTTCCAACCCTCAAGTCAGGATTAATCTTTCAGACTACCAACTGGGAGAGACCCTGAAGCAAAGTATTTTCTGTGAAAACGGTATTTCTTCATACTGACGTTTGTTGCTGTAGTCATAGCTGTTTATCACGTTATATCTGATGTGTTGGATACATAACTAGTTCGTTCCTAGCGTAATAATTATAATTCTTATTCAGTTCGGTCTTCGTTTGCCTCACTTGGCAGTTTAAATTGTGTTAAATATTTGCCTATGGTATATTGTCCATTGTTGCTCTTGGAATGCCTCGCCAGAATTTTAAAATACTTGGTCGTTTCGTTCACTTTTTAAAAGTAGATTTCTGGATTAGGTTCTTGTTCTGCATAAGGAGGAGCCTGTTTTACTCCGGATGCGCACGATACACAGTGGGAGAATGTGAAAATTAAGCAGTATATGATTAATATAAAACAGTGACCCGAGTGCGTTTGCTGCACTGTACAGGCTGTGTAGTTTTAAGCTTTCATTCGGAAGATGGTTGGTTTGAATCCCACCATCAAAATGCCTGAAGACGGTTTTCCTTGGTTTTTTTTTTTCCTTTTCACACCTGGCAAATATCGGAGCTGTATCTTAATTAAAACCACTCCCACATCCTTCCCAGTGCTTTGCTATCCCACCGTCGTCAAAAACCTATCTACTAAAAAGAGAAAAAGTAGTTACACTGTTCGAAAGAAGAATGATAAAAACGATTGTAGAGGTAATAGACAGGTCGATAAAAAGTATACAAGTTAAAAAATCGAATGTTTCGGTATAAACAGTTCATAGTATTGCTGGAGTGTCTCTGGGGTTTATAGTTGCACCACCCGAGATTCGGACGACGAAATTATGAAAAACTCGTTATATAGACCTATACATTCTGAAGCTTCGAAATATGAAAATTCATTAGAAAAGGTTACTTAAATTAGTGCCGGACTGAGTGGCTCAGGCGGTTGAAGGGCTGGCCTTCTGACACCAAATTCGCAGGTTCGGTCCTGGCTCAGTCCGGTAATATTTGAAGGTGCTCAAATACGCAAGCCTCGTGTCAGTAGATTTACTGGCACGTAAAAGAACTCCTGCGGAACTAAACACAGTAAGACTTTTGATCTGCTGGTCGTGACAATGAATATTAATACTGGAGTTGGAAACAAGCACTTCAATTAAATTCATTGTAAGTGAAGAAATTAGGACAAGGGAAGTCTACAAGTATTGAACAGGTAAATAGCAGACGATTATGATGCTGAGGTGAAGAGACTTTATGAAACTACTAGCAAGATACCCGTGCTTCGCTACGGTATTATACTGAAATTTATATTTGAATGCTTATTGCTTTATATATAATCCGCCGAAATTCGCGATCTGACTCTTTTTCTGAGAGAATCCGCCAAAATTCGCGATCTGACTCGTTTTCTAATAGATTACGGCAAGTTTCCTCCCATTTTTCAATCTTTCTTTCCCGGGCTAGGTCCAAGTATTCCACCCGGTCACTTGTGTTCCTTAATCTTTGCCATCTTTTCCTATAAGCATTTTTAATATGGAACAACTCCTTCAGGAGATCGGGCGTGGTGTCGTCTTGGGTGCCTTGGCGGTACTGAACCCGCGACCGGACTGCATTCTTAGTCATTACCCGTCCAGGAGCCGTTTCCAGCGCGGTCCACACATTATTATTATTATTATTATTATTATTATTATTATTATTATTATTATTATTATTATTATTATTATTATTATTATTATTATATTACAGATGTTATGGACCCAACAGCAAGATGCAAGACCGCTACTTCGCGGTAAATTACATCTGCTGCCATTGTCATTGTTGAGAATGTGACCAGCACCATTGTCGCGCCTAGGCAAGTGTGGGGAATTTCTGGCCATACGAATGACATACTTCCGTGCTTTATTGACCTTATTATAGAGGTGAAAAATTGGACGGTCAAACTCATTCCTATCGTTTATTTCAAATGTGTTTAAATTTTTATTTATATGCCAGGAGAATCTACTGTAATCTAAGAACGTTCTCCGAAGGAAAAGATGGCTCTTGATAACGAACCCAGGAAAGATTAAAAATGATCTGTTTATGATCAGAATAAGTACATCGAAAATCTACAGCCTGTTTTCAGTCATTCGACAGGGACAGAAATGGAATGAACAAAGCCCCTATCTAGCGGCGACAATAGGAATTGTGCCGGCAGCCGAAACCTGTCGCACTCCTCCGGGGCAATGATTAATGGATGACAAATGAAATGAAATTATATTGGACAGTGTTGCTGGAATGAATGATGAGAGGGAAAACCGGAGTGTCCGGAGAAAAACCTGTCCCACCTCCGTTTTGTCCAGCACGAATGTCACATGGAGAGACCGGGATTTGAACCACGGAACCCAGCTGTGAGAGGCCGGCGTGCTGCCGCCTGAGCAACGGAGGCTTCTTATAAATACATTATGAACAGTAAAATCAATTGGTCTCAACTCCTTTTACACCCTACCGCCGTTAAGTTTATTTACCCCCCACCCCAAAAATACTAAAAGAAGGCGTGTTTCTTTATGTTTAAAGGAGATTCCAAACAACATTGTTTACGTCTATTACCTTCAGTTTTGAGATTAAAATAATTAACTTTTTTTCACGGTCACACTCCTCCACCCCCCCCCCTCAAGTGAATTTTCCGGCAAAAAAATACTTGTTTCTTTAATAGTAAAGGATCTTCTAAATACCAATTACCACGACTCTAACTTTTTCAGTTTTTGATTTATGTGTCCTCATGAAAGGAATTCAACTCCTTTTCACTCCCGTCCCCCAAGATGATCCCCCCACCCCGCAAACGGGCTTTTCTTTGTTTTTAAAGGAGATCCAAATACCAATTTTCACGTCTGTAGGCGCTAACAACTTTAGTTCTTATTAGATATAAGTATTCTCATACAATTCAGTCAATTAATTTTTCAAATCTTTCACCTCCCTCACCCCCCATTCATTGGATTTTCCGAGAAGTAGTGCTTCTTTACTTTTAAAGCAGATTCCAAATATCAAATTTCACGTCTGTAACATCTTCATTTTTGAGATAACAGTAGCCTCATTAAAATAAGTCCACACCATTTTCAGTCACTTTTACCCCCCCACCCCCACCCTCCGCACAAGTGTTATTTCCGAAAACTAAAAATACATGTTTCCTTATTTTTACAGAGATAAAAATACCATTTTTCACGTCTGTAAAATGTTAAGTTTCTTGAGATATACTGTATAAATTCTCATTTTAAAATTTCACCCACTTTTTAGTTCCCCTTAAGAGGAATTTCCAAAAACAAATCGCCTATGTTTCTTTACATTTACAGGAGATCCAAATATCACTTTTTACGTCTGTAACATTCTAGGTTTCTCAGATATTCTGTAGATATTGTCTTTCAAAATTTCACCCAAATATGTCACTCCTGTTTAAACGCCATTAATTGAATTTTCCAAAAACGAAAAATACGTGTTTGTTATTTTTAAAGGAGATCCCACATACAAATTTTCAGTTCTGTAATATCTTTAGTTTCTGAGATATATGTGTCCTCATTAAAGGCATTCAACCCATTATTCACCCTTTACACCCCTCCTATTGAGATTTTCCGAAAACAAAAAATGCATGCTTCTTTCTTTTTAAAGGAGATTCAAAATACCAATTTTCACATCTGTAAACTTTTAAAATTTTTAGTTGTAGATACACTCTTTTTAAAAATACACCCCCCCCCCTTTTCACTTGGATTTTCCAAAAACGAAAAATACCTGTTGCTTTATTATTTTAAAGTAGATCCCAAATACCAATTTTCAGGTCTGTAATATCTTCCGGTTCTGAAATATAATTAGCCTCATTAAAGGCATTCAACACATTTTCACCCTTTTCCGCCCTTCCTATTGGGATTTTCCAAAAACAAAAATATACGTGTTTCTTTTTTTTAAAGGAGATTCTAAATACTAATTTTTAAACCTATACACTTTAAGAGTTTTGTGATATACATACGCTCATTTTAAAAAATTCACCCCCTTCTCACCCACCCCCATTAATTGGATTTTCCAAAAACAAAAAATAAGTGTTTCATTATTTTTAAAGGAGATGCAAAACACCAATTTTCAGGTCTGTAATATCTTCAGTTTCTAAGATATAAGTACCCTCATTAAATGCATTCAACCCATTTTTCACACCTTTCCACCTTTCCTATTTGGATTTTCCGAAAACAAAAAAATACGTGTTCCTTTATTTTTAATGAAGATTCTAAATACCAATTTTTACATCTGTAAACTTTCAAAGTTTTGAGATATAGATATACTGATTTTAAAAATTCACCCCCCCCCCCTTTTTCACCCTCGCATTAATTGGATTTTCCAAACACAAAAAATACGTGTTTCTTTATTTTTGAAAGAGATCAAAAGTACCAATTTTCAGGTCTGTAATACCTTCATTTTCTGAGATATAAGTACCGGTATCCTGATTAAATGCATTCAACCATTTTTTGACCCTTTTTCACCCGTCCTATTGGGATCTTCTGAAAACAAAAAAATACGTGTTTCCTTATTTTTAAAGAAGATTCTAAATACCAATTTTTACATTTGTAAACTTATAAAATTTTGAGATATAGATACAGTCCTTTTAAAATTTCACCCCTCTTTTCACCCCCTTAGCGACGGAATATCCAAAAATCCTCTCTTAGCGAGCACCTACAGCTTAATATAAATGTATCCCCAAAATTTCATTTCATTATGTCCAGTAGTTTTGGCTCGGCGATGATGAATCAGTCAGTCAGTCAGTCAGTCAGTCAGTCAGTCAGTCAGGACAAGCTATTTTATATATATAGATTGCTAGTACTTTGTACTTCAACTCATGGCGAGTTACTTCATTCGACTACTTGTAGCCATATTTTCCAGTCCCGAACGGAGAAGAGACCCACAACATCTCAACAAGACATAGGTAGATTTTTATATCTAGAGGAAAATTCAGAAAATATCCCATGGTCGTCTGTGTCAGTAACACTTGTATATGCTTTATAGATATTGGTATAAGAGAGAGTGGTAATGTTGGAGAAGACACTTTTAACTCTTGGTTGACGCACGCCAATAATAAGAAGACGAGATGAGCAGCCCACATGAAGGAAGGCAACAACCATGAAACCAGCCCATGTCAGAAGGATGCCCAAATAATTGAGTCTACAATCGATGAGCTTTTGACTAAATTGCAGCAAGCATTCGCGGAGTCAATTGAAGTTAATGAGTCACTTTTTAATCAGTAATCTTTCAGTTCTTGGTACATTACTAGAGTTTCATTTTCACATAAATAGTTTTCTTTGCTTTTTAATTATTAAATTAATTATCCCTATTCCTCAAGATAGTGCTTAATGGTTAGTGTCCTATCACCCTTCAGCCTTAAGCTCTGGTCTGGCACCCAGTCACCTTACAAGAGAGAACTAAAGTTAACTTTGGATGGTTAACCACGGAACTACTTTAACTGAATGTAATAATTTGAAGTATCAGAATAAATGTTCTATAGTGTCACGATATATGGGCACGTCACAGTTAATCAGAATTTGCAGGCTAGTAAGTGGTAATATACATATTGTCGCTCGTCTGTAGTGCAAGAGCGGGCCCACCACAATATCAGACGCTGTTCGAAGACCTTATCCACAGCATGAAGACGGAAGTTATTTTTTGGGTGGTGCCGACATGCCCATGAATATGAAAATGGCTTTGAGAAGATATGAATTATATTTCACAAATTGAACATAGTCAGACTTAATAAACTGATCAAAACATATTGAAATATGCATCGTGTGCAGCGAAGAATGAATGAGTCACCGCACTGTTTAATTAAGTTAATGAAATCTAAATCAATAGCAAACTCACGAAACATTTCAGCCTAACTTAACCGTAAGCGATGAAACTAAAGCAAATCCCACGTCGCTACAGCCCTAAATCATGCTCAGCTGAAAGGCTACCAGATTGATTACAAAGTGAGGCGTTGTCAGCGCTTTGAGTCCGCTCTGCCATTTTTCTTGGCCTCTACCTCAAAACCAGATAGTTCTTCAATTGTTCTCACGTAGGCTAAAATGACCTGGAACAAGCCCTCATAACCAGGTGAAATTCTTTGACCTGGCCGGGAACGGAAATAACATTTTCCAATAGGAAATTTCCTGTCTCCTTTCTGATCCTTCAAACAAAGCTGAAGTTCATAGTTTCTAGGATGTATAGCCTTGTTCTTACTGGGTGAGGACATACATTATTCATTGTTTGCATGAATAATAAAAATAGTACTACTACTAATAATAATAAAATGATTTTACGTTCTACTAACCACTTTTACGGTTTTGGAGACGCCTAGGTGCCGGAATTTTGTCCCACAGGAGTTTCTTTACGTGCTGGTAAATCTACCGACAGGGGTGAGATGTATGTGAGCACTTTCAAACACCAACTGACTGATCCAGAATCGAACGTGCCAACTTGAGCTCAGAAAGCCAGCACCTTAATCGTCCGGCACTGTATGCATTATCCTGCCTTCTAATATATAAAAAGCGATGCCTCGAAGATAGTTAACTGTATTTTTGATCATGGCGAAAATATGATGATGCTAATTGCTTAAAGGGGCCTGACAGCTAAGGTCATCGGTCCAACTGTATTTTTAGAGGTAGGTTTCCAACAACGCTCGAATTTTGCAGCTCTTGTTGAGAGCCGCGTGGGATAACTTTTACCACGCCTGGATGGCATATTCAGCAGAATAGCTGAAGCCCAGTGCCTTAATGAACCAGGGATGTTAGAGCATATCAAGAACTTAAAGGAACTCGTAGGAATGTGGTATGATGACCATATTCAATTGCGTTCACTGAGGCAACATTTTCTGATCTGGCTGGGAATAGAACTCGGGGTCTCCGGGCAAGAGGAACGAACACTACCCCTGAACCACGGGGCCGGCTCTGATAACAGCTATGAAGTATGCAGTTTACAATATCATTGCGATAAGTATAGATATTTCTGAACCAGAGAAATAAAGCACAAATTCTTTAAATGCGTTAAGTCAAAATTTCTTGTTTTCAATCATTTTTGTTTCAACCAACTAGAAGTCGAATAATAAACAGTGCCCGATTCATGAATAAGTCGTACTTTTAACATGTAATTATGCCAACAGAACACACATTTAATTAAAACTAGAAGCCAGAAAAACGTATTTTTCCGTATGGGTCACCGGTGACCCTAATGCACTCAAAGGGGGCTCTAAGTACAGAATGTATTGCAGTCGAGGCTAAGCCTTCGCCTGCGAGTATTGGAGGGGTCATTTAGTGATTTTATTTTAAAACTAGCAAATGTACCCGTGCTTCACTACGGCATTCCTCTTTGTATATAGAGTTCTACGTAAGTTACTGTACACGTAGTAAGATTATATTAAATTGCATGTCTCTTAGCGCTATTCGAGAAACGATCGGGGAGGACCTCATACGTTGTTTCCAAGGAGCTACCGAAACAATTAAGCAAAAGACTATGCAATAAAGAGGGTAAGTAATGTTTTTATAGTTCATGTCAGTTTTCATGTACTCCTTACTTTAAGGGAGAATGCGATTTTTCCATTTAAGACCACTATGCATCAATTCTTAATTTTTTCAGAAAACCCTTTATACCACGCGCCCAGGTTATTCCTTCTTCAATCAGTGCCTCAGATTAAAATTTCAGATCATCCTTTGATGCGTTTGTCATGGAAGTATCCAGAATTGTGTGTGATATTCTTGTGGTTAACTATTTGAGGCAGATGACTGTTAAATATGAGATGGCGTTTCCTCATGGAAAGAAAGAGATTTAGAAATTTAGAGTAAAGCTTTGCTTTCGACTTCAGGCGATTCGCAATAATTATATGGACGTGGTCCACCAGTCTGTCGCAGAAGTTTCCCTCCTCTTATTTGTATTTTCTGTCTCACCGTCAACGTTTGATTCTTTGATATTTACCGAGCTCTATGACTTTCCGTGGTTTCCCATTTTCACACCAGGAAAATTCTGGGGCTGTACCTTAATTAAGGCCACGGCCGCATCCTTCCCACTCCTACCTCTCTCCCGTCCTATCGTCGCACTAAGACCTCTCTGTGCCAGTGTGACGTAAAACAACTTGTATAATAAGTCTTTCATATTTAGTACCGAAACATGGAGTGGCATTATGATGGTCAGACATCATTATTTCAGATTTTTCAAAAAGCAAATATATAGACACAGAGCTTCAGATACTTCTCATCAAGTTTCAACATGCAGTCGGACGATGTGCTGGGGTCACCTGCTATTATTATTATTATTATTATTATTATTATTATTATTATTATTATTATTATTATTATTATTATTGAGAGGAAGTTCTATGAAAACCAGAGTGGTTTCAGACCACAGAGAGGCTGTCAGGATCAGATTTTCAGTATGCGCCAGGTAATTGAAAAATGCTACGAGGGGAATAGGCAGTTGTGTTTATGTTTCGTAGATCTAGAGAAAGCATATGACAGGGTACCGAGGGAAAAGATGTTCGCCATACTGGGGGATTATGGAATTAAAGGTAGATTATTAAAATCAATCAAAGGCATTTATGTTGACAGTTGGGCTTCAGTGAGAATTGATGGTAGAATGAGTTCTTGGTTCAGGGTACTTACAAGGGTTAGACAAGGCTGTAATCTTTCACCTTTGCTGTTCGTAGTTTACATGGATCATCTGCTGAAAGGTATAAAATGGCAGGGAGGGATTCAGTTAGGTGGAAATGTAGTAAGCAGTCTGGCCTATGCTGGCGACTTGGTCTTAATGGCAGATTGTGCCGAAAGCCAGCAGTCTAATATCTTGGAACTTGAAAATAGGTGCAATGAGTATGGTATGAAAATTAGCCGCTCAAAGACTAAATTGATGTCAGTGGGTAAGAAATTCAACGGAATTGAATGTCGGATTGGTGATACAAAGCTAGAACAGGTCGATAATTTCAAGTATTTAGGTTGTGTGTTCTCCCAGGATGGTAATATAGTAAGTGAGATTGAATCAAGGTGTCGTAAAGCTAATGCAGTGAGCTCGCAGTTGCGATCAACAGTATTCTGTAAGAAGGAAGTGAGCCCCCAGACGAAGCTATCTTTACATCGGTCTGTTTTCAAACCAACTTTGCTTTACAGGAGCGAAAGCTGGGTGGACTCAGGATATCTTATTCATAAGTTAGTAACAGACATGAAAGTAGCAAGAATGATTGCTGGTACAAATAGGTGGGAACAATGGAAGGAGGGTACTCGGAATGAGGAGATAAAGGCTAATTTAGGAATGAACTCGATGGATGAAGCTGTACGCATAAACCGGCTTCGGTGGTGGGGTCATGTGAGGCGAATGGAGGAGGATAGGTTACCTAGGAGAGTAATGGACTCTGCTATGGAGGGTAAGAGAAGTAGAGGTAGAACAAGACGACGATGGTTAGACTCGGTTTCTAACGATTTAAAGATAAGAGGTATAGAACTAAATGAGGCCACAACACTAGTTGCAAATCGAGGATTGTGGCGACGTTTAGTAAATTCACAGAGGCTTGCAGACTGAACGCTGAAAGGCATAACAGTCTATAATGTTAATGTATGTATGTATTATTATTATTATTAATTATTAATTAATAACAATAATCCTTGCACACCAGTCATTAAGCATGTTGTTTCAATTCATTTATACGAGCTGGATGAGAGCTTCCAAACTTTTATTACACGTTTCTGTCTGTTATATTAAACGTCCTTCTATGTTATTTACTACAAACGTGGGAAAACATTTCCGATTATTAATGAAATGAACGGATTCTTTTCTATGTTTTTTAAAGTCTGTATTGTCGATCTCATTTAAATTTCATATGGATTAAGTTAATGTGTGCATAAAAATTATTATTACACATTTGGGGTTGAAATATAATTTGAACGGCGTTTCTGATGTCGGTAATTGATTGTTGTTGTTAACGTTGTAGTGTTAAATAGATAATAAGTTTAATAGCCAATATTTACCATCAAATATTCAACGGCAACGCTGGAACACGAAATAATGTGAAGGTGAGAAACATGGGTTAATTTATTCTATATTTATCGCTCAGTTAAGAGTTTAATTAACAATTATAACATATCCAAAGTATTTTGGGCAATGCAAAAATAAAAAAGCCGTCTGCCTTATTAAGAGACAATATATTGTGAGAAAATATACGCTGAACGGGAACACCACAAAAGGCTGTGGAAATTCACCAGCACAAAA
The DNA here is from genome assembly GCF_040414725.1 of Anabrus simplex. NCBI lineage: Eukaryota > Metazoa > Arthropoda > Insecta > Orthoptera > Tettigoniidae > Anabrus > Anabrus simplex. The sequence continues at coordinate 1,403,139,269 of NC_090265.1, forward strand.
CAGAGACGTTCCATTAAAACCCACGTAAAAAGTTGTGTCCAAAGAACGAGAGAAACAAGAGCAGGATGAAGCAAAAACTCTGAGGTGGGGAGGTGGACTTGACGAAACTGGGGGTAGAATGTCAGGCTGGTGAAGAGGGAGGTAAATAATTACCAAGGGTAGCAGCACCAGTCGAGTGCCAGCAAAACCAAAGATGGCAGTTGTAGATTAGCAGTTAACATTTACATGAAACGAAAGGAAGATGCGTTGTTCAAGTATATAGAAGCCAAATAGGCACCTCATACCTGCTCGAAGGATTGCTCGTTATGAAAATCATATCTCTATAAATAAAAATATTGTTTGTACATAGGGCCTAAAAAAGGCAAAGTCACCTCCGTACAGGCCATGAAGCCCCTAGGAGGAGTGGAAGGTAAAGTCTTTCACCATTGTTAACCACGGCACGTGAGGGAGTACAGTGGTTAGCTATACGCCCGGCCGCCTTTGCCCCCAGGAATTAACCTGGTACTCATTTTTGGTGTAGGCTGAGTGAACCTCAGGGCTATATGCACCTCCGGAAGTGGAAATCTCGTTTCTTAAATTTTACGACTTCCTGACGTTGATTCGAACCCACGTCCTTCCCGGCGGATCGAGCACGCCTATACCTCCTCGGCCAGGCAGCCCCTTGTACATAAGGCCTACCTAATTAAAATGATAATTTTGCTAGTCTTAAATACCTAGAGGCTACCCTTTCAAACTCTATCTGTTGTGGTGGTGCAATGAGAGTAATGAGAGTAGAAGTAGCAGTAATAATAAAATTAAAACGTAAATCACGTTACAAGAAGAACAACAAGTACAAACAATTCTATGAAAACAAAAAAATTATGATAAATTAATGTATATAGAAACAAGAAATTTCACGATAACGAAAGAAGAATAAAAAGGAAACACTTTAAAGACAATAAACAAAAGAAACTGATAAACGACATCCTATATTAATATTATAAATACAAGCAGTCGCAAATAAGTTAACAAGAAATTTGCGTAAAGCTATTTTAAATACTCCTTTGCTTGCAGCGTAACATACCTCGTATTTACAGAACAGAATATTACAAGGTAATCACATAAATTCACTCAAAGTAAATATTTTCACTGCCTTAACACTACGACTTACAGTCAATTGAATGGTGCAGTGATTTACTAATAGCTTAACATTTTAAATATACCATTTTCACATAGAAATTCACACACGACTTAAATATTCCCTATACCTTAACACTACCTACAGTAGACTGAACATTCTATGACACACTTTAACACCGTAAACACAAGACCATCGCATAAAAATTCACAGGAAACTTAAATATTTCCAGAGTATTAACTCTACGATTTACAGGTGATTGAATTGGTCTTTGAAAGAAAACACCATCATATAGAAATTTTCTCAAAGTTTACAGATTATTGGATCGTTGATAAACGCCATAAATACAATTGGCACAATTACACTACTCAGAATGGACTATTCGCAGAGTTACAGAAAATTCGTGGGATTATTTACTACCCACTTTTACTCTTTACGCGTGGTCTGTCAAAAAATCGCTTATTTACAGGACCACCCTTTTTATCAATGTATGTTTCCAAGAATTTTTAGAACGGAATGTCATGCGATACTACATTAAATGCTTTAGCAAATCAATTGCAATAGCGTGAACTTGAGCATTTTTGTGTATTGACTGGCTAATATCCTGATATCCCGACATCTTGCTCTCGCAGAACAACCCTTTTCTAAAACCATGTTGCCAGTCAATAATCCACGAAACATTCCCCCCAGTATTCTCTCAGGTGTTCTTGAATGAAAATCCACAGCCCGTTTCCAGTCATTCGACCGGGTCAGGAATGGAATGAATGAAGCCCCCTTCTAGCGGCGAGGACAGGAAATGTGCCGGCTGCCGAAGCCTGTCGCACTCCTCTAGGGCAATGATTAATGAATGACAGATGAAATGAAATGATACTGGAGAGTGTTGCTGGAATGAAATTTGACAGGGAAAACCGAAATAGCCGCTTGTCCAGCATAAATCTCACTTGGAGTGACCGGGATTTGAACCACGGAACCCAGCGGCGAGAGGCCGGTGCGCTGCCGTCTGAGCCATGGAGGCTTCTCTCTTAGGTATTCCTACATAAGGTGATCCATTTGTCTACAGAATGGACGTACGACTAATGGGTCGATAGTTCTCCGTTAGTAGTCTGCGCCCGCCCCCCCCACCCATACTCTTAAAAGTCTTGACAACGGCTACTTTCTTCCGCTAATCAAGAATTTGCGTAGTAATCATACATTAAATAGTGTTTTCAAGCAACGTATGGGCTAATAGCTCTACCTCCCAGTTGCAGAACTTCCCCAGTAATATTGCCAGGCCATTTTGACTTATTTTTCTTTAACTTATCAATTCTTACCTGAATTTCTCTACGGCTAGTTTGGAACAGAGAACAATCAGTATTACCGTCAATATCTATCTCCATGCTATTATGCCCATTAAAATACGTTGCCATATCAAAAATTTAATTCATTATCTGCAACTAAATTGTCAGCACTTACCTCACCTTCTCTGGACGTTTTCATCGATAAGTTACATCTTTACTTCCTTCTCCTAATATAATGATACAGATTTTCCCTTTAAATACCTTCAAAGAAAGTATACGCATGTCTACAACTTAGTCCTGTTTCCTGATACGGCGTCGGGGACAAGATGAGATGAAATCATATGACATGCTTTTACGGCCGGATGCCCTTCCTGTCGTCAACTTCAGTTGAGTATCTGTTGAAGATGAAATGAATGATGGTGAACGAAGTTGGGTAAGGACGTGGAAGGAATCGGCTCTGATCAACGAATAGGAATTGCCCTGACATTTGTCTGGAAGTGAAAATCTAGTCATATGCTCCGAAGTGAAGTATCTTTTTCTGTATGCTTCCCTCAATTTCCTTTCAAAGCTTCTAATGTTCCCGATTTTCTCATCTGGGTTCTGTTTTAGTAATTTATACATCGCAAACTGTTCTGTAGCCCTATTAATAGTATTTGGGTCGCTTAAGTGCGGCCAGTATCCAGTAATCGGGAGATCGTGGGTTCGAGCCCCACTGTCGGCAGCCCTGAAGATGGTTTTCCGTGGTTTCCCATTTTCACACCAGGCAAATGCCGGGGCTGTACCTTAATTAAGGCCACGGCCGCTTCCTTCCATTTCCTAGGCCTTTCTCATCCCATCGTCGCCATAAGACATATCTGTGTCGGTGCGACGTAAAACAAATAGCAAAAAAAAAAAAATAGTATTTGGACGAAGGAGCTATACCAAATGAATGGAGAGTTGCTATAGTAGCCCCTGTGTGTAAAGGAAAGGGTGATAAGACATAAATCTGAAAATTACAGGCCAGCCAGTTTGACATGCATCACATGTAAGCTTTGGGAAAGCATTCTTTTGGATTATATTAGACATGTTTGCAAAATTAGTAACTTGTTCGTTAGGGGTCAGTTCGGGTTTAGGAAAGGTTATTCCACTGAAGCTCAACTTGTAGGATTCCAGCAAGGTATAGCAGATATCCTGGATTCAGGTGGTCAAATAGACTGTATCGCTATTTACCTATCTATGCCATTTGATAGGGTAGATCATGGGAGACTACAGGCAAAAATGAGTGCAATTGGAGTAGACAAAAGAGTGACCGAATGGGTGGCTATATTTATAGAAAATAGAACTCAGAGAATTAGAGTAGGCAAAGCTTTACCTGACCCTGTAAAGATTAAGAGGGGAATTCCTCAAGGAAGTATTATTGGACCTTTATGTTTTCTTATATATACAGTATATCAATGATATGAGTAAAGAAGTGGAATCAGAGATAAGGCTTTTTGCAGATTAAATTATTCTGTGCAGAGTAATAAATAAGTTACAAGATTGTAAGCATAGAGGCGCGCGGCTGTGAGCTTGCATCCGGGAGATAGTAGGTTCGAATCCCACCATCGGCAGCCCTGAAAATGGTTTTCCGTGGTTTCCCATTTTCACACCAGGCAAATGCTGGCGCTGTACCTTCCTTCCAACTCCTAGGCCTTTCCTATCCCATCATCGCCATAAGACCTATCTGTGTCGGTGCGACGTAAAGCAACTAGCAAAAAAAAAAAAAAAAAAAAAGATTGTAAGCAACTGCAAAATGACCACGGTAATGTTGTGAGATGGACAGTAGGCAATGGTATGATGATAAAAGCGGTTAAAAGTCAGCCCAAGTACAATTTATGTGTCCGCCTTCTGATACCGAACCAGGAAATATTTTGCGCAAGA